>NW_028274817.1:125396072-125706072 GCF_037043125.1 Eumetopias jubatus
TCCACATGTTTTTTTCTCTTGGATTTAAATGCTCAATGCTTTCATTTCAGATCAAAAAAAAAAAATTTTTTTTTTCAGGGAGAGGAGAAACCTACAATTTAGCTGTCCTGGCTCTATAAACCCAACATTTTTGTAATTCAAAAAGAAGCACCATTAAGTGAATATTTAGTAGAGAAGTGGAAAGCCTCAATTACCCTAATTGAGGTAATTATTTCCCTTAGGAGGAGACACAGAGGAATAAGCCAACAAATAACTGACCAACCAGCATTATCTCCATGATGGTGTTGGGTCTTGGCCATACCACATGTATCTACCAGTTACCACACGTGTCTCATGGGGCAGCCTGAGTGGATGACGGACAGAAAATTCAGACCATTGATCCCAACATATTCACAGCAATATTAATTGCTGAAAATGAGGGATGTACATTAAGAAAAAAAAAATCAAGATCACCTGGCTGTCTCAGTCAGTACAGTGTGCAACTCTTGATCTCAGGGTTGTAAGTTCAAGCCCTTCATTGGGTATAGAGATTACTTAAAAATAAAATCTTAAAAAAAATCAAAATTCACCCATGGTAACACCACTAGGAATGCCAGTATTTCACAATCTCTCACTTTCATACATTTAATTTTAATTACATATTTAATTATTTTTGCTGTAAATAAACTAGGAATAAATTGCAAACCTTGGGCAAAAGATTTAAATACAGTCATCAAATGGTCCTCCCCCCGCCCCCCCAAGGATCAGAAGGTTACAAGCAAGAAAACAGGTTGCTAATTTTCAGCTCCCTGGAGTAGATAATGTCGACATATACATACTGAATTTGATTCAAAGATGATAAAGAGAAAAGGGAATTCAAGCTTTAGGAACCCACAAAGAACCACTTTAAAATATTCCCACTTTAGATGGAAAAAGAACAAAGTTGTTTTTTAAAACTAATTTTATTTAAGTTGAATTAGTTAGCATATAGTATATTATTAGTTTTAGAGGTAGAGTTCAGTGATTCATTAGTTGCATATAACACCCAACACTCATTATATCACATGCCCTCCTTAATGCCCATCACCCATTACCCCATTCCTCCCCCCTCCCCTCCAGCAACCCTCAGTTTGTGTCCTAAAGTTAAGAGTCTCTTATGGTTTGTCTCCCTCTCTGATTTCCTCTTGTTTTATTTTTCCCTCCCTTCCCCTATGCTCCTCTGTTTTGTTTCTTAAATTTCACATATGAGTGAGATCATATAATTATCTTTCTCTGATTGACTTATTTGGCTTAGCATAATACCTTCTAGTTCCATCCACATCATTGCAAATGGCAAGATTTCATTTTTTGATGGCTGAGCAATATTCCATTATATATATATATATATACCACTTCTTCTTTATCCATTCATCTGTCAGTGGACATCTGGGACTCTTTCCATAGTTTGAGTATTGTGAACATTGCTGCTATAAACATTGGGGTGCAGGTGCCCCCTTGGATCCCTACATTTGTATCTGTGGGGTAAACACCCAGTAGTGCAATTGCTAGGTCATAGGGTAGCTCTATTTTCAACTTTTTGAGGAAACTCCATACTGTTTTCCAGAGGGCCTGCACAAACTTGCCTTGCCAACAACAGTGTAAGAGGGTTCCCCTTTCTCTGCATCCTCACCAACATTTGTTGTTTCCTGACTTGTTAATTTTAGCCATTCTGACTGGTGTCGGGTGGTATCTCCTTGTGGTTTTGGTTTCTATTTCCCTGATGCCGAGTGATGTTGAGCATTTTTTTCATGTGTCTATTGGCTATTTGGAAGTCTTCTTTGGAGAAATGTCTGTTCGTGTCTTCTGCCCATTTTTTGACTGCATTATTTGTTTTGGGGTGTTGAGTTTGGTAAGTTCTTTATGGATGTTGGATACTAACCCTTTATCTGATAAGACATTTGCAAATATCTTCTCCCATTCTGTCAGTTGTCTTTTGGTTTTGTCGACTGTATCCTTTGTTGTGCAAAAGCTTTTTATTTCAATGACGTCCCAATAGTTCATTTTTGCTTTTGTTTCCCTTGCCTTTGAAGATGTGTCTAGCAAGAAGTTGCTGCAGCCTAGGTCAAAGAGGTTGCTGCCTGTGTTCTCCTCTAGGATTTTGATGGATTCCTGTCTCACACTGAGGTCTTTCATCCATTTTGAGTCTATTTTTGTGTGTGGTGTAAGGAAGTGGTCCAGTGTCATTCTTCTACATGTGGCTGTCCAATTTTCCCAACACCATTTGTTGAAGAGACTGTCTTTTTTCCATTGAACTTCCTGCTTCGTAGATTAGTTGACCATAGAGTTGAGGGTCCATTTCTGGGTTCTCTATTTTGTTCCACTGATCTATGTGTCTGTTTTTGTGCCAGTACCATGCTGTCTTGATGATTAAAGCAGATGACATGATACTTTATGTGGAAAGCCCAAAAGACTCCACCCAAAAATTGCTAGAACTCATACAGGAATTCAGCAATGTGTCAGGATACAAAATCAGTGCACAGAATTCAGTTGCATTTCCTTACACTAACAATGAGACAGAAAAAAGAACAAAATTTAAAGGTAAGAAGGAGCACTTAAAATAGAACATTCATAAGGTACAAGGACACAGGCATTATTTATTTTACTGTGTTAGGTAATAACATCCGGTATTTATCTTAAGTTTAATCTCAGAGGGAGATGCTAGGTGATCAATTAACCCAGAAGTACCTATGTGATGTGAAATCTAATTAATTTGGGCAACTTATAAAACACAATTCAGAGCCTCAAAGAATTAAGACGCTACAAGGAATCTTTCAAAACATTCAGTCTGTGTTTTTATGGCTGATCTCTAGCACCTATCAATGTGACCAGTGATGAAAAGTGAAATGCAGATTTCAATATGTAGCTACTAAAATTATATAACATAGATGGACCAGTTCTACTGGCAACAACAGAATCCAATTTTTCCTTCGAGCAGTTTTCATACCTGAAACATCCAAATAACTGTGTAATTTAATCTCAAACGTGGACACTCAAACAAAGATGGAGTTCCTTGGAGGGTTTCTGATCCTGTGAAATTTTGCTGATGGCTTAATGTGTATGATTACGCCATTCCTCTCTCTCAACAGGGACTTTCGTTTTCACATAGAAAAATTCTTTTCTTTCAAACTTGGACAAGATGAGCTCTTCCCCATTCTTATCCAAAGATAATACTGATTTAAAAACTATAGAGATTCTCCATGCTCTGTGCAAGTATGTGACCACTGAGATGCCAGTATAGAAAGCCCAGTGGCATTCTAAGAAGACAATGCTTCATAAAGAGGAAATGTGGAGGTCCTGCCTTCCTGACCACAGAGCCAGGCTGGCTCCCCACACTTAAGTTCTCACAAAGGATAGACACCACCAGTGAAACCAAATGGATCACCACATCGAAGCACTTTGACAATATAACTTGGGAAAATGATAGCACTAACATTCCCTCTATGTGTGGACCACAGTTATTCAAGCTAGCATGAAACAGAATTTCCATGATATTGGAGGTACACTAGTTTGAAATTAGCCAATGCAAGTGTTCTTACAGATGTTCCGGCTTATTTTTTTTTTAATTTTTTACTGTTATGTTAATCACCATACATTACATCATTAGTTTTTGATGTTGTTCTGGCTAATTTTAACAAGTTATTCAAGAAAGGAAAATGAAATATGTCGAAAGATTTCTAAAGAGAGAAGCGAAGAAGAAGAAGAAGAAGAAGAAGAAGAAGAAGAAGAAGAAGAAGAAGAAGAAGAAGAAGAAGAAGAAGAAAGAACTGTGAATCTTTGATTTTTCACGGTTAACTAGAGGCTGCCTAGAAAAAATATCCTGGTACTCAGAGCTCTTGAGTACAGTGATTGCAGAAGAGAAAAATTTTTGGGACACAGGTACTATATTAATTCAGCAGACTCTTATTGAAAACTTGATGCCAATCTTCACCTTCCCTCTGCTTAATTGTTGCTGGCAGAGCCCACATTTTGGTGGGATTGCATTACTCCTTCATAAGGTTATATATTCCAAGGAAGGATTTTGGGGAAATGATGGTTGTACCAAGCTAAGCATGCCTGGTTCCACTTTCCACATCCTGTGTGGGTTAAGCGTAGATGTACAACACTTTTGTAGAGACATGAGTTTAGATCATCCAGGGAGCTATTAGAAGTTCTCTTTTACTTGAAAAGTGATGCAGAATGAAAAGACCACCCCCCCCTCCTTTTTAAAGATTTTATTTGTTGGTTTGGAAAGGTTGGAAAGGGGATAGAGACCAATCCAGTAATTTCTGCAAAATGGAAACTAGAGTCTGACCTGAAAGTCAACACAAGTAACTCCTTCTAAGGCCATGTAAACCTTGGTGGGGTTAGTCGTTCTTACTTTCTAATTAGGACATAATAGGATAAGAGACAAAATTCAGGAAATTGAAAAGTATCAGAAGAAAATTAAAATTGTCCCCGATTCCCTCCCCCAGAGATAGTGACAGCTCATGTTTTCACTTTAAAAGCAAGTTCATTTCACTTAATGGAAAGAAAGACACCTGAACTGAATATCACATGTCACAAAAGAAGATACTATTTTGTAACCAATGCTGCTAAGTTAAAAGTAAAAGGATCTGAAGATAGTGAATTTTTTAAAACCATATAATATGTCTTAGGAGCTCAGCTTCTCAAGGAGCAAAATGTAGTTATTTCTTGAATAAAACAATTATAAGGCTAATTTGATAAACACTCATAAAAGGACTGCATTAAAATTAAAATGAAAGGGGCGCCTGGGTGGCTCAGTAGGTTAAGCATCTGCCTACAGCTTAGGTCATGATCTCAGGGTCCTGGGGTTGAGCCCCCACATCTGGCTCCCTGCTCGGCAGGGAGTCTGCTTCTCCCCCTGCCCCTCCCTTCTGCTCATGCTCTCACTCTCTCTTTCAAATAAATAAATAAAATATTTTTAAAAAGTGAAAATGAAACAATTTAAAGCTTAAACCAGTCTTGGCATAATCCCCCCAAGAAAAATTATTATATCCAGTGAAGTAGAAAGTCAGTTTAAGAGGAAAACAGAATTACACCCAATGTGAGAAGATTATTTTAACTGAAACATTATTAATTCAAAGGATTTTGGTGAATTCACAGTGGTTTTTTTGTTGTTGTTGTTGTTGTCCCTTTGGAATTGCCTTGAACAATGGAGAATTGTCTTTGTTTTGTTTTTCCTGAGAGTATTGTTTCTTACATTTCATTACCTAGTAAAAAACGAGTCCTTCCACATTTTGGTTTGCTTCACATTAAGACCTAATTTGAACAGCACAGCAAGTCGTTTTTTTCTAATTATTTTCCTTTTGTTGAAGAAGTAACATCCTTCCTCTCCTCCATAAGATCTTCTGGGTCCAACTCTGACAATCCCACTGTATGCTGTCTTCCCGAAAACATTTTCTGGGAGCTGTTGAAGCCTGTCTACTGTGATCCCTGTGGATTAACCCTACTGCTCCTCGGGCTCCGCCTTTTCTTCCTCCTTGGTCTGGAATACATCGAATTTTGTTTTGTTTGGTTTTGTTTGCAGAAAGGAGGTCTACTATGTCAACTTGCTGATGTTTTCCACATCCACGTCTTTCTCCCTTCCCCTCCTGTTGACTCACAAGTTTGACCAGGCTTGGAATTCTACGGGGGTGGGGGGGGAAGATGTCCTCACAGACAGTGGAGGGCTTTGCTCCATGGTCTCTTCATGTCCAATATTGTTGACGAGACATTGAGTGGAGTCTGACAATTGTTTCACCCGGGGTAACTTCACTTTCTCTTTATCCTTCGAGGATAGGGGTCTGCATTGGTGCCAATGCATCAGCTAGTTCTCGCTGTGTAACGAATCACCCTAAATTTTAGTGGCCTCAGGCAACAATCACTGTGGAGCTCATTGTCCTGTGGGCTGATGATTGGGTCAACCATGGTCACTCACGCATCTGTGCTCAGCTCCTGGTGACTGTGCTTATGGAGAGTGCCTGGCTGTTGGCCAGGGCAATGGGGACAAAAAGTTCTTTATGTCCCACAACACGGCAGGCTGCCTTGCACTTCTTTATGGGCTGTTAGAAGGGAAACCACAAGCCCCTTGCAACAAGAGTTGGAATTTCCATGACTTCGCTTTCCCTGAATTGCATGGTCACCCCTGACTCACAAGGCAATCCCCATTCAGTGGTGGGGACATAAACCACCTCTTGGTGGGCTGAGTCACCTTTTTTGCAATCTGTCATAGCCATCTTTGTACTTTTTTCTTGTTAATCACACCTTTCCATTTGAAATTGTAAGTGGGTTTTTTTTACTCTGCCAATAAATATATATGTATATTTACACATCATATTTATATATGTTGTTATATGTATATCTTTTATCTATATTATATAACACATATTTTATGATATATAAACATTTTATTTAGATAACATATAACATTCATACATTTTTATATAACATATTTTATTTATATTACATATAACATTCATACATTTTTATATATACATATTTTATTTACATTATGTATAACATTTATGCATTTTATTATATATGCATACGTATATACATAGAGTATACATATGTCATCAAAGAAATTATGTACATATTTATAAATACATATTTGATACATTTTACTGTGTATTGTATATTTATTGTATTTATTTTATATATTTTGTTTATATTTATATATGAAATATTGGTACATTATTATACACACACATGCATACACACACAATTTCTTTGTATTTTCTCCAACCATTGTGTCTTTCCTCTATTTTTTGAAACATTTTATTAAGGTAGGATTGGATCTGCTGGATCTCACCCAGAGTCTTTCAGCCCTAGTACTATTGGCATCTGGGACTGCACCACTCTGATGGGGGGCATCCTGTGCACCGTGGGGCATTGAGCAGCATCTCTGGTCTCCACCCACCCCATGCCACCAGCACCCCCTCCAGATGTGACGCGACCACAACCTCCTTGGGCACAGCTACCCGAGTGAAACAGCACCACGCCGGCTTTCTGAAAGCTGATCTCATCCTCTGTCTACATCTGTATCTTGTTCTGCATCATACAAGTTTATCTCTCCGCTGTGTCATTCATGAGGGTGTCTGCCATCTCTCTGCTAAAATTCAGCTCCTGCACCGAGTTTCTTCAATTTTAAGGGCAGCAATTATATAAGGGAACCTCCAAGCTCCATTCCCATCCTCCGTTCTCATTTCACCCTGCTTCTGCTTTGGGGAATAGTTGCCTCTCCCAGCCCCCTCCAGGGTACGAATGAGTGGCTTCCCTGCACGATCCATGTCCCTCACAGGATTAATCCATCTGTGCTCAACCTCTCTCACCTGCTTATGCTGTTTATTGTCCCCAAATATCTGCAAGTCTGTTGGCATTTGGTAATGCATTTTTCCAGGTGGATTAGAAGCCCCAGCAGACTCCAGCTCTTCTGGAGATGCTATGGGGTTCTATCCCTCTGTGGAGGGGAGGACGCATCAAAGCACTCTGCAAGCAGGTCACAACTTATCCAACTGGACATCCCCCCTCCCTGGGGTGAGACCTGAGCGGGGCTGGCCAGATCCGCACCCCCACAACTGCCCAAATAAGGGGGCATTCCTCATGAGGCACACAGAGGCTGTGGTGCATCACAGCACAGGCCAGAGCTCACGTGCCTTCTTCTGGGTCACCCCAGATTCATCATGGACCCTTGCCTTCCCAGTGTGTCCCAGCTCCCATGACACAGCCCTTCCCCACGCTGCTTTAGGCTCTGTTTACAAACTGTTCTTGGGGGTTTTGCCAGGAGCACATTAAGCAGCCAAATGCTCTGCAAACATGAGGGACAGGCCAAGTGGCCCAGCTGTTCAGAAGCAAACAAAATTAACCTACTGCTTCCTTACTCCAGAACCCAGGCTGATGGTTTTTATTCAGACCTTGAAGATTCTCCCAAGAATGAATGTTGACTCCATAACAAAGCATCAGCATCATTTTAAAATTTTTAAGATTATGGTAAAATACCAGGAACATAAAATATACCATTCTAACCTTAAGTGCAGAGCTCAGTGGCATTGAGCACATTCATACTGTTGTACAAACATCCCCACCATCATCTCCAGAACTTTCCATCTCTCCAACCTGAAGCTCTGTCCCCATCAAACACTATCTCCCCATCCCCGTCCCCAGCCCCTGGTCCCACCATCTACTCTCTGTCTCTGTGGATGGAACTCCTCTAGGGGCCCTGTGTACGTGGAATCACACAGGATTTGCCCTTTTGTGTCTAGGTTGTGTCATTCAGCACCATGTCCTCAAGGTCCAACCACATCACAGCAGGTGCAGAACATCCTTTCTTTTCAAGGCTGTGTCATATTGCATTTTATGCATGGACCACATTTTGTTTATCCATCCATCCATCCATGGACCCTTAGGTTGCTTCCACCTTTTCGCCGTTACAAGTAGGAATAGGGCTACAACGAACATGTGTGTGTAGCATAAGCATATTATCAATGATATTTATCCCATTCTGATGTCTGTTTCCCTTTTCTGTGCTCACCCGCCTCTGACCCATTTTCCTGGTTAAATTCTGAGCAGGGGTCTGTGCCCAGTGAAGCAGATGCTGGGACATGGATGGAACTTTCCAGAACATTGGTGGACAGCCCTGGGCTTGTCCGATGGTCTCATAGGTCACATAAAGCTCTGCCACCAGTACCTTAAGGCAACGAACAACATGGTCGTTCCATTGGCCCCATGGTACCACTGATGGCTCCATTGGCACCATGGGCCACCTCCGACAATAAGGAAAATAATTGTGTTCATAGCCCTTGTGATAATTAGGGTATCTTTCCTTTCCTCTTTCATATGGTGACTTTTCCTTCCTTCCTTCCTTCCTTCCTTCCTTCCTTCCTTCCTTCCTTCCTTCCTCCCTCCCTCCTTCCTTATTCCCTTCTTCCTTCTTTCCAGTTGACAAAGCCCTTTGCCAAATGATAATTTCAGCATATTCCATTCACACAAGATAATACAGGTTAAATGACAGCAAATACAAGATTTTAGAGCACTTAAAAGTATTCCAGAGTGGAGCCTGGTGACCAGTGGACATACTTTCCCAACCAATACCTTTACTGTATAACCTCTTTTATGGAATCACTTGTTGCTCATTACCTTAGGGAACAAATATTGGCTTTCAAACAAAGAAGTCACTTTTAAATTGCAGGGGGAAGCCAAAGCATATTCCAAAGACATCAAAACCCTAGAACCGTGATTTTGTAAATGTGGTGTTTCACAATTTTTTTCCTGCAATCTTACTGGATTCCCTACTGCACTTTGCATGGAAGTTATCTCATTTATGATCTAATGCCCAACATGTGGCAGTGTGAAATAACTTTCCAAGAAGCTGACTGACTTTTCACACATTTCATGGGATTTCCCATGGTGGAAAATCAAACGTACAGGGTAGATTCCATCCAGAGAACACACACCTGTCCTCTGTCTCTCTTCCCATCACTGTCCATCAAGTCAGGAATCATGGACTCACCATTTACAGATACGGGGCTGGAAAGGGGCCATGGGTTTCAACAAGAGGGGTTGCTCTGAGGCTGTGGATACAGTGTGGCGAGGGGGGGACAGAATAGTAGATTGAGATGTTGAGTCCCATCCAAAAAGATGCTTTTGACATCCCGGGGAACATACCCAACTAGAAGGATGGCCATTCCCAACTCATCCACCTTGAAGAAGGATTGCCCGCAATTCTGATGCACCTTCTTCCCCAAGTCTTGGCTTGTCCCTACTAATTCCCAAAGATCCTGCTCCCCGTTGCATGTCTTCCTTATGGTTTTCCAGCATCAGTGTGACCCTTCTCCTTTCGGGATCCCTGATTTCTAATGTGCAACTCTTCTCCTGTCCTGTCTCCTCATGTTATTTGCAAGAACCCTGAGTGCACGGATGACATCCTACTTACATGTCCGTTCCCCAGCCCACAGAATTCCGAAACCAGGGCTTGCCTAACTAACTTTCCAAACTGGGGAACAGCAAACTTTCCGAAAGGCCAGATAATAAATATTTGCAGCCTTGTGGACCATATGGGCTGCTGCAACACCTCATTGGCCATTGCTGAGAGAACGCAGCCAAAGGTGATCCATAAGTGAATTAGCATGACTGTGTGCCCATAAAACATCATGTCACAAGATATCCATCCTTTGAACTTTCTAAAGTATTTGAAAGTGTAGAAACCACACTTGGCTCACAGTCAGACAAGAACAGGCAGGAAGTGTGATGTGACCTGAAGGTCATCATTTGCCAGCCCCTTGAATAACCTGATAAGGATTTAAACATTGAGGAAGTCGTGTGAAATCTTGTAAGACTCATGAAATCAGTTGTGCTTGGGTTTTCCTTCAACCCGTGCTATTGTTTTGGAAGATGAACTTCATTACTCTTCTCATTTCCTCCACTAGCAATAAAACGCAATTGTACTTGTGGCTGATCGAACCTACTCCAAACCAGTAATAGCTTTTGACGGGCACCGTGAAACATAAAATCCTCCTCCTTCATGGAGAGCTGCATGGTCCATTTTGCACGACAAAACGCTGCATCGGTGACCTAAAAGGGCACTTGCTTAGGTCAGCATGTACCTCCTGTCCCCCTGAGGCTGAAGAAACAGCAATCTTACATAAGTGTTAACTCAGCATCTATGTGCTGGTTTATTCTTGAGGAACGTCTGCGTTTGGTTACTCTAGTCAAGATTGGAAGAATTACAGAAACTGTAATAAATTCATCATCTAGTAATACAGCTGCAAACATTCCCAAGGGCGCCTTTTTGGGCACAATATATTTTTATAAGTTGAGAATCTCCAACAACGTCTTTCTTGCAGAGAAAACTCAGAATCCAATAAACAAATAAAATAAAACACAAGATACATGCATGCTTTCTTGGAGACGTGTCTGCCACCACCCTGAACACAAAGAAGAGACTTATTTTTTGTCTTGTAAAATAGTTTTGTGCTCATAGAAATATTCACATCACCCACAGTTTGGGGATTCCCCAAGATCATCTCCGTGCAAGGGCTCGGGATTTGTATGACTTCACCCAACTGGTTCCTGGGGAGCAAGCTGGTGTCGGCCTCTTGGATCCCAAGTCTTAGGGAAAATAAATTGTGTCTGCACAGTGTAGAGATCATGCCGAGTCAACGTGGGCTCTTCCGAAATATTACCATTGTGCCACAAACACAACTTGTTACTCACTCACCACACACTTTTGAAGTATTTGTCTGGCTTCATAAAAATGGTGGTATTGAGGTGGATGTGTGCACCTTCCCCAGTTCTGTGCATGAAAGGAATTCCTTTTGCCAACGTACTGTGTTTCCAGACACATGTCAGGTGGGCACAGCTATGCCTGAGAGAAGCCATGGCTTGAAATCGGGGACGGGAATTTCAATCTACAGGATCCATCCTCATGGTGGTCACCAGGCTCCCCACCGGCCCCACTGGCTCACAGGATGGTGATATTCACACCATCACCCACCAAAATCCTGCATCTGCCAAGTTTCTCTACATATCCATCTGTTATTCATATTGGAAAGCTGGACCCACATCCCTGCCTTGATAACCTGCTTCCAATTCTACCCACTGCAAAGCCAACAACGCCATAGACAGAAGGCAGGTCTTCTCTTGCATACTCTGACATCGGTCACATTTCAGTATAAAAAAGCCTTCTTTGTTCCCAAACGGTCCAATGGTTGCAAGCCATTTGTGGCAGACTCTACGGAAACGGGTTATGGCAGTTTATCACTTGCCTTCCTAAAAGTCACAGGCAGGCCAGCAAGGAGCTCTTTCTGGAAGGAAATCTGCTCCCTGCTGGATGTCGCCAGTGTGGAAAATGCAGATGCTCCTTATCATGAACTGGGATCAGTGTGGGGGAGAGATGGGGGTGGCGTTCCTGTGTTTCCCAATCCCTCCACAAAAAATAAATTGGAGCCTCCCCAGGTTCCTTCCGCTAGATTTAAATGCAAACAGATGTGCGGATGCAAGTAAGCAAAGAAGATAAATCACCAGAAAAATATGAAAAGCAAAGGCCAGTCATGCTTAGCCCATGCATTTCCAGGTTTCTACTCGTAGGTTTGAATTCCAGTAATTCTGAAGCATTATTATTAGAACCTCATTAGACAGCCCCAACCGTGTGTCTCTCTCTCATACACACACACACACACACACACACACACACACACACGAACAAAAATAGAACAGATTTTGCTGTGATGAAGCCCAAGATCGAAAGGAACCTCCAAGAGCTATATTTCATTGGTTCTAAGACAGCATACACGCAAGAGGTAGCCACTTTCCCTTTAGAGGGAACCGTTTCTGGTAGACCACCCCCCCACTTCTGATACCAGCTACAGGTTTTGGGGCTCTTGAGGTCACCCTCAGTTTTAGAAATTCACGAGAAGAACCCCAGGATTCCCTGAGAGTGTTTGTACTCGCAGTTTTGGTGTATACTGTGGGCACAGGACAAAGGAGGCAGATTGAAATCTGCCCCAGGAAAAAGAGCATAGCCCAGGGTCCAGGAAAGTCCCAAAGGCAGAGCTCCTGTGGACCCGTCCCTGTGTTTCTGAGGATAGTAGGAGCTCCCTGACAATGATGTGTAACTATGTGCATCAAGCAATGCCAACCAGGGGAGCTCAGGTAGGCCTCTGTCTCTACTAGGCACTCCATGGCCAATGGCCCACATGTCTCCAGCCCTTCCTGAGGTCTGAGCTGACACTCTCCGACCCATAGCCCCCACCTGACATGACAACACTACCTCTAGTGTGGATAACTGCCCCCAAAACGGTCTGCTGTGACCACCCAGCCAGCCTACCACCCAAAATCACATTAGAAGATCCAGTGCTCCAAGGTCTCTGGCCAAAAACAGAGACTCCTATCAGTCAGAACCATTGCACAGACTTAGGGGTCCCCTCCCCAAAGCTGCGGGCAGAGGTCAGGTCTCTTATGAAACAGATTAGTATCTTAACTTACGAAGCAAGGCTCACTGCACACTCCATTTCTCTGCTTTATGGGAAAAGGCTTATGGTCCCTGAGCAGTGTGTGTGTGTGTGTGTGTGTGTGTGTGTGTGTGTGTGTGTGTGTGTGTAATTAAAATATTTTGTATTTTGGCTGCTGGATTTACTCATTGATGAAATTTTGTACCGAGGTGGTTGCTTCTTCCACTTTATCCTACCTGAGCCTTGGCCACCACACCGGGTTAAAAAAAATCATATATACATATGTACATGTATTAAATGACATCTGTGTAAGTACATATAATATATTTTATGCATATAATATTCATATATACACACGTGTATGTGTGTATATGTATGTGACTCATTTAAAATATATCTTCTTACATGTATACAATTTTTATCCATATAAAAATTATGTACACCTATGCGTGTGTGTATATATAGCTGGTTAAAAGTATGTCATTGTACATGCATAGATACTATATTGTATATGTATACAATTTCATGCATACAAAATTATATGTGCATATACATATACACACCTGCTTATGATATAGCTTTTTAAAAATTATATATAAATATGTATCTACACACATATGTAATGTATTTTGATACAATTAGAAAGCTGTGGTTAATATAATATATATTATATTTTAAACATATAAAATTCTCTACATCCAAAATTATATATATGCATATAGACGTGTGTATATAACATGCATACACATATACATGTATACATATATAATTCTGTATGTGTAAAATTATATATACACAAAAGTATATATATGCACACACACGTGTATGTATATATATGCACACTATATATATAATATACAAAAGTATATATATATATACTATAAATATATATATATACTTCAAAATAAGCCGTGATACTCAAGGCAGGGCTACATTAACACAAGTGGGATCAACACTTCAGGCATGAAATTTCAAGGGGCACAAAAAAATTCAATTGAATGCAATATTATAATAAAACAAATGCCCCCCCAAATCCATGATGAACAAACTATCATAATTTTTAGTAAAAAGACATTCCCTTACTGTGAAAGGGACTATTTTCATGTCCACTGTGAAGGCTCGATCAACACCCTATACCTGGAGACTGACGTACCTTTCCCTTGTATTGCCTGGGTCCTCAATGGGATTGGGCACAAGGAAACCCTAATTGGATTAACACACTGAGAACTTAATCGGGCTTCAGTTGGGCACAGAAAGCAGGATGAGTTGGTACTGACATGACCATATTAATTACCAATTTCCAAGGCTGTTCATGGACTGGACCAATACCACCAAGACCACTGTCTGGGATTGACATTTTGCAGAAAGCCGGTTTCTAGCACACAATCCATGGGAGTTGGTTGAGTCACACCAACCTAGGAAGTGATGGTGCTTTGGGAGCCAAGTTTGCAGAGATAGGATCAGACAGTGGGAAGCATGCATCTCCCATCAGGAGCCTTGGACATAAAAACTCTCTCTCTGGGAACTTCATGAAGGAATCCAGAGAAACGACTGATGGCCACCATGTTCCCCAGAAAGCTTCCATGAGCACCATGTAAGTTAAAAACCATGGCCACTTGTGAGTCCTCGCAATTTAAGAACATGGAGAAAACTGGCCTGTTTTGGCAAGCTTTGTGTTAGAATTTTGCCAACTGAGTCCTCTGTTCAGCGCCTTCAGACAGACCAATGCCCTGTGTCTACGGTGTGCGTGCAGATGTCTAGTGTGTACACTGAGATTTACTTAGGAGTGCACGACGTGCTTGCGCATGGCCTCTAACAGGAACCCACCACGGAGACCCTTCACGTGCAGCTGAAGAACACTGACCATGATGAGATGTCTGTGGCGCCCCCCAAAAAGGGCACCATGAGAAGACTCCATATTCACACAGTCACCCCTCTCCCTCCATTGACCACTTTCATGGAAACCAGAGAAGGAGGAAGGGCAGAAGGAAGGCACCCCACACAAACGAGAGAGGGTCCTGCTCTCAGGTGGCCTATATAGGGATGGTTGACTCCGTATTTTCCACAGCCAAATGGGTACCACCCTTGCTCATGGGGCAATAGAAGGACACCTGTGCTGTTAACCTGACTCCACAACATGGCCAACGCCGTGAAGGCAGGCTCTACTTCCTTTACAGAAACAACAATTTCTTGGTTACTGTGAAGTACCTGGCAATAACCCTGAGTTTGAAGAATTAATTCCCCAAAAGAATCCTAAAAAAAGAACACAGCAGAGTATCTGTCCTCTACTACCCTCTCCAGTAAATTCTTCCAGCCTACTGGGCTTTTCAGTTGGCAAATAGCAACCACATGGAAATCTCTCTGCCAAAGGGAACTCTCTTCGAGAATATGTATTTACTTATTTGTGGGGTTTCTTATACTATGAGAAAGCCAATTTTCCCCCCAACCACAACCTAATGCACTCTAAACAGTCATATTTAATTACAGACGCCATTTGTAAAGGTTTCCCATTAACCCCTTGCCTCTTCAAAAAAAAGTCGACCCAAAGCCAATATTTACAGAAATCTAATGCATTCCTTTGAGTTTGTTCCACAGCTTTAGCTCCTAATGATACCCAGGAGTGATTCTTAGGTAATTTTTAAACATGAACAATGGCTCGTCTTTGGGTCTTAGGTGATTTTGCTCATAAGGCGGAGTCACTGACTGCATTATTCGCCTGAATACAGAAAACGCAGGTTGTACCCACAGGGATGAGGCTACTGGTTAAGGACGACGCGGTCCAGGAAGAGCTGATCTTCAGGAGGACAAACATCTGAGCCTCCTGGGAGGACAAGACGGTAGCCAGGGGAGCAAATCAGAGACGCATCCTTCGCCATCGGTACGGACGAGCAGCAGGATTTCTTAGCACCTGTTCACGGCCAATGGGCCATATCCACAGCTCTGAAGCCACAGCCATGCTTACTTTATAGAAAGTGAACAGACTCTTTTGTTTAGAAAGTATTTGTGGGAAGAGGGAATAAAAACTTTTCTGGCCAGTTTTGTTACTTTGCTCTGAAATGCTCCCCTGAGCCATCAACCACCAATAAAATCCCCACAAATAATGGATCCAGTGGAAGTCTCAGTGCTCCGGGGGCAAAACACATGCCGTGTGCATGTGAGCGGCTGAAGGGAGACGGAAGTCTCTTTGTATCCGCTGAGTCAGGGAGATTCAAAATGAAGAGGTAAGCACCCATAGCTACCTTGTCACCCCACCTCCTTTTGTTAATACACAAAGGGGTGGACCTTTGAATCACGTACTCTTGTATTTGAACACAAAACAAAATGAAACTCTGTAGGGTTGTGATCCATATAGGCATCTGGTTTCAATGGACCCAAATGTGAGTTTTTATGTTGACCTTTTTTTTTTTTTTTTGGTCCATTGCAAGACCAGGACTCCTGTAAAAATAGCCACGGGGAAATGCTTACGGAGCCTTCCCCCATTTATGTGTTTTAAAATCTGATTTAGAATGGATATGAACCCCCAAAATAAGCATGAGTTCTGAAGTGTGGATCTGTATGATCCAGTCCTCAAAGAAGGGAGTTGACTCAAAAAGCCATTAATGATTATCTAAATACAGAGTGGGGAAAATACCAGTGACTGGCATTTCAGGTGGTCTGTTTTGTGTGTCCTCTACTCCTTTCTTCCATGGGGGAAACAACTATAAAAAAGGATGACCACAAAGGCACTTCTAACAAGTCTGCGGGTGCCATGTTTGCCGAGCACGAAATATTTCCAGCTCTGTGCTTCTGGAAACACAGCATGAGTCCCCCTGTAGCTGAGTGGGGACGCTGCTGTGAATTCTGACCTGTCTGCTGTGATCCAGGAGGATGAAACCCATAGGCAGGACTGGAAGTGACTTCAGTGAGCAAGAACCCCTGGAGATGCTCCGTGGGCACAGGGTGATATGAGGAAATGAAACTTTGCTGGCTTAAATGTTGACATTTGGGGGACCTTGCCACTTAACCCCTCCAAGTGAACATGACTGATCATGAAACAGGTGTTTCCATCTTGACCTGTGAAGACACTGGAGCTCAAAGAGCCGAAATGACTTATCATAGGTCATGAACCCACAGGTGGTAGAGACAGAAATCGAACTCGGTTGTTTTCTGATACAACCTTTACGTGATTACATAGTTTTTACATAGTTTTACATGAGGAGCTGTGATTATGTATGAGTGTGATTGTATACGGTGTAAGAGAATGGTCCAGTGTCGTTCTTCTGCATGTGGCTGGGTGGGACCAGGGAAAGGGTTTTCCTTGCACTCTACAACACACCAGCCCCACTCGGTTGGGACCTGTGATCTTCCTTTTGCATGGACTGAGCAGCGATGGAATGTAGATGCAAATCGCCATGGCACTAGAAACACACTGGCTCAAGTTCATACGAATCCAATGACCATCACCTAATCCTTGTTGGAAAGCAGTCTCCCACAGGGAGGTGCGGAGGGCACCACATGATTTGGGTAGAGGCAAGAGCTCGTGGAGACAAGGCTGGTACTGGGATGGAGGGAGCATAGTGTGGAGAGAAATAACCCAGAAGCAAACTGCCATATCTATCCGTGTTGGTAGCATTTAATCTTGAGCAAGGTTTGGTAGGAAAATACGAAGACTTTGAGTACAAACAATGTTTGCTCTGCTTCAGATGAAGCCGGCCATGCTTTACTTGCCTTTGGGAGAAAGTATTGTGTGAGATGTGCAGGCCACTCATTCCAGACTGCAGTTCCATGTGGGAGGCACTTGAGGGTGAGCAAGGACTGTAAATATACACAGTATGGCATGAGCCAAACACCTCTCTCCTCTGTCTCCATGCAGCTAATCCTACAGGCCAAATGCTTTTCCTTAATTGACTGGATGTACAAGATTTGAAGACATGTCTCAACAATGACCAGGAGGATGCAGAAAATTTCATAAGTCCCAATAAGGATCAATTTTAAAATTTTAATTTTGGAAATCTTTCAACAGATTATCTATCTATCTATCATCTATCTATCTATCTATCTACCTATCATCTATCTCTCAATCTGTCGATCAACTGATGTATTGATCCATCTCTCTATTCATCCATCAATTCATCCATCCATCATCTATTTATCTCATCCATCCAACCATTCATCCATCCATCCATTCATCCATCCATCATCTACTTATTTGATCCATCCATCCACCATCGATCTCATCTATCTATCAATGCTTTTCCTTGGCCCTGAGATACAAGTATTATTACACATGTTCCCACGTGAGGAAACTATTGCCAACAGTCAAACAGCCATCAGGGCAAAGCTGTAATGCAATCCCAGGTCCAACAGTTCTGAACTAATGACTTCAGGTATTCTAATCCAGGCTCAGGTTAAATTGCAGATGAGCTCCTTAACGGAGCTACAAATAAAAAGCCAGGTCCAGAGTTCAGTCCTAAAATGCAAGAACCCAGGCCCTGTAAACAGGGCTTAGCATTCCACACTGGGACTTTATTATTCTTACACGGTGTTTAATCAACCCCAGCAGAACTCTGGCTTTCGTGCATTCTGCCTCCATTGTTCTCCATGACGCGGGTATCATTTACCTATCGTAAAGTTCACTTAAGTGTACGAGTTAATTTTAGTAAGTTTACCGAGGTCGGCGGTCTCACTGTTAACCAAGCTTATGACATTTCCATCACGCCAATAAATCCCTATGAGTTCATTTACAGTTAACCCCTTTCCACTGGCTCCGTTCCCAGGTAATCTGCTGTGCCTAATGGATTTGCCTCTGCTGAGCACTTCCCATACATGGAATCTACAATGAGTGGCCTCTGGCTTCTCCCACTTACCGTTATGGCTTTTGAGATCGTCCATCCAGTAGCATGTATCAATACATGCTTTAATTTTCTCTTTTTTAGATAAGATGTTTTTATTTTTTTAATTTCAATTCAATTAGCCAACATATAGCACATCATTGGTTTCAGATGTAGTGTTCCATGATTCATTAGTAGCATATAACACCCGATGCTCATCACATCACGTGCCCTCCTTAATGCTCATCACCCAGTTACCCCATCCCCCCCCACCTCCCCTTCCACAACCCTCGGGTTATTTCCCAGAGTTAAGAGTCTGTCATGGTTTTTCTCCTTCTCTGATGACTTCCCCTTCAGTTTTCCCTCCCTTCCCTTATGATCCTCTGTGCTGTCTCCTGTATTCCACATATGAGTGAAACCATATGATTACTGTCTTTCTGTGATTGACTTATTTTGCTCAGTATAATACCCTCCAGTTCCAGCCATGTCGATGTAAATGGTAAGTATTCATCCTTTCTGATGGCTCAGTAATATTCCATTGGATTGAAAGAATAAATATTGTTAAAATGTCTATGCTGCCAAAGTAATCTATACATTCAATGCAATCCCTATCAAAATAACACCAGCACTTTTCACAGAACTGAAACAAATAATCCTAAAATTTGTATGGAACCAGAAAAGACCCCAAATAGCCAGAGGAATGTTGAAAGAGAAGACCAAAGCCGGGGGCATCACAATGCCTGACTTCCAGCTCTATTACAAAGCTGTCATCCTCAAGACAGTATGGTACTGGCGCAAAAACAGACACATAGATCAATGGTACAGAACAGAGAACTCAGAAATAGACTCTGAACTCTATGGTCAACTCATCTTTGACAAAGCAGCAGAGAATATCCACTGGAAGAAGGACAGTCTCTTCAACAAATGGTGTTGGGAAGACTGGACAGCCGCATGCAGAAGAATGACACTCCATTCTCTTACACCCTACACAAAGATAAACTCAATATGGATGAAAGACCTCAATGTGATGCAGGAATCCATCAAAATCCTAGAGGAGAACACGGGCAGCAACCTCTGTGACCTTGGCCACAGCAACTTCTTGCTAGACATGTCTGCAAAGGCAAGGGAATCAAAAGCATAAATAAGATGTTTTCAGAGTAGGTTTAGGTTTACAACAAAATTGAGAAGCACGTGCAGGTTTCCCATGCACCACTGCTTGTCCCCACACATGCACAGCCTCCCCCCATCATCAGCATCCCCACCAGAGGGTGCATTTGGTGCACGTGATGAGCCCGCGGCCACACAACATCACCGCCCAGACGCATAGTTTAATGTGCATTAGAGTTTATTCTTGAGGGTGCACATTCTATGGGTTTGGGCAAATGTGCAATCACATGTATGCACCACTATGGTGTCATACAGAGTAGTTTCACTGCCCTAAAAACACTCCGTGCCCCACCTGCTCATCCCTCCCTCCCCCCATCCCAGGCAACCCCCGATCTTTTTACCATCTCTGTTGTTTCGCCTTTTCCAGAATGTCCTAGAGCTGAAATCATAGGGTATAAAACCTTTTTAGATTAGCTTCTTCCCCTTAGTGACGTGCATTTAAGCTTCTTCCATGTCTTTTCGTGGTTTGATCGCTCAGTTACTCTTAACACTGAATAATATTCCATCGTCTGGGCGGACCCCGGTTTATTTAGGCATTGACCTGCTGAAGGACGTCACGGCTGCTTCCCGTGCATTCCTGGTCCCTGCTGCGTACACCTTGCCCTGTACCTTCACACCACATCGAATATGCCTGCTCACCAAACAAGCCCCTTGTGCTTGCTGTAAAGGGTCTGTGCCCCTCATATCTGAAGCAGGCTTGGGACATGCCTCAAATGACAATTTCATTCTCTGTCCCACTCTGGTCTGCACGTCAGGAACCGCTTCCAGCCCTGTGGCCTTTTTACCATAGACCATCTCTCCGCCTGCCCCCCCAGTTGGCGCTGGCTTGGGACAGAGGGAAACAGCTTGCAGCCAAAGTATCACAACAGACCCGGTGCCATGGAAACCCCGCAGGGACTTCCTGCTTTCTTCCTAATTCCTCCTTAAGGGTGTCTGGCAGACAGAATCCAACGGAGCCTGCCCCCACATCAAAGCCCTGGCCGCAGGCACCGTGTAAATCCCGTCCCCCCTGCTGCTCCTCCTCACCGTTTGTGATCCCCTTGCATCGCCTTTTGTTTCTCGACAAGTACACAAAGCAACTGTCACCACCCGGGCCGGCCCCGTGGGACCGTTTGCTCAGCCCGGGGAGCTGTGGGCTTGCTGACTCTCAGGGGGCCAGTCTCCCATGTGCAATTGGAAGGCCCTGGGCAGGAAACTCCCATTCTAAACAAACTGAATGCAAGTGAACTCCACTGAAACCCTATCAGCGCTTTGGGGCTGGTGATCTCACCGTTGCCTAACTTCAAAAGTTAAGACATTCCCGACAGATCCTACCCACTGTAGGAGGGGAAGCTTTGCTTCCACGGGGGAAGGGATGGCGATTTACCTCTCCACGGGCAGCCCCTCTGCCTGGCCACCTCTCCTTTGTGTCTCCCTAAGGGCTAGGAAGTGGCTTGTTCTGTTGGTGAAGGTCCGGTCAGATCATGCTCCTTCTGCCTCCAGGAATGGGCATGCACTTTCCCCGTCTGCATGAATGCCCTCCACCACCAGCCCCGTGGCTGCACAGGGGCTGCCACGGCTGCAGCCTGCAACAGAGACCAGCCTATCCGAGCTGGCTGTGTGGGCCAGGTTGCTCTGAAGCGCACCGTGAAACCGTGCACAGGCAATCTTCCATGGGCAAAGGGCACTCGTAAAAGAAAGCACCAGAGAGACGGGCCACAGAGAGGCGTCCTCGTTCAAAAACAAAGATCGGGCCTTTCCACAGAGGGACTTGTTTCTCTCAAATGCTATAATAATTAACGATTTCAAATGGAATAATAATAATGATTCTAAGATGAACTTTCTACGAACACTAGCCTGACGTCTCTCCCAACTTTTCTTTCTCTGTTCCATTCTCCGGTTGGCAAGGAAAGACGGACATAAAAACCTTAACAATATCTGCTCTGCTAAGAACAGCCCCCATAAACTAACTTAAACATGACACAGAATTATAGGGATGGGTATGTGCTCAACTGTCAATTTCCCTCCAGGTTGTGTGTCCAAATATTCAGTCTAATTAGCGACGTGGAAATGACTCTTTGCTTTCCCCCATGGGTGGTATCTCCAGGGATCTTGGAAGACCCTATGTACCATTTGTGGAGTTCCCCAAGGTACTTCCTCTGGTCCCGCTGTGCTCAACTCGGGTCCCTGCTACATGGCGGCCACCGTATTGCCCTCTCCTACCTGGACTCTTAGCACCAAAACCTGTGTTACAAGTACTCATGGGTAGAAGAATTTCATGTCTGTGTCCAGTGATCCCCCTGCCAAAGAGCCTTCCTTGGTCCCCTCAGAATTCCTCCACCATCCCACCTGTGCTTCTGAACCGTTCTCTGAGTCCCACCTCCGCTTTACAGCCATGTAGTCCTTCCTGCACAAATGAGAAAAATGGTTTCCACCAAGCTCAGTCCTGGCCTGTGTCTGTCTACTCTATGTAACATGACACAATTGGAGGCAATACAATTATCTTTCCTTTAAAGGAAAAGAAAGATGGGCGCCCGGGTGGCTCAGTTGGTTGAGCAGCCCACGCTTGATTTCAGCTCAGGTCATGATCTCAGGGTTCTGGGATCGAGCCCCTTGTTGGGCTCTACAGTCAGCAGGGAGTCTACTTAGGATTCCTCTCCCTCTCCCTCTCCCTCTGCCCCTACTCCTGCTCACTTTCATTCTCTTTCTCTAAAAATAAGTAAATCTTTTTAAAAAATAAAGGGAAAGAGAGAGAGGAACGAATCTAATGTCTTCAACAAAGTTTAGACTTATCCAAACATGCATAGAAGAAGTTTCCAACTCAATCCAGCCAGTGAGACCGAACCACTGCCATCGGGGATGGCATTGTCAGCGTCAGGGATGGGATTTTCAGCATCAGCATGCAGGGATTCCAGGAGAACTTCTGATGGGTCCCTGATCCTTTGCTAAGCCCTGTCTGTCAACTGGCCAAGGCAATCAAATTTCCAATATGAGATGCAAGTACACCTGTAAACATTACACATTGACTTAGAAGCCCCCAGGACCATTAGGAAGGCCATTCACGCCATCACTGTGGTCATTGCTCAAAGGCCAAGGGCCTCAAGAAAGGGGTCAATGGGACATGCACCGCTTGACCTAAGGAAGGAAGGGAAACATTTCTAGAACATGGAAGACCCTCTCGGCAGCACAGACATAGTGAACATCTCACATGGGCAGGGAGGTGCCCAAAGGATGTCTTTTGGGGGCAGCAAGCTTGCAGGAGGTAGGACTGCAGGACCCCCAGAACAAGTTTGACCTACCCTCTACTCAGTTTTTCCCAGGAGCCCACTCTGTCAGGAAATCTTGAGCCTCTTAGACAGCAAAGCATTCTTGGACCAGAGACTGATGTAGAAAATCCTACATTTCAAACGTCTGTTCTCGTAAAACTGGGAATAAGATGATCACCACCCACTATCTCGGTTATTGAGTGTTCCCCCTGGACAGAGACAATCAGAGCTCACCATCTTGGTCATAGATATGTTTTTCCTGGATAGAGGTGATCACGATCATAACCAAACAGTCATAGATTTTTCTCTCTGGACAGATGATCTCAAACACCACCCATCAGTCATAGACCATCCTCCCTGGACACAGATGGCTGTGACTGTTACCAATCAGTCACAGACTATTCTTCCTGGACAGATGATCACAACCACCACCAAGTCACAGACGGTCTTCCCTAAACAGATGATCATGACCACCAGGGTTGTTATCATTTAGAATCAAACTGAGCGTTCATGTGTTTATTTGTTCTTTTGGAGACTGTAGTGTGGGCAAGGTACACATGTTACCTGGAAAGGAAGAGTTGCCAGAGAGAAAATGTAAACTGTAATAAATCATAACAGAAGGAGATAGAGATCTTCACCTCAAGGAGACAGAGTGACTCATAGAGCACAACCAAACCTGAAGGCATGTATGAACATATCCAGAAAGAGAGAATGTGTCAGCCAAAGAGTCTAGTGAAATGGAACAAAGAAGAAGAAACCTGTCAAGGCCAGGTTGGCAGTTCACACATAACCCTGCCCAGAGGAGGGCAGACCCTGCCCAGCTGAGGTCAAGTCTATGCCTCCAAGGGCGTGCACCACTTTTTTTTTTTTTAATTGAGTTGAGCTCTACTCCTGTTGCCTCTTTGCTTTAGGAAACATTCAAATCACTTCAGTGTTTCGACACTGTGAACACTCAGAGCCAACCCATGTCACCACTTCTCCAGGTGTTCCTGGGTCAGCTACAGCACTGTGCAAAAGCCTTATCTCGAAATCCTGTGTTCATTAGTTAAGCCAAGGATGGGACAGTTGCTGGAATTACCGGCTAGGGTCAACGGCAAGGGGGCAATTTCATGCCGTGACTCAGTTCCAGGGCCTGAGGATGCTCAGACAACCCAACTACCAAGATGGACCTCTTAAAATTGTCCCTTCTCTAAGAGTCTTTGGGTGTCCTTGTACTGATGATCTGGGTGAAATGGCAATGTGGTCAGGTACAAACACCAATTTCAGCTTCATGAAAAATGGTTCCATCAGATGAGGGCAGATTGGTTAAAAAAGAAGAAGAAGAAAAATAATGAATACTTGGCAGGCATATGAAATATTCCTATTTATATTTTTCCTATCTTCCCTCAACAATGACTTTGGAATGGAGCAATTAGCAGCTATTGAAGATAATGCATACTGTCATATTTCAAGGCAAGAATGAGGTCAGGCTACGGGGTAATTGGGGCCAAGATAAAGTCACAGGAGTAAAAAAAATAATAAATCATAAAATATGGAATATACTAGCATATTTCTCATTCCTTTTATTCATTAACACAGATCAGGTCAAGCCAGAGGCTGAGCCATAATTGTGACTGATTTATTTATGGCCAGAAGGCTCGATTGGGGGAATGAGAACATGTTAAGTGACAGATGTTTAAAATTCCTAGCCCTTCACACGTGAGTCATTATTGATCATTAACAAGTTAACGTCTTGTGTTTGAGTCAGTGGTTCAAAAGGGTCACTGAGTTCTCAGGCTGGATTTCTTTATTCCATTAGCAGATCTGTTTCATTGGATATACCATTACTCAAGGTTACCTCATTTTGTCTCCTTTCAAATTTACACCTGTTTCTACCTCGGTATGCTTATTTCATGAAATTTAGATGTGCTTTATAACCTTCTGCCACTTCTCATGTGAGAATCGCATTTAGGAGGCATTCTGCTGTGTAAAAACCCCCTCCAGGTCTTACTCCTTCCTTAAAAGGTAGTGACAACTGAGTGATCCAACCTTTCTCAAAAGTGAATCATCCTTTCTGGTGTTGGAGTAAAAGTTCACTTTGAATAGCCCGTGGATGTCCCACATCTCATTCCCAAAGCTTTATTGGAAACAAGGAATACGACGGATGAAAATCTGTCTGCATTACCAAAAATAAATGAATAAAAAGGTTTGGGAAAATTATCTTGCTCTTTCTTACATAGGACTCAGAGATTTCACAAGGGATGTTTGAGATGATCCATCTTGTTTGGAAGGTAAAGCTGAAATTGCAAGAGAAGAGCTGATCCGTGCAGTGTCACATGACAAAGGATGCATACATGGTTTCTGTTTATTGCTCTGTGTCTTAGCAGTCAGCTCCGCAGGTGCACTCCCACGCCCATCACCCTGGGAAGACATAGATGGGATGGGGCTTCATCCACAAAACCATATTCTTTACTGATGTACGCATCTTCCTCCACCTACCATTGGGGTGATGTCCCGATAAACCCGTCTTGATTTGAAAATATCCTAAGTCAAAATGCATTTAAAACTCAGAACCTCCCGGACGTCATAGTTTAGCACAGCCTGCCTGACACATGCTTCCAACACTCATGGTAGCTACAGTTTGGCAAAGTCATCTCACACAAATGTGTGGATGATCTCAGGCAATGCACTGAATCCTGTACTGAAAGGAACACACAGAGCGGTTGTGTGGGTGTAGAATGGTCGTCAGTGCAGAGGTTGTTGACCCTTACAATTGTGTGCCTGCTGGGAGCAATGGCTTGCTGTCCAACATGGTGACAGAAGACGGTACCACATGTCCCTAGCCCCAGAAAATGTCCAAATTCAAAATTCCAAGCACAGTTTCTACCAAATGCTGATCGCTTTTGCACTACCATAAACTCAAACCATCATAAGTGGAACCATTGTAAATCAGGGACGGTCTGAATAACTCTCAAAGCCCCCTCCCCATTAACTAATTGGCTCTCTGGATCTGTTCATCAGCATCCTCCTTCTCCAGTTGAGTTGGAGCAGAAGGATACACTTGTCATAAGGGTCTAAAAATTAGACGTTTTCAGTGAAGCCATTCAAGGAAGGAAGGAAGGAAAGAGGAAGGAAGGATGAAGGAAGGAAGGGAGGGAGGGAGGGAGGAAGGTATAAGAGGTGAGAGAAATGTTATTACCCACAATTAAAAGAAAAAATTGAACGGGTATGGTTGGTCGTTCTGGATTCATAAGTTCTCTGCACCAAAAATTAAAGTGATAAATAGAAAAGCAACCTGGAAAATTATCTGTAAAGCCTGACCAACAAGGATAAACAGTATTCACAGAGAACCCTTCTTTATTACATCCTCATTTATCTTGACATTTGCTTGTGTTTGAAAGTCAGACATGGATGGACACTAAAGGTTTTTATATAAAGACTCAAATTTGAAAAACAATGACAACACCCAAGTCCACACCGATTTGGAAACACCTACATTTTTTGGTTCCAGGGATGGAATTTTCCAGAACTCCCGGATTGCACAGGTGCATTTACCTTCGGCAGAACGGTTGCCAAACTCAATATAGCAGAGAAAATATCTCATGAAGAGTTTCCACACCAACTTTTTCTGTGTTTTCCATCATAAACCCACCAAGGTCACGCATTGTTCCACCTTTATGTACCTGTGTATGCACCTGAACCCAAGAGAGCCATACAAATAAATGTGCATAGACACATATAGGTCCTGCTCACTTTTGCTTATAAACAGGGCTTTAGGGCACCTGGGTGGCTCAGTCGGTTAAGCGACTGCCTTCAGCTCAGGTCATGATCCTGGAGTCCCGGGATCGAGTCCCGCATCGGGCTCCCTGCTCAGCGAGGAGCCTGCTTCTACCTCTAACCCTCCCCCCTCTCATGTACTCTCTCTCTCGCTCATTCTCACTCTCTCAAAATAAATAAATAAATCTTTAAAAAAAAAAAAAACAGGGCTTTATTGTACATGCTAATTTTTTTTCTTTTGGTTTAGCTTTTCACCTAAATAACCAACTTGCTAAATACCTTTCTAAAAATTGTGGGAAAAGAAAAGAAAGGCAAAGAAAAGAAATAAAAAGTATGGTCAAATCTACATAGCAAAATTGACTGTCTTAACCATTTTTAAGTGTCCCGGTCAGTGGTGGGAGGTAGATTCGCGTTGCTGTGCCATCCATCTCCAGGACTATGGCATCTTTCAAAACCAAAACTCTGTGCCCATTAAACACAAACTCCCAATTTCTCCCTCCCTCCAGCTCCTTGTAACCTTACTTTTTTTTAAACAAGCCTGCACAGGTGCATTTATTGGACAGTGTCCATGAGCCAGGCTGTGCTCAGATTTTGACGCTGTGAACACCCACATTGTTTGCCATTTTACTCCCACCAACCTCCTTGAAGACACTCTTTTGCATCTCGTGAGTGAGAGCCATTCATCACTCATCTGAGCTGGATCCTGGAGTAGAGAGGGGACGCCAGTGGGAAAACTGGTGAAACCCAACTGAAGTCAGTCATTGAGTTATGAGTAATGTCGCGAAACCCATGCTGCGTTTGTAGCTTTGACAGATGCACCACGCCCAAGGACGCTAACCAGAGTGCAAATGCATCTTTGCAATTTCCTGCACATCTAAAACGATTTCAAAATAAATTCTATTGCAAAAAAAATAACTAAATGTACAAAGGTCTGGTAGGTATCTGTTTTAGGATGAGTGCCAAGGTGGGAAGGAATTAGGGGCTATATCAGGTGTCATCATAAACCAGACTCCCTGGAGCATGGGAGGGGGTGCTCGCTGCTCAGCCTTGGAAGGCTGCAGGTCAGCATGAGCTTGCACAGAGCTCACGTAAAGGGCAGACTCCACCCCAAACCCACTGTCCCACAAACTTTACAGGGTAGGGGGCAACAACCGGGGAGTGATCCCAGCCCCTTCCCCCCCCCCCCCGCACCCCAGGGCATTCTGATGCAGAAGCAGGTCTTGCACAAAGTCTGGGCAACTGGTAAACCACCTCTGCATGGACATTAAGCCCACCAGGTTAAGGACCAGAAATAAACCCCATCCAGCCAGGATAAAGCAAGCAAGAACACAGTGGGAAGAAATCGGGTTTGAGAGACTTAGTGGGGCTTTAAATGGGCCAGGCAAGCCAATTGCATATTTTTGTACCAGCTCTTACAAACGTGTTGGAAGGATGAACCCAAACTGGTGAATATTATAAATCCTGCATTTGCTGCTGATTTTGGACTAAGAGGTCACAGTGTTCAAGAGCCAGAAGACATGACAGAGAGGGTGCCACGGTCAGGGAGAGATCTGATAGTCAGTAGGGCTAAGGGAGGAAACGAGGTGAGTTTAGTGCTATAGTTGACATGATGAACTGAAGAACAATGTGGGAAAAAAATAAGGAAGAGTGAATAACTGCAGACAAGCTTTTGGGAAGCAGATGTGCCATTTTCCACATCCCGGGTGTTGAAACATTGACGGCAGTTGGAATGAAAAACTTTCCCTATATGCTCTTAGGTACTGTTCCTGAAGGCTGTGAATGAAACTGTTAAAGGACAGTCTGACATATAATTTTATGAATATTTTAGAGGCACTGACGTTCCCAGAAAGGAAGTGAAAACTCAAGGAAGTAGCTACATTCAGGAGTATATATATATATATATATATATATATATATAATTTTAAGGAAAGGGGGTTTGGGCTTTGAGAGGTGCTAAATTGTGGAAAAGTGACTAGGACTTATGGGTGAAACTAACAGAAGATGGGTGGGTTTTAAGGGTTTTTTTTTTTTTACAAGTTTTTCAGTAAGTTTTCTTTTGGTAGACTCATCTTGGTGCCCACTCCCCACCTGCCATGTTAAGAGTCACACTGCTCTTCCTCACACAGGACAAGGGGGACACCTTTCCAAAGGGAAATTTATGCCCTGCTTTTAGGCAGATAAGGGCAGGACAGAGGAAAACTCCTCCTGCGTCTGTGGGTTTCCCACAGCCTTCAGTTGCAAGACTACTTTTCCCTCACAATGGGATCCTTAAAATCTATCTCAGTGTGGTGCAGACGCCCTTTCTCTGAATGCTGGTGAACTGGGGGTCAATCTGTCAATTTGCATGTTTATTACCCACTTTGAACCATTCCTGCTCAAATCTGTCTGCTGGTCTGATGTCCTGTGGCGGTTGTGGGTCTGACCCATTCACCCTTCACATTGCTTTTCTCAAGCTAATGTGACGGGTCACCTTTAGATAATTCAATGCAAAGCATATGTTTATTTCATGTTTGTTTTTATTATGCTTGCTAGATAAGAATCTCAGGGAAAAAACAAAGAAACAAAAAACCAAGAACTAATAGGGACACAGGAGGATAAGAAAAACTATACGGTGTTGTACTTTTCCTGGGTAGATTTCCGGGCAACACACTTGTAACCAACACCGTCCGTGACCCAGTCCGATGCATGCTGTACATCAAGGAAGCTGCCTTTGGAAAAATAAAGGTTCATGAGTCCTTCCAAAAATCCTTTGCCTCATTTAATTCTTTGGACATATCCCATTTTGCGTTTCCTCATAGGTGTAGAGAAATGTCCTTCCCCAAAGAGCATTTCTGGGTCAGCTATAGTCGGAGCAGATTTTCCTTCTTTTCATGCCACCCTATCCACTTTCAAATCTTTATTCCATCCAGTGGACGGTTGTGGGTTCCCAGGTCCACAGCCCTCTGTAAAGAAGACCACCTCCTTTCTCACTGTCCTGCACATTCATGGGGAGGAAATGAGAAAAAGTGGTATATATATATATATTTTGTAACACTGTTGCTCCTTCATCTTGGAAGGGAGGAACATGCCCTTAAAACCAGTGATGTCTTTTATTTTAATGAAAGCATCCCTGTTTGGTCTCGGGGTACTGATGTGGACAAAAGCCACCAACGTTTACTGCTAAGAAGGGTTTGCTCTGAACTGACTGTTTCAGACGTGGCTCAGATGTGGCCCAGGCAGCAGGAGAGGGAAGCCTGTAACAGGATACACTTTGCAGTGGCTCAGCTGGGCAACACCGTCCCATAATAGAGAAGAAACAGGACACCGTCTTGCAAATGCCAAACGCAACTAGCATTTAGCTGAGAAATCCTGCAATAAACACACCATGTTTATAATTTCTTCTCTGGCATTTCTTATCCTTCCTTCGCAAATTCACCTCGAATTCACAAACCCAACACTCGAGAAATCAGAGGTCAGCAGCCCGCGCCCACCCCAGGGCCTTCTGCTGCCTGTCTTTGCAGGGCCCTTGAAACAATGGCTTGTATATTTTTAAATGGTTGCGGGGAAGGGGGGAGGAAATCAAAAGCAAAATTAGTTCATGAACATGTGAAGATTATATGGAACTCACATTTGTGTGTCTATAAAGTTTTATTGGAACACACTCATTCATTCGTACTGTCTATGTACAGGTGAGCTAGCTGACTTCAAGCGTAATAAGAAAAGCATTTGTGCAAGGGGAAATTGAAACTGACAGTGTCTGGATTCAATCACCCGCATGTCAATAATTTTAGCAGAGTAGTTATTATTAGCTCAGCAGTATAATCAGTTAAAATAGCATCAGAAAAGAACACAGCTTTTCTGAATTATGTGTTCCATATGGCCCCATGCCTGTGCAGCATCACACACACACGCTATCTGTCTACACATGCATGTATGTATATACAAATATATATACAGTATATACATACAATATACAAAATGTACACAGCATACAGTACATATACAATATACAAAATATATACAATATATGACATATATACAATATACAAAATATATACAATATATGACATATATACAATATACAAAATATATACAATATATGAGATATATAATATACGATATATATACAATATACAATATGCATGTGTATATATACAAATATATATACAATATACAGTATATCTATACAATATGCAAAATATATGTACAATATACCAAATATATATAACATGCAATATATTTATACAAAATACGAAATATATACAATATACTATATATACAAATACAAAATATATACAATATATGAGATATATACAATATACGATATACATACAATATACAATATGCATGTATATATATATAAATATATACAATATACAATATATTTATACAATATACAAAATATATACAATATATAGTATATACGATACACAATGTATACAGTATACAATATATATGCTATGTATACACAATATACAAAATACATATTTGTATGTACATACATGCATGTGTGTGTCTGTGCGTAGGGTGACTATCATCAAAAAGAAAACAAAAGTGGAATAACCAAAGTTTACGACTTCCTCCAAATTGGAAAGAGCCCAATTGCTCCCCAACCATAAAACGAGTAAATAAACACCGTGTGTTCATACATATTCCACGGCAAGGCAAAGGCACGCTAGAGTGACATACCCCAGCAAGGACGGATTTCACAGACATTACCCCCGGGGCCGGGAGCCAGACACAGAAGTTAGTGACAGAGTCTGTGTGCCCGTGGGGTCCACATCCGTGTCCTGTGCTGTAACCAGCGTCCACCTTCCTAGCTGATGATGCCCCACAAGGGCACTGCCGACAATCGGTTCCCTTTGGGGGGAACGGTAGGCAGGTGAATTCAGAGAGAACCAGACCTGCTGGTTTTCAAGTGTTGGCAGCTCGAAATAATCAATATGCCAAACACACACATTCTGGCGCGACCCCAACCTCCCTCTTTCCGTTGAAACCACAGGAGCGATGTTTCAATGAAATGTGTTTCCGGAGAAAGGACACACACCACTTTCAAAACGCCTGCAAAGGACGTACGCTTTGTGCCGTTTGTGCCGATCCAACGTTGCTCTGTGTTTGCACGCCATGTGTATCGTGTGCTTTATGGGGTGTGACTTTTCATTGATTTTATTGTTTGGTCCCATGTGCCTTCCATTCAGTGGGGGCTTCTCACACTCTACTCAGCTGATCCCTGCCTCGGGAGGGAAGTGGACCCTCTTAGGGTCCCCGCCTGGATGTGAAAATGAACCCGACAAGGACACATGAGCAGAAGAGACGCATCCGGATGTGCAGAGTGTGTATTTTATGGGACATGGGAGCCTTTGTAAGGACATGAAGACACAGGTGTTTGGTGCTGGCTTTGGGGAACAGTGGGTGGACAGCTTAAGGGGTGTGAGTGACATGGGGTAAACGGGGGAAACGAGCACAGCCTGGGTCTTGGGATTCTGTCTCCATGACCCCTTGTTTCAGGGCTAAAGATGCTCTTTTCCTCGGTTTCCTTAAAGCATATTGCGCTCATGCTGCGCACTTCACCCCTCAATCCTAAACATGGGATGCTCGTCAATTTATGTTCTTAATAAATCACAGGGTCCCTTGTTGGCTTATGGCCTCTGCAACCGCCTGCAGGGCATTTTCGGTGTGGAATAGCATGAACTTTGTCCATGCTTTGTACCTCTTTGCCAGACTGATTCTCAGATGGATGCCAAGCGAGCAAATTGATTTTTACAAATGGTTAGCATCCAACTGTCAGGAATCATCAATCCATTCTGCTTGCATCCCCCTGGATCAATCACATCCAACCGAGGCATTCCATATCTGCAGTGGATACTGCAGTGGACACTGCAGTGGACCCACGTACAGCGTATTTGCCAAAACCCACACCCTGGCCTCATGGTTACCTTCATGGTAACAAGTGTGTCCCATTAATTCAAGATGTTTACAATAGCGCAAACTCTGAGGACGACTGGGTACAGAAAACCTTCTGAACTTCCCACTTATTTTTTTTTTTTTTGTAAACTGGAAACCCCTCTGGAAATAGTCTATCATCTAAAAAGACAAAACACAAAGCAAAAGGAGTGCCTTTTCTTTGGATATTTGTATTTGGGGTTTTGTGTGTGTGTGTGCGATACTTGTAGTTGTGCTAGAAAATGTAGGTGACCTTGGAAGTGGAGATGCTGAGTTCCCTTATTCACTGCGGCTAGGAAATGTGTATTCTTTGCTTAGATATACTTTTATTTAATAAAAAAAATTTTTTTTTAAGTAGGCTCCATGCCCAGCGTGGAGCCTAATACCTGGATAGACTTTTAACTGCCTCTCATTCTCCACCCCCTACCCCAGGCCCTGTAAATAACAGGTGTCCTTCCCCCAGGCCCAGCAGGCTGTAGGATTTCCTGGAGGGGTCAAGGCCAGGATACTTCTCTTCCTGCACCCCCAAGGGGGCTGCCTGGGAGGTCCCCAATAGGTCAGTTCCAAGAAACCAGACCCCGCGGGCTGCAGGAATCCAGCACGTAAATTGTGTGCTTCCCTGCACCTTTTCCCGCATGCATCCCTGGGTGATCCAGGACATGATTTTACTCCTCGTGAAAATACATGCCCCTTATTTTGTTTCCTATTCCGCAGCATAAAAGCATAAAAGCAGAGCACCTGTGAACTCTGCGTGCATAACGAAAAGGGACTCATAGTCTAGACGGACATTGCAGGGAGCATCTGAGAGTTGACCGATCCCCTGCTTGTGGGGGCAGAACACAGGCTCCGTCAGGCTTCAGTCCCTAGCTCCCCTTCCGATCTGGGCCTCAGCCTTTTCTCTTGCAAAACGAGGACAATAGTGAGAAAATGTGGCTTCCCAGCTCTGTGGGGCCTAGGGGAGCTGAACCAGGGAATAGGGTTTCTTTTTGCAGATCTCAGCATAAGTCAAGTTGGCTAATCCTCCCCAGGAGGATTCTTTGTAAAGGGATCAACACATGCTCACCTTTCAGTATAAGGAATAATTCATTATTTTTAGATAGATTTTTTTTGTAAAGGGGTCAGCACAGGGATTCATGCAGGCTAACTTGTCATTGGAAGTAATGATTCATTATTTTTAGATACAGAGAAATAGATGCGATATGTACACACATCTTCCTATTATAAACATATACACACGTTCTATGGGTTTTATATCTACATACACATATATGCTCTTAGTTATATTTAATGTTTATAACATATATACATACTGTAGATATAAACATCTAACTATATATGTACATATATCTAAAAACACACACATATACACCCTATTATATTTAATGTTTCTACCTATATACATACTGTAAATAAACATATAACTTTATGTATATGTACATATATCTAAACATGCACACATATACACCCTATTAGTTATATTTAATGTTAATAACTAATGTATATATACTATATATAAGCATATAAATTTTTTTTTTAAGATTTTATTCCTTTATTTGAGAGAGAGAGAATGAGAGAGAAAGCACATGAGAGGGGGGAGGGTCAGAGGGAGAAGCAGACTCCCCGCTGAGCAGGGAGCCCGATGCGGGACTCGATCCCGGGACTCCAGGATCATGACCTGAGCCGAGGGCAGTCGCTTAACCAACTGAGCCACCCAGGCGCCCTAAGCATATAAATTTATATATATCTAAATACACACACATATACACCCTATTAGTTAAATTTAATGATTATAATCAATATATATATACTATATGGAGTTACATATATAACTTTATATATATAAATACATAGGCATATACATCCTATTAGTTATATTTAATGTTTATAACTAATACATATACACATGCTATATAGAGTTAGACATATACTATATATGTACATATATATACACACATATACACCTTATTAGTTATATTCAATGTTTATAACTAATATATATACATACTATATATAAACATATAACTTTATATATAATACACATGCATATACACCCTATTGTAACTTTATATATATAAATACGCACACAGAAATACACCCTATTAGTTATATTTAATGTTTATAACCAATATATATACATACTATATAGAATTATGTATATAACTTTATATGTATGTACATATATATAAATACACACATATACACCCTATTAGTTATATGTAATGTTTATAACTGTATACATACTGTATCTAAACATATAACTTTATGTATATGCACATATATCTGAATATGCACACATATACACCCTATTATATTTAATGTTAATAACTAATGTATGTATACTATATCTAAACATAAATTGATATATAAACATATAAATTTTATATATAAATACATATGCATATCCACCCCATTAGTTATATTTAATGTTTATAACTAATATATATACATACTATACAGAGTTAAACATATAACTTTATATATATGTACATATATATAAGTATAGACACATATGCACCTTATTAGTTATATTTAATGTTTATAACTAACATATATATATACATACTACATATAAACATATAATTTTATATGTATAAATACACATGCATATACACCCTATTGTAACTTTACATATATAAATACACATGCAAATACACCTTATTAGTTATATTTAATGTTTATAACCAAGAAACATACATACTATATAGACTTACATGTATAACTTTATATGTATGTACATATATATAAAAATACACACACATATACACCCTATTAGTTATATTTAATGATTATAATCAATATATATATATGCTATATAGAGTTACATATATAACTTTATATATATAAAAATACATAGGCATATACACCCTACTAGTCCTATTTAATGTTTATAACTAATACATATACACATGCTATATAGAATTACATATATAACTTTATATGTATGTACATATATATAAATACACACATATACACCCTATTAGTTATATTTAATGTTTATAATCAATATATACACATACTATATAGAGTTACATATATAACTTTATATATATATATAAACACATGCGTATACACCCTGTTGTAACTTTATATATATATATATAAATACACATGCAAGTACATCCTATTAGTTATGTTTAATGTTTATAACAAATATATTTACATACTCTACATAGTTACACATACAACTTTCCATATATACACATATATATATAAACACACGCACATATATAAACAGAGAAACTTATTATAAGAAATTAGCTGATGTAGGTATGGAGGCTCACAAGTCCCACGATCTGTAGGGTAATTTGGCAAAGCTGGAGCCCCAGGATACGTACCCAATAGTGTTAAGTTCTCATCCCAATGCCAGCAGGCTGGAGACCCAGAAGAGCCAACATTCCACACACACTCCGAAGGCAGGAAAACAAAGATGTCCTGGTTCAAGAGCAATCAGGCAGGAGAAATTCTCTCTTACTCAGGAAAGAGCTATGTTTTTGACTTAGTTGGCCTTCAACTGATTGGATACAGCCCACCCGCCTCGGGGAAGGCCTTCTGCTCCACTCCGTGCTCTGATTCAGGGCTAATCTCTTCCTGAAACACTCCCACAAACACGCAGAATCATGTCTGCCCAAACGTGGGTGCAGCCTACGGCTCCGCCAAGTTCACACACGCAGCGAGCCAAGAGTCTCCGTCAGTGGGCTCTTCTCAGCAAATTGGCGATGGATTTCTAAGACACACCTTCCCCTCCCCTCTGCCCTGCTCCAGCCCTCCACCTCAATGCGCTGTAGTGAGCACTGCAAGATGCGCAGGTCAATATTACACCAACTCGGAAAGCGGTGGTGCCCAGCTGTTTGGTCAAACACTAGACACAGCATTGTTGGGAAGCTGTCTTGCCAAAGGGATGAATATCTACAATCAACTGAGTTTTAATAAAGTAGATGATTTGCCACAAGGTGGGTGGGCCTGGTCCAATCAGTTGAAGACCTTAAGCAAAAAAAAAAAAAAAAGGGAAAAGAAAAAAACCAAAGTGGGCTCCCACCACGAAAAGGAGATTGTGTTGGAGCTCCCAGCCTGCTGCCCTGCAGAATCCTGACCCCAGACGGCAACATCAACACCTACCTGGGTGGCAGGCCGGCCCTACAGATTTCAGACTGGCTGGCCCCCCAATTGACTGCATGAGTCAGTTCCTTAAGACACACCTGCACGTGCCTATGTATCCTATTGGCTCTGTTTCTCTGCAAAACCCTGACGAAGACGAAGGTAAACAGAGGCAGCTAGCCATCACCCCTATTCCCAGGGCGTTCCCCTGTGTAAGGAAGAGGGACACTGGGCAGAAATGCAACTCAATGCAACGCCCAAGGAAAGGAGTACCGCTGCATATTCAGAATTATGGGATCAGGACTGGGTGCCCAGGCTTTCTTGGGGGCGTTTTCCTGGCGGTGTGGCTCCCCACCAGTACGTGGGGTCAGGCATGGGGCTGCATGCACTGGGGGTGCGTATGGGGGCCCGGGTGGGCCCAATCCACAGGTGGTATGACCTGTCGGTGGACAGGTGCAAGCATGCCTTCAACGGTGTCATTATGCACCCGGGTCAATTGCTACCCTGTATATGACAGTACCTGCCCTGGCCCCAGTCCTGCAGGTCAGGGGGAGCCTGCCGCATATATGGGAGTATTTGCCCAGCTCCAGCCCTCCAGGTGAGCAGGACTGTGCCATATATATGGGAGTATTTGCCCAGCTCCAGCCCTCCAGGTGAGCAGGACTGTGCCATATATATGGGAGTATATGTCCAGTCCCAGTCCTCTAGGTGAGAGGGAGCCTGCCGTATATATGGTAGTATATGTCCAGGTTTAGCTTTCCAGGCGAGGGGGAGTCTGCCGTATATATGGGAGTATATGTCCAGTCCCAGTCCTCTAGGTGAGAGGGAGCCTGCCGTATATATGGTAGTATATGTGCAGCTCCAGCCCTCCGGGTGATGGGGACTGCGCCATATATATGGGAGCATAAGTATAGGTCCAGGTCCAGCCCTCCGGGTGACGTGGCCTCTACCGTATATATGGTAGTATATGCCCAGCTCCAGCCTTCCAGTTGAGTGGGAGTCTGCCATATATATGGTAGTATATGTCCAGTCCCTGTCGTGCGGGTCAGGTGGACTCTACCGTATATAGGATACTATACGCCTTTATTATGTTCTCCACGTCACAACAATCTTACTGAAGGGGCATAGGCTGCATCCATATCCTGAAAACGAGGTGGTATTATCTGGTTAACTCGGTCAGTTAAATTTGCCAAAGTTATTCATCATCCCTAAAAGTCTTATTTCTTGTTCTTTCTCTGATATCACCCTAGAGATTTTTTTAACAATTAAATTGTGACAGCATTTCTTTGCAATAAAATAAGCACATTTTGCAATCTTTCCTGAGCATGGCTTTTTCCAAATCTCAGTTAAATTCCATCATAAGTGATTTATCTTCCTGATTCACTTTTGAAGGACCCACATTTCCCTGTGGGATGTAATGTAAGTGAATGTTTAGAGCTCCAACTACTTTTGGCTTTGATGTTGACATTTTAACATCTTTCACAGATTTCTGTGTCCACATCCCCCGCCCCCCCCCATTTATTCAAAAAGCAATTCTGGGAAAACCACACATTACCTCATTATGTGTTAAGAGTTCCCTACTCTGCAAAAACGCTGGCTCGTCACAGTGTCCTTGAGCTCACGGTGTCTGGCTTTATCCGGTGCTGACAAGACGTGGGTGACTTTCTAATTCATCCGATCTGGTGATGCAGAGAACAGGCCTTCACTGTGACGACGTACAAGACACTGAATCATAAGTTATCCCATGTTATCAAGACCACTTTTCCCTACGTATCCCTTTCATGGTCATGGATGGTTCTTGCTCACCAATTCTATATATGGTGTTGAGAAAATCCACAAAAGGTGCAGAAAGGGGACATGAATAACCTGTAGGCACAAAGCACTCTGATGTTCCTGTCACTTAGTCACTTGTAAGAAAGATATGGTGACTAGGAGATGGCATTGACCCAAAGCAGCCCAGCCAGCGGAGGGCATGGACCCACTCCTGTAACTCTATTTTTCATCTTTTTATCTGATGCTGAAATTTCTCCACTTTTTTTTCCCCCAGAACACATTTGATTGGCAAGCATAAGGATGAGTCAGTAAGTCACGGATCCTCCTTGAAGCAAGACACCCTTGATTCAAACCTCATTATAGTTTGAATCAGTATTCTTTTTTACATTTATTTTTTATTTTACGTATTTATTTTTTAAAGATTTTATTTATTTTAGAGAGAGAGAGAGAGAGAACAGGGAGAGGGGCAGAAGGGGAGGGAAAAGTACAAGAAGACTCCATGCTGAGCACAGAGCCCCATGCGGGGCTCAATCTCATGACCCTGAGACCACGACCTGAGCCAAAATCAAGAGTCGGATGCTTATCCGACTGAAACACCTGGGTGCCCCGTTTTTATTTTATTTTTAAGTAGGCCCACGCCTAGCGTGGAGCCCAATGCGGGGCTCAAACTCACAATCCGGAGATTAAGACCTGAGCTGAGATAAAGTCAGATGTTCAACCAACTGAGCTACCCAGGCGCTCCGAATCAATATTCTCTTTTGAGGACCAGTAAACTCTTGGTCATTGACACAGACACACACAGGCACACAAACACACACCTGCATTCAGCCCCCAGCCTCCCTGTCATTATATTTGCACACAACCCTATTCATGTTGTCTTTTCCCCCTTTCCCTGGGTCTCAGCTCTGGCTGACTCGGGTCATATAATTTGCCTATTTTGGCCACCTCTAGACAAAATTACAAGCTGGGTACACTTTTCTTCACTTCTCCTACCTGTCCTACTGGTGTTTCTGGCCTTTTCTCCTTCAAACCCCCTCCTGCCTCTCTCATGCTTACAATGCATGTCTTTGTTCCGTTGGTCCTGAGCAAAGTCACCTAAGACGCTCGTTCACAATGAGGTATTTGAGGCTTCGAGAGGTACAGAAGGCTTTCAAAAACACCCAGAGTTTGAAGCCTATAGAAGGGTAAAAACACACACAATCGTGACACATGGTTTTCATCTCGAGGACTAAAATAATTCAAAAGAGGTCAGCATTTTTAAAATTAATTAGTGCTCTGCCTCTTGGTGAAAAACCAGAGAATCGTCTGTTGTGCAGCAAACTGAGGTCATGATTTCTTTTTTTTTTCACCCTTCTATTTTTTTTTTCTGTTCAAGCAGATGGTTTGCATTAAAAATGATACTGGCTAAGGGAATTTCAGCCTTTGGGGACATTCCTCCTGGAGTTTCATGAGATGCAACTGCAGTGTTCAGAAGCATGCAGACAGTAACTGCACATAGCAAAGCACTGGGAGAGATGGTTTCTGTCTTGCATCCTCCTGGGGGGCTCACACATGCCTGATGCCACCAAGAGGCAGCTTGCACCCCCAGACGGGCTCAGAAAAATCCTGAGGAGCCTGCTCGCTTGGGGGTTGGCACATGGAGCCACTCCCTGCACCCGGAACGCTCCTCACAGACACAGCTGATTTCTCCCATCACAGAAAACCCAGTGCGTGCAGGACACAGGATACGGAAGGACTCGACGGATAACAGAAGAGAAGGAAAACTCCCTGAGCTCAGACACGTCCATGACATTCGTTCCCGACAAGTGCTCCTGGATCCTTACCGTGCAGAGCCCGAATAGCCACACGGGCCACGGCCACACCAGCTGGACAGAGTTCTGACCCACGACCTGCAAGTGAGCTGCCCACACAGCCCAGGAGCCCCTGAAGCCACCGGCCCCAAAAGTCCAGGACTTGGATCAATGACTGCCAAGATCCCCAACTGTCGCCCCAGACTCCCCCTTAGGATCAAACCCAGACAGCACAAGATCCACCCCTGAACGATCTCGTAGGATGCCCTGCTTCGGGTGAGCTGCTTCTGGCTTCTTCCCATGCCAGGACTCACCTGCATCCTGCTGTTCGTCTTGGAGTCTCTGCCCAACACAGATGCCCATGGCCGGCTCCCTCACCAGCTCTGAACAAACAGCCTTTGCATAGTCTTGCTTGGGTCATCTTCATGATTCCCTCACCGTATCCCTCCATCTTTCATGAAGTGTCTGTCCCCTGGTCCTTATTTTCAGCGCCCAACGGCTGCAGTCTCACGGCTCTGAGCTTTGGCACCTGCTATCCCCTCACTAGCAGCCCTTAGCCTACTGCCCTTCTCTCCCTTCTAGATAATTGTCACCGGCCACGCATCTTGCAAAGCCCACCCAGGCGCTCTGGCCTCCGTTCCCGCCCTCGCACACGTCCGCGTCACCTGTCCCCAGCTCCGCAGACCTTCTGTTACCCCGCGGCTCACATCCGTCGAATCTCGTGTCCGGGCCGAACACAAGGCAGCCTGACTCATGCGCTGGGAGGACGGGGTCAGCCTGCCTAGTCACCTCCGTCTGTAAAACACAGACGAGCAAATCCTCTTGGTTTTGCATGGTGAAGCTCTGTATGCTGATCTGTCCAGTCTCCCCTTGGTCGGCATTCAGATGGCTCACCTTTATTTCCATGCTATACACCACGACACGACAAATATGATCTCCCCTGCCATTTTAACATATTTCCTGATATGCCTGGATCCCTGGCTTCTCCCAACGGTCTGTGCATTCACAAAGTTGCTTTCTGAGGTAGCATCACACTGCTAAGAATGCCCGAAACAGCCTTATTTTTCACGGGCGTCGGGAAAACACATTGGGAAGAGCACCCGTCAGGTTCTTGGAAGGGATGGTTCTCAGCCTCGCGGAGACGCCGTGGACGGCGTCAGCTCCAATACATTGGATCCAAGAATCCAATGAGCCACACGTCTCACTACCGGATCTCTGTGCCCCCAGCAAACCCTCAGCTTCCTGAGGCTTTGGGATTGATGGGGAACCATATAACTCAACGTTGGCTTTAACACCTGTAAACATCTCTTCAGGGAACAGGAGGCCTGATATTTCAGGAGTGCAGGTATCCAAAGTATGGATATCAGTACAAAATATCAGTACTCCTGATATTTGAGGAGTGCAGGTATTTCCAAAAGCACGACAAAAGAGAGATTCACTGGACCTGATTGTGGGTTTCCACGGAAGACACACACAGTCCCAGCTTCCCACTGATTTCTGTGTGTGTGTGTGTGTGTGTGTGTGTGTGTGTGTGTGTGTGTGTGTTTATAAAGTCATCTCAACCCCCAACATGGGATTCGAACTCACAGCCCTGAGGTCAAGAGTCTCACACTCCACGGATGGAGCCAGCCAGGCGCCCCTGACTCTGATTTCTGACAAACAGTTGGCTGCCCGCATGAAGACCATGAGGACCCATGAGGACCACAGCCGTTGCATATAGACAAGCCTGTTTTCACAAGGACGTCTCACATTTTATCAATGGATCCTTACGTAAAAATACACATATATTTTTGTAAAGTATAAGGAGAAAATGATTATTAAAAAAAACATATGCTTGAATGTTCTAAAAAGGCACGGTGGCTCATTTTCTACACCTCTCATCTGCCGAGAGCCTACTTTCCGGGTGGCTGGATAAGCAAGCCACTCCAAGAGCCACGCCCATAAAACATGTCAGCTGACAGCGTGGTGACCTTTCCGCACACGGCTCACCCATGTCCAGCTCATGCAAACAAGGTGCACGTGTGGCCGACAGGTGCAGGAACAGGGGCTCGATATCACGAGTCACCAGGGAAAAGCACATCGAAACCGCAGCGAGGGATCTCCCCACACCGGTTAGGGTGGGTATCACGGAGAAGACACGTGGCATCCCACGTGTTGGCGGGAACGTGCACACAAGACAGCCTGAGCCACAAAATCTATTCTTGTAGGATTATTAGACTGGCAGACGCCACGCTCCTGCCGTGTGCTTAGTATCTTGTGCTAGGAAGTGACGGTGTTCAGACGAGTCGGTGAGGGGAGGAGCCTTGACCGAAGGGAGAAAAAGGCGCCCGTATTTCAAAAGATCACTCCGATGTCTGGCCTCCCATGCTGGATCTTATTAGGACCCCCTCTTCCTGTGTCCCACGCCTCCACCATATATCCCGTGGCCCAGCATTTGAAGGATTCTCCCCAATTTGTAAGTCTGTGACCCACTGTCCACCCAAACATCTAACTGGAAAATGGGTGTCTTTGGGGGAACCCCAAGTGCCAGAGACTCCCCTTGACCCAGAAGGCGCTTCCCCACCAGAACTGGCACGGTGGGGGCCCCAACCCCAAACCAGAGACTCCAGCCACCCCACCCTCCCCCTGTGGTTCCAACCTTCCGTTCTCCGAAAACATCAAGACTCTACTACAGCTGACCTCATCCCAACACACGTAAGAGGCAACCTCACCACGTACTTCCAGGAAAGACAACACCCGTCAGCAGGGAATTCGCCCCACTTCCAGCTCCCGGACCCACTGACCTCCTCGTCCTTCCTTCCCATCTTCTCGCGGAAGATGATGCAAGGTGTGCCCTTGCATGCTGTTGTGGGTTGAATGGTGTCCCCCTTCAAAATGCACATCTCCCTGGAACTTCAGAACCTGACATTATTCGGAAAGAGGATCATTGCAGGTTAAGATGAGGTCGTACTGGAGTAAAGTACGCCCCGAATCCAAAGGCTGCTGTCCTTCGAAGAAGGAGAGAGGACATGGATCTAGAGAAGAAGTGCTTGTGAAGAGAGAGGCAGAGATTGGGGTGATGCTTCTACAAGCCAGGAGTACGGGAGGGAAAAATCTTTTTCCTCTACCCTGTTAGGTTCTGTAACTGAAGCCCGCAAATTAAACCGATCGTAGACGCATAAGAGAATAACTAGTTTGAATTATGTATTTATCTACCCGTGGGCGTTCACAAAGAAAGATATAGCTGAAGGAGGCATGGCTGGTGTCCTTTGAAGAAGAGGCGAGGACACCGATCTAGAGAAGTGCTTGTGAAGACAGAGGCAGAGAATGGGGTGATGCTTTTACAAGCCAAGAATAGGGGAGGGAAACATCATTTTCCTCTACCCTGCTACGTTCTGTACCTGGGGCTTGCAAAGTAAGCTGATAAGAGACTCATAAGAGAACAACTAGTTTGAATTATGTACTTATGTGCCCGTGGGAGTTCACAAAGAAAGCTGTGGCTGAAGGAGGCGGTCGGATGATTAGGGTTTGTGTAGCAACTTAGACTATACAAAGGAAAAGGAGTTTGGGCTTCCTGTAGGAGGAGGCAAAATATGGGAAGGGAGTGGAGGAAGTGTGTGATAAATAGCATTGTCTTGTTATGTATACAGGACTCTCTCAGGTAATGAGAAACGTCGCTGGAATTAACTGTCTTTCTAGTAAGAGCCATCTCTGCAAATGTAGATTTCCTTTTACAAAAGGGGAAATTTATATGCTCTATTTTTAGGAGTTTGGGAAAGGTAAAGAGCTTTTCTTGCGGCTGTGGGTTCACAATCACCTTTAGTTCACCATATACATAATGCTTGATTCTTCTATGCGTACCATTGAATTCGAAGATTTATTTTTCTCATTCTGCATGTTTGTGGCCATTTTTTTGGTAGCAAGACAGCACCGTGTACAAGGATAAGTTTAAATAAGCGTAAATCCGAGTGGAGTCTGTCTGGTGGCAATAATCCCCATCGCATTTTCTCTGGCAGACAAGGGTTTCATATCATGTATGTTCCACCTACTTGGCTTTCATGCAGCGCTGAGCTGGTGAAGCATTTTCACGCCAAGCAGCCTCAACTGGCTCAGAAGCTGGGTCCGTCCAGTTGTGCCTGAGATCCGCACCCAACACCAGCAACCTTCCTAATTCCCCTCGTCTCTGACCCCAAAACACGCCCCGGGGAACACCAGCCCTCCCGCCACACACAACACCGTCCCCGCCATCCCTTCTCCAAAACGAAAAAGTAGAAAGAAAAGTAGAGGTCACACCCTGAAACCACAGATTTTGAGGAAAACTTCCTTCTTCCAGATATGGCTTATGTGCTCCCAGTTTGGAAGATGTAAGAGGAATGAAGTGGAAATGTGCACCATGCCCTGGGCTTTGCACATAAACACCCTTCACTGGGCAGCCGAGGGGCTAGCATCTCTGATGGGGAAACAGGTGCACAATAAACAGGGCCTGGGGTGTGTGCGGTTGGGGGCGGGGAGGAAAGTCCATTCAGGAATAAATATCTCGGTTCCGCGTCTGTGTGTGTATGTGTGTCTGCCCCTGTGCCCGGCGTGGGACCTTTCATGTGTGTTTTGATCACACTCCGCAGCTCCATGCCCCCAAAGGAAACCGTACCCCAACTCCCGCAACCTTTCCCTGGTGGAGGCCTCGGGTGCTTTTCCGTCCGTCCCTTCCAGGTTGCCTCCATGGGTCTGGTAGGGAAACTGACTCCAGACACATCGACTGGAGGAAAGAGACATCAGTTTAATCCTGTATGAATGGGGCTCGTAGACACAGGAGGGAGGTGACTGGAGCTGGCCGCCTCTGTCCCCTTCAGACAAGGAAGCAACAGATCGGTGAGGAATCCACGGGGCAAACGAGGCTGGGCTTGGACACCAAATCAGGAAAAGTAACACAAGCATTGTGCGTACAGCCTGGTCGACCCCCGGCTCCCTGTGTCTGGACATCAAGACACCTCCCCACATCCAGGTGCCCAGCGGCCACCAATGCACACTTCTCTCCTGCATCCAGGCCACAGACAGAGCCCCCATATGCATCTTGCACCGGCTGTGTCCTAACCAATTTTAATTCAGAGTTGGCACATTTGGGGGCAGCCAGCCCCGAACCCCAGCAGCCCGCCGCACGACCTGGACTGAGAAAAATAAAAAGCCGACCGTCCTTGCAGAAAAAGTACACGTACCTTTCATTTTCACCGTAGTGAGAAAAACAGGTGATCAAGTTCTGCAGCTGCTAAACCTCACTGAGATGGAAGACACCAATTCTGGAGCTTGCAATGCTGGAAGACGGTGAACCACCACACGGGACAGTAAGGGACAGAGAAGGCAGGTGTCCCGGGTCCCCTAAAAGTATGCAAATAACTCTAAAGAGTGTCGGCATGTCTCAATGGTGGGCACTAGACGGTCCTACAGTTTCTTAGCGCCCATCCTTGCAACGGGGAGACTATTCTAAACATCACAGACAGAAAAGACACGTCCCCCCTTCAACCTGATTCTCAACAAAACAAAAATGCTCGGATCAACACATTCTCGGCACTTGGAAAATCGCCCCAGAGCTCACACGGGCCACACCATCCCGGTGGATGCACGGCGGCACAGAAACCAGCCTGCCCCACACCCCAAACCACCCTGAGCAAGACTGAATCCGCGGATGCTCAGGAGGAAAAATCCTGAGCAAGGGGTCCAGAAGAGGAATGGGATTGGGTCAGGGGACTTTGTCTTCCCTGCCCTGCAGCTGGCTGAATTCCATCCTTCTTGGGAGACCCCTGGGGGGGGGGGTCTTTGTGTAAATAAATGCCATCACTCTCCCCCCTGGGCTTCCATGGGGGACTCATCTCTGCAAAATGAGTGGGTAGGGTCACCCTCACAGCCAGGTGTGAACCACCCTGCTGAGCCACCGAGACCAAGCGTCTGTATATTTAATAGGCAAGAAAGACACACAGAGATGGAGAGACAAGATGGAGAGAGTGGGGGACAGGGAGGTCCCACTCCATGGGCAGGTACATTTAAAAAGCCAACACACCCCAGGCCTCAAGCAAGACAACTAGACAGAAAATAAATCCCCATAGTCAGATAACTAGATTTTCTCCATTCCCCAGGAGAGCAGATGGAAAGCCCCGACTTATTTTTCTGGATCCTGACTCATCGGGGAAATTCCTCCCACGTTGTGGCAGTCATGGGCGTGCCCATCCTAATTTAGGGCCCAGGCAAACTCTGGGTTTTCTGTGGGTGGCTGGATGGATGGATAGATAGATACATAGAGGGCGCCTTGACTTTCTGGGAGAGGTGGGCGGGGGGCATCAGGAGGTGCCAGCGAGCTGGTGTTTAAGGGGAAGCCCCCTTGCCAAAGTGGGCACTCACACTCAGGCTCCGGCTGTCAGCTGGATGCTCTGTTTCATGCTCTTTTATGTTCATTGTGATGCTTTTGCACATTCTGATTCTGAAAAGGAGCTCTTTGTGAACACCTTGTCCCTCCCCCGGGGCTCCACTGTCAAGGACCCTCCTGAGGATGATATGGAAAGGTGGGGTTGCTTCTTGTCGTTTGCAAATTGAGTCAAGCCTGCCTGGCATTTGCGGGGGGGGGAGGGTCTTGGGGTTTTGCATGACATGCCATCACGCAGCCCTCATCCGTGATGAGGAGCACCACTCTCCTACTGTGCACTACAGTCGAGATGCCCATGTAGAAAAACCTTGAAAAATTATCTGAGCTTCCAACTGTCCTCGGTTTCACATGGGAAGCAAGTCTGCAAACACATAGAGGAAGATTTGCTGTGAACATACATGTGCTTCACAAGGATGGATGCCAAACAGGACAATGTCACCTTAAAGATGATTGAGGATACATAGAGACGTTTGCTGATGGTTGAAATTCTCCAAAGTGCTTAATGGCAATAACAACTTTCTGTCCCCTTCCATTGCCCTGCCTGACACAGACGGAACATTGCAGCCAACTTTCAGAAAGTTCATTCGGGCTGTTGTAGCAACTGACAATCTGATTCAACACCCAAAAATTCTTAGTGAAAGTCTCTACTAATCAGTGAGCGCTGCTTTCAGAAGTATTAATAAAGTTAAGAGGGTGGCCTTGGATGACAGTCTTCTATATACCATAGAATAAGATAGTCTTAAGAAAAAGTGGTGCTTGGACATTTTTTTCACTACTTGACATGTCTGTGTAATTCTTGATTCAAGTAAGTAACAAAATTGAATGATTAACCAATAAAATATCTTCACATGAATCTATATATCATTTATCTGTCATTTGTTATCTAGCAATCATATCTACTACCATCTATCATCTATCTATCCATCCATCCATCCATCTGTCCATCCATCCATCCATCCATCCATCTGTTATCTATCCATCCATCCATCCATCCATCCATCCATCAATCCATCTGTCCATCCATCCCTCCATACATCCATCCATCTTATCTATCTATCCATCCATCATATCTTTCTACGTATCTATCTTTTTTTTAAGATTTTATTTTATTTATTTGAGACAGAGAGAGAGAGAGAGAGCACAAGAGGGGATAGCGTGAGAGGGAAAAGCAGACTGCCTGCCGAGCAGGGAGCCCGGTGCGGGACTCGATCCCAGGACTCTGGGATCATTACCTGAGTTGAAGGCAGTTGCTTAACCAACTGAGCCACCCAGGCGCCCTCTATGTATCTATCTATTCATCCATCCACCCACCCACCCATCCATCCATCCATCTATAGTATCATCTATCCATCCATCCATTCTACCACTCACTCACCCATCCATCTATCCATCCATCCATCCATCCATCCATCTATCCATCCATCCATCTGTTCATCCATATCTACCTGTTATTTATTCATTGTCCATCCATCCATCCATCCTATCTATGTATCTATCTATCTATCTATTCATCTATCACCTACCTATGCATCTGCACGGTTTCATCCCTTTCCCCAGGACGATATCGACATAACGATGTGAAACCAAGCAGCGACCACATTTTCAACAGCGTGTTCTGTGTAGGAGGCATTTGCAAAGAGTCCACATTCCTTTCTCTGCAGGAAGTGATCAGAGCCCTTTGGCAGTGAAGCCAGCTAAGCTGTGATTCCATTTGGATTTAATAAATGATTCCATGTAACTCTGCAAAAACAACAAGTGAGTCTAGATTTCACGCATGGTGACAAGATCTGGGATATGCATTAACGAGAGAGAGGCAATGATGAACTTAACATTTGTCTGGTATAAATAAGATTTGCCATAGGTTTGTGTGTGTGTGACCCAATTATAGTTTCAACATCAATTTTTAGAATTACTCTCTGCTTTTGTTAAAGGTCAGTGATGCCTTGCGGTTTATCGTATATCCATCTGTTCAGAATTCTTCTAACATTTTAACAATTTCCGTTAATATTTCAACTCCACGAGTGATGTTTAGAAAGCTAAAGAGTTTAGACTCTGGGTTGATCCCACTGTTTCAAAAGCACCAGTTGGGCTTATAGTATTTGAAGTGGAAGAATTTTTTTTCATGGGAGTGGAATTTCCACATGGCTTTTTTAAAAAGCACCTATGAGCCATGAAGGGCAAGATAAAACGCTTCCCCTAGATTTGCAGTTGGGTGTATACCAAGCATTTGCAAACCCAAACAGGCACAATAATCAAGAGTGTTTATTTAATTTTGCCAATAAGCAGAACCGATAGACATAGGCTTGTTTCATTTTTTTAAGATTTTTTTTTATTTATTTGAGAGAAAGAATGAGAGAGAACATGAGGGGGGGGAGGGTCAGAGGGAGAAGCAGACTCCCTGCCGAGCAGGGAGACCGATGCGGGACTCAATCCCGGGACTCCAGGATCATGACCTGAGCCGAAGGCAGTCGCTTAACCAACTGAGCCACCCAGGCGCCCTCATTTTTTTTTTTAAGAGTTTATTTATTCATTTGAGAGAGAGAGCATGGGCAGGGGGAGGAGCAGAGGGAGAAGCAGGCTTCCCGCTGAGCAGGGAGCCCGATGCGGGGTTCCATCGCCAGGACCCTGGGATCATAACCTGGGTCGAAGACACACAGTTAACCAACTGAGCCCCCCAGGCGTCCCCTAGACTTGTTTCTTTATACACAAAATTCTGTGCAGCTGCATGACGCATGGGCCCTCACGTATCTTCTGGGCTTAGACATCTGCACAACTCAGGTTAACATAACATATAAGATGAGGCATTTCAAAGAACCATTTCAGAGTTTCTCCCACCAGAATATCCATTTTATACATTCAGCAGCTCTTCTGCTGCCAATATCAATCCATTTTCTCCAAATATTGGAATTCTTTCCTTTACAAAAAAAAAAAGAAAAAGAAATGTGCTTTCCTTTAGGTCAGAACCAGCAAGCTTTGTTTTTAATGAAACGAAATCTTGAAAGTCATTCTGCCTTCATTTTTCTACCCGTTTCCAACCAGCTACTTTTTCCATTGACGTCGACACGTACATGGAATTCTGCTCCCTTGGAAATTATATTTCTCTTGCTGGTTCTGAAGCATAAAAGGTGTCTGGTGAGCTGGCAGGAAGTAGTAAGGTTTTAAGAACTTTTGACTTTTCCTCAAATTCATCCAAGACTCAAGTCAAACCAGTAACCGTCGATTCCCTGCTATTTACAATAAAGATTCATTAAAGCAAACGTAGAGACTTTTTAATTTTGCTAAAACACCCAAGTGGTAGGCCAGGAATAACAGTTTGTGATCGGTCCCCTTTCAACCCTCAGAAACACACAGAAACCCAGTATAATCCACTGGCCACTGGGCAGATACCTAATATGGCAACTTTTGTGGGTTAAATGGTGACTCCTGAAATATATGTCCAAGTCTTTATTCCAGAACTTTTCAAACTGAATTTATTTGGGGAAAAAAAAGACTTTTACAGTTGGAATAAAGTTAAGGATCTTGAAATGAGGTCATTTTAGTTTACGGTGGACCCTAAATCCAGTATCACTGTCTTTATAAGAGACAGAAGAGGAGACACAGACACAGAGGAAAAGCCATGTGAGGACAGAGGTAGAGACAGGAGGGATGTGGCCACAAGCCCAGGGATGCCTGGAGCCCCAGAAGCTGGAAGAGGCAGGAAGGACCCTCCCCTGAAGCCTCAGGAGGGAGCACTGTCCTGCGTCACCTGGATCTCAACAGCCCTGCCCTTCCTGGATCTCAGCAGCCCTGCCCCGCCTGGATCTCAGCTGCCTGCCCCGCCTGGATCTCAGACTTCTGGTCTCCAGAGCTGGAGGAGGATGAATTCCTGTGGTTTTAAATCACTTTGTCTCTGGTCATTTGTTATAGCTCCCCCAGGACACTCCTACAGATATTTCCTGGATCTCTTGGCCTCTAAGTTTTTAGCAACACCCATTTCCTTTGTCTCTTTATGCAGGAATCACTCCTGGATGAAAGCAGAATGGGCACCTGTTTGGAAGTGGGGTTGTGAAGACCCGGCCTCTCAAAGGTGTGTGGGTGTCCAGCTGAGTCTTGGTTTCCTGGCCTAAAAAAGTTGTTCCCCAGGGCTTTTCCTGTCTGTGCCACATCCTGCCTGTCTTGCTGTCTCCAACTCCAGGGAAAGCAATAGCATTGCAGAGACCGGAACGGAGATGACACACCGCTTTCCACCTGCCAGAGATGCTTCGTGTACAAAATTAAACACTCAAGGTAGAACGTCTTCCCTTTATCAGAAGGAAGGAAAAACAGACCCACAGGGGAAAGGGAATTCAGAGGTAGTCGGTACAACTTGTTCGGCATAAGAGCTTTTCCCAAGCCAGCGTTGAGCTTGTGAACTTACAGATTCAAACCACTGTCATCACAGTCATGGGAAGACTGACCTTCAATCGGGGGCAAGTGTGACTTGGAAATTACTTCATTAACACCGGCAGACTCTTTCTTTTATTCCTGCTCCTGCTGGACAACATGGGCATTCTGCAAATCCAAGTTCGGGAGGGATCCCCACGTGGTCTCTCCTGGGCTTGCATACAAAGCGTACAAGTCTACGCCATGTAGAAAGGGAACATGTCTCTCTTTTTGCTCTTGAATGTGTGAGGGAACAAACCCAGGGAGCCCCCCTCTCATCCCCAGACCTTACCCAGTCCTCACCATGTCCAGCCTCCTTGGTATTCCCACCTGGACATTTGGTGGCCCCACCTCAAACTCGGAGCTTTCCACCTGTGGATTCCTCCCTCCAGCCACCGTCTTTGCAAATGGCCCCAGCTTCTCTCCATCGGCTTAAACAAAGCAGCAGGAAGTCATCTGCGATAGCATCCTTTCTGTTCCTTTGCATCCCTTCCTCAGAACCAACTAGCAGCAAGTCCGGTTACTTCTACTGGCGATACATGTTGAAAAGCCAGGCATCCTTCACCATCTCTGATACCGTTCCTGTGGGCGAGGCCACCATCATCGGCCACGCGGCCCGCTGCCACCACCATCTCCCCTCCTGTGCCTGTGTCCCGTGTATGACCTCCTTCACCCCCACAGCAGCTGGAGTGATGGCCAAATAAAGACCCGCCCTCCTTAAAAGCCAACACGCCTTCCCTGCCCCTTAGGCACATCCTATAAGCTGCTGTGTGGGACCTCAACCGCTTTTTCCCCATTTCATGCAGGCCTGCAGGGACCCGCTGGAAGCCACCCATCTCGGGTCATAAACCCTAGTTGTATGTCTTTCCTCCACCGCTGGATCCTTGCAATGTCAGCTCCTTCCCATCTTTCAGCGTCAGCCTAAATATAGCTCTTATCTTAGCCATCAGGAGCATTCGGTACAGGTTTATGCACATCCAGTCCCACCTCAAATGTCAGATGCTTTTGATAAGTACCGCAGCTCGTCCCGGAATGCCAGCACAGGTCCTGGAAGACACTTGGCAGGGAAATCACCTGCAGTCAGGGCGGGCTTCCTGATGCACACCCTATACAGTCACACAGAAGCCTCTCCCCCCCGCGACGGCCACACCTGGCTTAACGCTCTGCCATCCCCATCCCACATCCTTAAGGATTTTGAAAGACTGAGCCCAGGGTTTTCATTCCGCATGGTGCCCCTCAAATTACACAGCCCCGTCCTGACCACAAAAGAGGACACCCCAAGACTGAACTTGCGTATGTGGTTATCGCTCAGACTGAGAACTCACAAAGTAGGTTCAGATACACAAAGCCTGTCTTTGCAACATGCAAATTGTGCATATTTCTTAATTAGATTTTTGGAGCAGTCCCTCAGGCACAGACCTCAGTTTGGATTTCGGGGTGACAAGGTGTCTGGATCACTGATTAAAATTCCGCTAAAAAGAAGCAGGGATTTCCTTACAGTTAAGGAAGGAAAACGGTGAGGGAGGTATGGTGGGATATTTGCATTTCCCTGGTGGAAGTTTCATTTGCCTTTTATCTAAATGCAGTAGAAATTGCGTAGAACATGCCTGGGGAGGCGGTAGCAAGCTTTCTGAGTCAGAAATCCATATTTCCATCCTGACACCCGTCCTACAGAATATGCCAGGGGAAAATATCTACTGTTGCCTTGGCACCATCCAGAGGTGGCTGGCTAACTGCCCCTCATCCCAAATCCCCCTCCCCGAGGAATCCAGACGAGCCACACGGATTGACCTTCTGGAAGACCTGGGCTGTTTCTGGACACAGCCCGCTGTGTCCTGGACACTCATTCTGGCCAGAGGTTGGGTTTCAGTACCAGAGGCCACATAAATGCTAGCCCTCCGGGTCTTTCCCATCTGCCAATCCATCCAACTGGGGATTTCCTCCAGAAACCCACTGGCATCCAGAGTCACATTTCATGAGAGATTTGGATTTTAAAATGCACTGCTTCTTTAGACACGTTATATCCAGATCGGAAGAGTAGCTGCTGAGTGCAACAAAGCATATTAGAAGTATTTGTGCGCATATGCCAGCTTGAGTTACCGTTCTTTTCCCAGTGCCTGGAGCAAGAGGGTCTTAGACAGGAGAAAGGATACATCTTTGCTCCATGTTTGTCTGGAATCTTCTAGGTGTTCGATTAGTGCTTCACCATAGCCGGGATGGATGAGCAAAACACATCACAGATACTACTTGTAATCAACGTATTATTGCTTAGAAAAATCCAGATGAAAATTTATGCACACTGAGTGTTCTCTCCCGTTCTGACTGTGTGTCCTTCTTTAATTTTTGCTTTCTGTGATTCCTGCTAGAAAATTTAGGTCATACTCCCCCAATCCCATCAATTTGAGGGGTGTACGTAACATAATTACCCCTAAAGATGCACAAAGCACGTGGGGGCCACTTTCTTGATCCAGTCAGAGCAGATACATTGAAAGGAGAGTCCGTCCCTTGAAAATTCCCTTTTCAGCAATGGAGTTTAAACTTATGCTACCTTTATTTAAAAAAAAAAATGAAAGAAATGTATACATTTAGAAAGTTGTTTCTTAGGGATTTTGAGTCAGGGATGTACAGAGCTATATTTGTGTGCCCCCTAGTGGTTAAATTAATCTAATGACTGAAAGCATCACACGCTCAGTAAAGCTTAGATTATTAGCTATTACGGATGGCAGAAAGGAAAGAAATTTTTTATATATAAAATATTTTTAAAGCATTTTAGTTTCACAGCAAAATGAAAAGAAGGTACAGCCTCCATGATACCAACTTAGAAAATAGACATTTTTAAGTTACTATATATCTAGAGAGGATTTTGTTTTATTTTGTCTTATTTTTTTAAAAGATTTATTTGTTTATTTTAGAGAGAGAAAGAAAGAGCACGAGCAGGGGGAGGGGCAGAGGGAGAGAGAGTCTTTAGCACACTCCCTGCTGAGCAGGGAGCCAAACCTGGGGCTCGATCCCAGGACCCCGAGATCATGACCTGAGCCAAAATGAAGACGAGTCAGACGTTTAACCAACTGAGTCACCCAGGCGCCTCTGTAGAGAGAATTTTATGATCTACAACTCCATTTTGAGACAATGGTTAATCCACGGCCGTTTTGACAAACGGCCAAGGCATGAGCCACTTTGATTTACGACATACTTTACATTTTAAAGATTTTATTTATTTGAGAGAGAGAGTGCACGTGAGCAGGGAGAGGGGCAGAGGGAGAGGGAGAAGCAGACTCCCTCCCTGCTAAGCAGAGAGCTCAGCACGGGGCTCCATCCCAGGACCCTGAGATCATGACCTGAGCTGAAGGCAGATGCTTAACCAACTGAGCCACCCAGGTGCCTCAAGACTCAGAAATATTCAAATATTCAAATCTTCTCATTTGACCATATTTGACAGAAAAAAAATATTTTTAAAGCAACTTTTGGCATGATTTGTCCTATTTAACAAAAGGTAGTGCTAATATTTTTTAAAGCAACTTTTGGAATGATTTGTCCTACTTAACAAAAGGTAGTGTTACTCCTTCAACCCTTATTTAGACATAAAATGTGAGGGTTGTAATATTGCAATCCAAAGACCATAAAGTTATTGATATGTTTCTAATACCCCAATATGGTGTATATCCTTAAACTTTACAGGTGTCCCTCGGAGATATTGCTGGTTTGGTTCCAGACCGCCTCAATAAAGCTGGTGTTGGAATAAAGCGAGTCAAATGCATTTTTTTGTGTTTTGCTTGTTCGTTTTGTTTTCTTGGTGCATTTAGAAGTTATGTTTACACAATACTGTAAGGCAGATGCTTAACCAACTGAGCCACCCAGGCACCCCAGACAGACCTCATACTTTAACTCAAAAATTTAAAGGTATCTTCAAAACAGCTCTTGGAAAAGCGAATACTTATCTAGTGTTCTGTATGGGGCCATGTGCTAAGTCTTTTATAGAAATTATCTCCACGAGTCGTCACAAAAGTGCTGTGATGGAGATCCAGGTGTTACTGGCATTTTGCCGATGGAACCACTAAAGCAGGAAGTAGCCCAAAGGCACCTGACTGGTGTCACTCAATACTCATTAAGTATGTACCGGTGCCAGATCAGAAACTGTACTAAGTGTTTTAATCCCCATGAAAACACTATGCTTACCGCTGACTTAAACTGGTGAAACTCACGCTCAAACCTAAACCCCCTCCTCTTACGTTACGCTGTAAAGAAACAAACAGAATGAACCAGCCGTCGTAAGAGAGGATCTATTTGTAAACCATCCGTTGCTGCCCTTGTGCCCTTGGCTCTGAGTGGGCAAGGGTTGTCTAAAGTCACTTGTAAGGCCTCCTGGGCTGGAAGTCATAGTTGACCTGGTGATGAAGAGGCTGTGGAATCCAGCTGACTGGGATCAAATTTTGGTTCTATCACTTGCTAGCTCTGTGACTGTGAACAAGTTTCTTAATCCCTCTGAGCCTCAGTTTCCTTATCTGTAAAACAAGATTATCCACAGCCTTGTGTGGCTTTGTGGGGTAGGTAAAAGCATCAGTTCTGGAGCCAAACTGCTCAGGTTTGAATCCTAACTTGTGAGTAACTGTGTGACTCGAGATAAATTACTGAATCCTAAAAAAAAAAAAAAAAAAAAAAGAGCAAGCGCACTTGCTCTCCATGGTGCCCAATGGAAAGTGTGCCCTCAGCTGGACATGGCTTGCTTTTTCCTACAGACATCAGGGCAATGTGTGACTTGGGAACATGGAAGGGACACAGCTAGAATATAACAGGACCCCTGAATCCAGGGGTCACCAACCTGCAGTCTCGAGCAGGTCATCCTGCTCATGCTCCTATGTGGCCTCGGTCAATCCCCTTCATCACGGCACACTCTATCTCCTTCACCCATAAAATGAGGGGCGTTGGTGAGAAAGTCTCAGAAGATCTTTCTCAGGTTAAAATTCTCAGGTTATCTTCTGTGACATCCTAAATTCAAAATGAAACGTCTCATAAGGTGGATCATCAAATAAGGATGTGTTGGAAACTGTAGGAAAATGAGTGGTGGAGACATGAATCAGCCTTTTTGTAAATAATCCTCTTATGGATGAATAAGGTCCAAGATGGCTACCTGGAATCACTTAGGAGAAAAACAAAATCCTTGTTCAATATCCAATATAAATACGGTTATTTGTGTTCAAGAGTTATGCATGGGGACTCGGTAGGGTGGTCAGGGGTCTGATATCAGTCCAACAACACAAGCCGTGTTCTGCCGAGCAAGTTACGGAACAATTACAGATAGTTTATTGGTTATGTAGGAGTGTTGTGGATTGAATGGTCTCCCCCGAAAGCATATGTTGATGTCCTCAACCCTATTACCTGTGAACGTTTCCTTATTTGGAAATAGGATCTTTGCAGTTGTTAGGATGACGTCCTACTAATGCAATGACAGGTGTCCTTTTAAAGGGAGGGAAATTTGGGGGTGGGCTCACAGAAAGGGAAGAAGGTCCCAAGAAGTTGGAGACAGGGACAGAACTGGTATATCCACAAGTCAAGGGACACCAAGCATTGCTGGCCACCACCAGGAGTTGGGACAGATCCAAGCAGCGAAGGATTCTACCCAGACTTTCAGAGGAAGCACGGTCCTGCCCATGCTTTGATTTTGGGTTTCTGGCTTCCAGCACTGAGAGAGAACAAATCTCTGTGTTTGGAGCCACCATGCTTGTGGCGATCTGTGAAGGCAGCCCTAGCAAACTCAGGCAAGGAGTCATACGTACATCATGGTGATGCAGGAAGAAGGAAAGAAGATCAGAAAAAAGGTTTCCCTCGATATTTCAAGATTAGAAAAAGGTATCCCTCGATATTTCATGTTTTGTGATGCTGTAGTAAATGGTATTTTTAAAAAATGTACCTCCCGGTTGTTCATTGCTAAGATACAGAAATAAAATTCTATACTGGTGACCTTACCCAACTTAATTAGTTGCATACATTTTTAAGGGATTATCAACACAGGCAATCATTGTATCAGAGCTCTGGCCCATCTTCAGGGGAAAATCCACACAGGGATCCCTCCCAGGCTTTTGATGTCCTACTCTCAACTCAGTTTCTGTGGATGAAAATAAATCCTTTTGGTCTGCTTAACGGCTACTTTAGACTACTTCCTTTCCATGCGCTATGATTTCATCCATTGTTATTTGTCAACTATTCAATTACCCAGATTGCAATTATTTCAATTATTCAATGCAAATTCAATCATAATTTCAATTATGATGCTTTAATGGTTGGCATTTTCCCTTTTCCCAAGCAACGAGTTGGATACACACAGGACCTTACATGGAGAGTTTGCTTTGGAGAGCAGCAGAGCCGATGGGGCCAAAGGATGTGAATGCTTGTTTTCTAGCACCAAAAGACACGTTTAGATACATACTTATCACCAAGAGCAGAAAAGAAGTTAACAGACACCATCACAACCAATGGGCATTCAGTAATCTGGAGCGGTACACAAATCCATTGCCTCTCCAATTCCTTCCTTGAAATTTTGCAGGTGCCAACATCAGCTGATGTTGGCCGCCTGATCTCAATTGTTGCTTCTCCTTACGCCTCCACAGCTGAGGTGCTCCGCTCCGTGTCACACAGACAGAACGGGAACACACCACAGCAAGGCTTCAGCCACGGGTTGTCGTAATTCAATTCCGTCAACTGTTGCTGGACAGGAAGGATGCTTTTCTTGTGTTCCTTCACGGCGTTGGCCACCGTTTGGATCACTACATCAAACAAGGGCTCCGTGTCCTGCGTCAGAGGTGTGGACTCAGAGGGGTCCCTGGTGATGTCGAAGAGCAAAGGAGGGTCATGGTAGGTGACCAGGTTGCCCGAACATCGGCAATAGAGAGTCTCATAGCAGGCTCCGGCTCCCGGTGGCTGGAATACGGGTGTCACGTAATGAACCTTCCACACTGTCTCACCTGGACCAGAAAAGACATGTCAGAGACATCCAACCCCTGTGCCAACTGACCTTGTGCTCAGAAGAAGTTCAGAAGAGCTTGTGCTCTTCTACCTTCTCAAGCATTTGTCCTGGCCTTTCTCTTTGCCCATGAGTTAATGCTCTATATCATTCAATCTTTAGAACAATACTAAGAAATCAGAATCGTGTAGTACAACTTGACATTTGGAAGCATCCATTCGTTCTGCTTCTCAACAGGCGTATTTCTTCAAGACATCCCCCCGCCTTTCTAAAGAGAGTGGTTCTTGGGAAGTTTTCCAACAAGGTATTTTCAGTGGTCACCCCAGAATAAAAGGACTGGTCTGGGGGTGAGGGGGAGGGAGAAAGGAACAAAGTGTTGGACTTGAGCGTGGACTTGAGCGACCGTGACCTTGGCATCCGCAGGTACTCACTGTCCTTGGGGTGCCAGCGCACAGCGTGGAGAAACGCGCCACAGTAATGGAACAGGAACTCATGCTCCGAGCGCTGCACTTCACCCTGAAGCAAGGGCATGAGGTTCCGGCCATCAATCACCCTGCAGACACACACAAAGGACTTCAGGTGAGGGAGGTGGGCCAGCGAGCTGTTGGAGGGATGCTCCGTGCATTCCATGACATTTCCTGGACCCAGAGCACAGTGGGCTGACTGTTCCAGAAATCCATGCACACTGTCAGGAACATTACATTCTCATGCGAAAGACAGGAAAAAACAAACAAACAAACAAACAAATTCTAAGGTTTTGCAGTGAAATGACAAGACAGAGGAATGCATCAATGTGTGTCCATCTAAAGAGCACTTGGGTCCCTGGCCACAGAAGTTCTCAAAAGCTCAGTGTTCCTGATGACTTCACAAATCAAAATTTCATCTGCAGTTGCCTTGCTACCCTGAAACGTGATCTTGTAGAACCTCTTAGGGGCGTTTGGGTGGCTCGGTCGGTTAAGTGTCTGACTCTTGATTTCAGCTCAGGTCCTGATCTCAGGGCTGTGAGATCGGGCCCTGCGTCAGGTTCCGGGCTCAGCATGGAATCTGCTTGAGGTTGTCTCTCTCCCTCGGTCCCTCCCACTCTTTTGTGTGCTCTCTATAAATAAATAAATAAAATCTTTTAAAAAAAACGAACCTCTAAAAATCTGATGCTTTTTAACTTATATTAGAAAACAGATCTTCTCCCTCATGTTAGAAAAAAATAAAACCTACCTTGTAATAAAAAATACAATAATAGGTGTCACATCATCCTCAAAATGATAGTAAAAGAAATAACATTGTCTTTATTCTCAGATACAACAATTGCCTGTGTTGATAATCCCTTAAAAATCTATGCAACTAATTAAGTTGGGTAAGGTCACCAGTATAGAATTTTATTTCTGTATCTTAGCAATGAACAACCGGGAGTTACATTTTTTAAAAATACCATTTACTACAGCATCACAAAACATGAAATATCGAGGGATACCTTTTTCTAATACTAAAATTTTGTGTGCTGACGCCACGAAACATCCGATAAGAGAACTGAAAGGAGAGAGAAACAATGTTCATAGATTGGAAGACTCAACATTGTTAAGATCTTGATTTTCAACAAGGCGACCTATAGATTTAATGTAATCTCAGCCAAAATCCCAGACAGCTTTTTTGTACAAAGTGAGAAATGTATTCTAAAACTGACATGGGAGAACAATCTGGAATAGCTTAAATAATTTTGAAAAAGAAGAAAGTAGTTTGAGGATTCAACTAAATAGTTCCAAAATTTACCAAAATTTAGCAAGGGTAATCAAGCCAGTGTAGTATGGTCATAAGGGTGCGCATAGGAATCAGTGAAACAAGAGAGTCCAAGAAACAGACTAATGCATATATCAAGCAATTGATTTTCAACAAATGTCCAAGGTAATCCAGTGGCGGAAGGAGAGTCTTTCCTTAAATGGCACTAGAACAACTGAATATCTAAATGCAAGAAAAATAAAGCTCAACCCATACCTCACACTACATGAAAAATTAACTCAATACGGACCATAAGCCTAAATGTAAAACCTGAAACTAAAGAAACCACCAGAAGAAATCATAGAGGAAAATCTGTGTGTGACCTTTGAGTAGAAAAATGCTTTTTAAAAATATTACAAAAATCACAATCTATAAAAGAAAAAAAGTAAATTGACCCTTATCAAAACTGAAAATGTCTGCTTTTCAGATAATAATGTAAGAGAATGAAGGCGAGCCAGAGATTGGAAGATACGATTGACAAAACACAGATCTGATAAGGAACTTGTGTTCACAATATGTAAAGAACTCTTACAATTCAACAATAAGAAAATAAAATTCCCAATGTAAAAATAATTACGGACAGATGATTTGACTAGACAATTCACAAAGAAAGGACATGGATGGCCAGTACACGGAGAGATGTTCAACATCATTTGTCACGAGGGAAACACATTCTAACACCACCATGAGATTTGCCTACAAGGTTACTATAATGGAAGATGGAAAAGAGTGACCATACCAAGTGTGACCAAAGATGTGGAGCAACTAGAAATCTTACATGTCGCTGGTGGGAATGCCAGATGGGGCAGCCGTTTTGAAAGTCAATCCAAGTTTCTCATAAAAATATATCAACAGTATATCAACACATATTGATAAAATGACCCAGACTTACCACTCTTGGGCATTTACTGCAAAGAAATAAAGCATTGATGTCTACACAAAGACCTCTATGAAAATGTCCAATGCAACTTTAATCATGAGAACCAAGTTTCCTTTTAGAATCTCATGGAGTCCTTTACCTCAGTTGTCCATTAAAGAATAAAAAAAAATATGGGGAATAAAGATAGGACATTTTTAGAGTTAATTCTGAAAAAAATAAAAACCAGATCAATTCTATGAAAGAAAATCCTAATCAGAGCTCAGAGGACAATATTTCTTGAGATCATAATTCTGCATAACCTTTTGTGAGTCCAATATATAAAGTATAGTAATGTCCCAAAGTCAGTGAACCCCACTGATAGACTGGAAAGTTATTTTTATGACTATGATTGGCTCAGTTTAAAAAAAAGTAGATTTCCACTAATATTACTATTTTTTTAATAGGTCATTTAGCTGAAATTGATAAATACACTTCTTAGTAGAGGGGATTTGCATTCTGTTGTTATTTTATATAAATTCTCAATAAATCCTATGATTTGCTAAAAAGAAGGTAAGAAGAAAAAAGAGTGAGGAGGTCTTTCTTTGTCGCTGTTTCTGATTTGCTTCAGGAGGCATTCTATTTTGCTTCAGAAAGAGATGAGGTCCCTTGCATGAAGAAGGACACATTGGAATCTGTCTTTGGACTTACAAGGGACATGTGGCAGAGGGTTGGAGCCGCTGGAATAAGCTTATGAAGAAGTCACCCGCAAGCCTGCCTTGGTCATTTGCTCCCAGGGAGTGGCGCCATGCGATATGAAGGCTCTCCTCTTGCTCAAATTCAAAATAGTCACAACAGAGTTCTAAGGACCCATGGAATGCCTTACCTTCACATCTGCCTTCTGGATCTTGCACAATAGAGTGCAGCAAATCGTTTCTCCTCTTGCATGAGTGTTTTGCCCACCACAGCGTCATCTCCAAACTCCCTCTGTCCAGTTTCCTCCCCAGAGGAGGCCATCCAGTGTCTGGGATGTGCCATAGTCATTTAAGACTGTTGTCTGCCACACCAATAACGCTCATTAGACCTAGCCAGAGATGAAACTAAACTTCCCTAGGTACTGGGGACAACGTCCAACCCGTCAAGATAGACTTTGTTGCCTCTGTCCCGAATGCTCTGAGAACAAAGATGATGTGAACGGAGGGTGTGATATCACCTGTCCTGAGGGACCATGCCTCCCGACATAGCCGCTAGCGTGGGGAACACGTCCATTAAACTTGTAGGTTCCTCAATCATTTTCCCAGCTGGCAGTCTTCCTGGCCAGCGGATAAGTCCTGGAACACGGATTCCACCTTCCCAGCCGGCCATGCCTTTCCCACCTATAAGGTGAGGTAACAGAGTGCCAGTTAAAATGGTCACGGTAGCAAGACTGCATAGAAATGTAAGTGAGTATCAATGCAGACCATGTGCTCAGAGCCCACCCCATACAGAGTCCTGCAGAACATGTCCGTGGATTTATGTTTCCCTGGGCTGCTGATAGGTTTTTAATTGACTAACCAATCGTATTCTGTATGCAACATTTGTACAGGCTATTTTGTCTGCCTACAACACTGTTACCCCACAAATACACCTGCTACGTCCCCAGCCACCTTCATACGTTTGCTCAAAGGTACTTTCTCGGTGGCAAACTTCCTTTAAAACGACAGTCCCCCCGCCCACCCCAGAAGTTTTTCTGCTCTTCTTTCCTTTTTTTGGAGATTTTTACTATCCTCTAACATATCATAGAATTTATATATTCTCTTTTTCCTGGTGTGCCTCCCTCCGCTAAAATGTAAGTTCCATGAAGGCACTGATTCTTTGGTTTTATTCCCTACTGAATCCAGCACCCTGAAAACAAACTGAACAGAATAGTATAGGTATATGCTAATTTATTACCCCAAACCAGGGTATTATAGAGCATGTACCCAGGAGGCAACAATGACCCTAAGACAAGAGTTATAAACTAGGGTTCCCTTGAGTGAACCTGGAGGAAAGGCCATTCTATGGTCTTAATGGAGTTTTATTAGTTCATTAAATTACTTAGAGTTTCAATCACAGCACATGGAGAAATGGAGATTTTTAAAAAGATGTCTTCCTAGGTAAAAATAGAGTTCAATAAGAACACTTTCCCTTATAGGATTTATTTGCTTTCCTAAGTATGCACTTTACTTGTAGAAGCCCTAAAAAAGCAGACATCCATGCCCTGTGGCCAGACTGAGGCAGAGACTATCCTATTCATGCAACAATCATTATTTCCTACTGAATCTGTATTATCATTATTCATGCAAATCTAGGCTGGGTTGTTTTGCATTCAGTGGCAAAACATGAATATTATATTTTCCTCTGGAAAAAGCTTTGACATGTCTTCCAATAGATAGGATAGCATGCACTGAACATTTTCCAGATAATTTTCTTACCACATCAAGGCGCATACTATGGACCAGGCCAATGTGGTGGCTAACGGAACACGTTTTCATGCACTAACTGCCCTGCCTGGACATGGGGCTGGTATCTGTGCATTTAATTATAAAACCAGACAGAGGCTTGCTACTTTGTGTGCTAAGCCATATCCTCACAAGAGGGCACCCAAGCTTCCTTAATCATCAAAGACCCTCTGGGTTTCATACTCTGTACTCTGCCTACCACACTGAATCTTCTATCAACAGCCTTGTACATGGAATCAGTGAGTAGGTAGATATTCAACTCAAAAGCATGTGGTTAAGTTGATGCTTTATCATCTCGCAGGGTGGCCATGGAGGCAGATTTCTAGATGCACCTTCAGCAGAAGGGCTAGCCTCCCCCATAATGTATCATTGGTTACTCACTCCACTTTATTTTACCCAGAGTCAAATAAAATGCACTTGTTCACTTTTTCACGGGTTCGTCTGTTCACTTCATGGATGCCCATTATCATGAACATGGGACAATTTATTCACAACCATACCCCACTCCCGATTCCCACTCCTCACCTTTGTATATTCCGTTCCACCCGCCACGCTGGGAATGGCCCACCCGTGCCTCCAAATGCCCCCCGTGGTCTGATGTAAAGTAGACAAGCGTGTGGTTCCTCAGACCAAAATCATCGATGGCACCGAGAATCTTGCCTGAAATAGTAAAAAAAAAAGGGACACATATCATGAATGTCATCATGAGCTTTGGGTTATAACGCCAGTCCGACTTGCGGTGCATTTCACTACAAAACTCTTTCTCATCCACGAAGCACCTGCTTCCGGTGGGTGGTGTGTGAGCTCAAGAATAGCCACGTTTTCTGAATTCCTCATCAGTGCCTCATGTTGGACAGATGATTATATTAAATTAGGAGTGAAAATGGATTCATTCTTTACAATTTTACTAGTATTCATTGTTACACTACTATTGCCTAAAAATCATTTATTTTTTATTATGTCTTATTATGTGGACACCAACATTTATACTTTTAACTTATAAGTTATATTGAGCTTTTGCTGATTTTTCTTTTGGGGGTTTCACTGTTTCTGTTCTCGATTTATACAGACTCCTTTATTAACGAATGAAAGCATGTTACATCGTTGCTAAAAGTTCCTCTGCAAGGAGCATCAGGTGAGCTGTTCATGATGCACATTTGTGGTATTTCAGGAAGTTTCGAGGTCTCTGCCTCTCTTGTGACTTCAATGTGTTCTAGCAGCTCTGCGCTCACGTGGTCTCCTCATCCGTGTATGCATCTGGGCCTTCACAAGGCAGACGGGTCTTCTGTGGTATGCCTGTGTTCATGCTTCTTGTCTTCTTGCACGCAAACTTGTCCCATGGCATTAGGACCCACCCTAATGACCTCACCGTAACCTGATCCCATCTGCAAAGGCCCTATTTCCAAATGCTGGCACATTCACAGATTCCAAGAGTTAGGACGTGGACCTTTCTTTTGGGGGACACAATGAAACCCCCAACACCGACTTTGCCCAAGATATTCCAACCCTGCCACTCTGAGTTAATTTCCTCCCTGCTGCGTTCTCCTCGCTGGACCGTCTCCATGGCCACCTATTTCTGCTTCCCTGATCTGAAAGTCGAACCTTCTGCATGTAGTTTAGTGTTTTAAGTTCTATTTTTTTTTTTTTTTAGATTTTATTTATTTATTTGACAGCGAGAAGAGAGGGCACCAACAGGGGGAGCGGTAGACAGAGAAGGAGAAACAGGCTCCCCTCTGAGCAGGGAGCCCAACGCGAGGCTTGATCCCAGGATCCTGGGATCATGACCTGAACTGAAGGCAGATGCCTAACCGACTGAACCACCCAGGCGTCCCTTAAATTCTATTCTTGATAACTCTTTCTTTGCAACCACGCAAGTGCATCTTGATCCTTTCTCTTAACTGGACTCCCATTCGATGTCCTTGGGCAGTTTCGTTTCTTATCACTTTGTTCCCATCTGTGTACTTCATCATCATCTTGGTAAGGCGGGCTCCCCAGGTAAGAGTAATGGATACTTTCATTAGAATCACATTAAGCCTCGATACTAATTTTGGAATCCCTAATATTTTATGAGTCACCGTTCCCATCCAGAATCTGGTATATTTCTATTTACTGAAGTCTTCTCTAAGGACTCAGTTGTGTTCTATGTGATCACTTACTTTTTGAACATATTTCTATATATTGATTGTTGATATTGGAGCTGCTATGAATAATACCCTATCACCTATTGTATCTTGAAATGGGTTATTTTTAACATAAAGAAAAAGTATTACTTTTGGTATATATTTCTAACAGAGAAACATTGTAGGACATATATGTTTGTGCATATATATTAAGCTATATATATATATAAGCATAATAAACTAATTATAACATTACACTAATTCCATACTAGGAGCATACTGCATAATTATATCAATAACATGTATTATCTCAATGCCTATATTATTATTTATATTATTGCTATAGTATATACTAATATAGCATGCCCTGTAACCTTGAGCAAGCCCCCAATATCTTGTGCCCTTGTTCCCTCATCTGCCAAGAGGGATAACAATGCTGAGTATGGTCCCCATCTCCTAGAATGTTTATGGGGATCCCTCCAGAACACACTTGCATGCCCCATGCATCAGAGGGTTCGTTCAATCAATAGATCCCACTGTTTAACAGTTAAAAGGGCACTTTAACAAATGCATCAGTATGATATCCCAATCAGGAATCAATAAAACTTTCTAACAAGGAGAGCAGCAATTTCCAAGACTTGGGGTTTTGTTTTAGCTTCCAAGGTGGATATTTTGGGGAAAAATAAACGTTTTAGTATTTCTGAAATTACACATCGAAACAGATGATCATTTTTCCTGAAAGCTCAGTTCCAACTGGACAGACAACACATTCACAGCCCATAGGTACCAAAGGTCTATGAACCTCAGGGACACTCTTTCAAAATATGGCTTTCAAATACCCTGGCTTTTCCGCAAATATTCAGCACACCCATGGATAGCTGTGTCATTACTGAATAGCACGGAAAAAATCCCATGGAGATCAAACCGCACCCAAAGCCCCTTATTTGGTGTCTTAATGCCACATCGTCTGTTTTATTAGCTTAGATATTTTGAAAACCTTGTCTTGATTTAAAATTTTAAAGCAAATAGAATTCGGTTTTATTCTTTGTTTGCCTGTTTTTAGTGATCACACCCGCTACACACACCACACACGCAGACACACACACACATAATGCCTTCTTAAGTGTAGACATCTGTGCCTATGTTTCATTAAATAGTATTTATATTTAAAATAATTTTTAGAGGTGCCTAGGTGGCTCAGTCAGTTAAGCATCTGCCTTCGGCTCAGGTCATGATCTCGGGGTCCTAGGGTCAAGCCTGGCATTGGGCTCTCTGCTTAGTGGGGAGTCTGCTACTTATTTATTTATTTATTTATGAAAGAGAGAGAGTGTGCAGGGGGAAGAGCAGAGGGAGAGGGAGAAGCAGATTTTGCATTAAGCACACAGCCCAAGGCAGGGCTTGATCCCAGGATCTCGAGATCATGACCTGAGCCGAAACCAAGAGTCAGGCATGCAACCTATTGAGCCAGCCGGTGCCCTGGTCAGACTGGATTTCTAAAGCCTCTCTCTGCTTACTAAAATCCATTCCATGACAACATCCTACGTTTGGAGATGATTGTAACCCAAAGCTTCTGTCCTGCCAATACACAAGGCCAGCATCATGTGCTTTGCTGTCTTCCTTCTCAGAAAACTTGAGTCTGATTTGCTAATATACGTATCATGGAAACTCGGGGACTCACAGGGACAAGGCAAGCATTGCGTGTGGTTTTGTGCTGACTTTGTCGCAGGCTTCCACCCGCTACTTCATTGAGGCTGCCTGGGGCGGGGAGGCATGTGTCTGGACGTCCTGAACTATTAAAGCACAGACTTCTGGTCTCCGTAGGTCCCGCCACTTACCAACCATGGAGTCCATCTCCTGCACGTTGTCCCCATATAAACCATACTTGCTGGTCCCGATGAAGTCAGTCGTCGTGGGGAGCGGCACATGTACATGCAGAAAGGAGAACACAAGGAGGAAAGGTCCTTCACGGTGCCTGGGGAGACATCAATCATTCCGCTTATGAGTCTGCAAAGTCTGCGAAAGGGAACCACACCATTTTTTGTCACACAGACCCAGTGTCCACTCATTATCTGCGTGCCCCAGGAGAGGGGATGAAAGCATGAGACAGCCCCTTGGAGAGAACATCCTGGCTGGGGTGGATGCCAACATCCTCCAACATCTGGACCGCTCCCCAGGACATGTGTGGGATGGCTCGATTCTTGAGTGGCCCTGCCTGGCACAACGCAGCTCACAAGCCCATTCAGCTCTGCTTGGCACACTTTTCTCATGGCTGATAAAGTCTCAGGCCAGAATCACACCAAGGGATGGTGGCTCAGGAGTGGTTTCTTAGAAACGCCAACTCTTTCACAACTCCCAAGCAAGCATGGACAGAACAATCTGGGCAAGCTGTCTGCATACCTTCAGGTCTCCTGGGAGGACACAGGAAATGAGGTTGACCGATTTCAAGCCCTGACAAGGTAGGTCATCAGCTAACTAGGGCAGCACACAACACAAATGCCACTCTTAGGGAAATTTCTTCTCTGATGACATATGAAAAAAAGTTGGGTCATGGTGAGCTGGGTTTAATGGCATCCCTTCAAAACTGGTGCCTACCTCGAGGCTCAGAATGTGATCTCATTTAAGAATGGGGTCTTTGGAGATGCAATTAGTGGAGAGGAGGTCATCTTGGTGTAGGGTGGGGCCAGAACCCAAGAACCGGTGTCCTTAAAAGAAAAGGATGGTCGGCACGCGGTACTGAGGATTGAGATTATATGGATGTTGCTTAATGTTGCAAAAGGAAATTTGCAGATGGGATTAGGTTCAGGATCTTGAGATGGGGAGATAATCCTGGATTATCTGGTTGTGGACCCAATGCAATCACAAGGGTCCTTGTAAGAGGGACCCCAACACAGTAAAAATCAGGCAAAAAATAGTGTGGATAGGAGGTAACAGAAGCAGTGATGCAGCCAGACAGCTATATATCAAGGAAACCCTGCAGCCCTTCCAACCTGGGACAAGAAATGGACTCTTCCTTAGAGCCTCCAGAATAAGCTAGTCCTGCCAATGCCTCGCTTTTAGCCCTGTAAGAGGAGATTCAGATTCCTGACTTCCAGCACAGTAAAATAATAAACTTGTGTTGCTTTAAGCCACTCCCACTTGCAGAAATCTGTTCTAGCAGCCACAGGAAACTCACACACCAAGAATCCAGATAAAAGCAATTTCTAACATCCATGAACCTAAGCCACTTGCTCCTGGCCACATCACTAATCAATGGAGTAGCTTCCAAATCTTCGGAGTCCCTGTTCACTTTCCACATGGTGCCACTGTGGATCATATAGACATATAGACACCAACACAGGTTTTGGTGATGGAAGCACATTTTCACACCCCAGCATTTGTTCTTGATGTACTAATGTAAACAGTAAGCAACAACATGTGCAGGTGTCTTCAGACACATTTTAATGTGTCCTTTTGCAAAGAATCTGCACCTCTGTACATATGGAAGTTTCCAGGAAATGAGTTTGCCCTAAAAGAAACCAGCCATTCCATTGCATCTACAAGGCAAAGGTGGTTTAATCTCTCTCAGAGTCTAAATTTGTATTGTGCCCACCTTGGCTATAAGGTAAAGACAAAGCTAGCTACAGATTGCCCAAAATCCTTTGCACCACTAAACAACTCTACTTGCCCGTCAAACACACCAGCTTACAGATCCCTACCGCCAGGATGATCTCATACTCACAAATTCCACCTCTGAAGACCCTATTCCCAAATAAGATCACTTTCTGAGCTTCCAGGTGGACATGAATTTTGGAAGGATGCCATTTAACCCAGCTCACCATGGTACAACTTTTTAAAAAAATTCTTTTTTTCCCATTCTTCTCATTTTGATATCTCATCAGAGCAGAAATTTTTCAGAGTGGCATTTGCATTATCTGCTGTCCTCATTAGCTGAGGACCTATCTGCCTTGTGCTTGAGTTTCATGCAGTAATGCCTGGTACCCGTTCTTCATCTTGTTCTTGCTCACCTTTGAAGATTTAGTTAACGTGTGTTCTCAAGTATGGCTTCCCTGATATCTTGGAAAGTCTCTACAGTTTGAACTGATAGCACCTGGATTTATGCCCATTAGCTTATTTCTTATCATGGGCTTGTACATCTGTTGTCATTACTAACTGTGAACTTGTCTTTGAAGTCCAGACCCCAGGATGGTGATTGGTAAAGCTAAAGCCTTGGGCAATGTTGAAACGGTGAGTAAAAAATGTGTTTACAGCCTCTTAAAAAAATGCAACAACTGGAGGCCCATAAATGTGACTCCTCTGGAAAGTTTCCAGCAATTATGTTCTGGATGCATTGGGCTTTATAATTATCACCACTGATCTCAGCCGAACAATATCACTTACATACCTCATGCTTAACGATAAGCCCTCTGATTTTGATTTCTCAAAGAAGTTTCTTTCCTAGTAGGAAAACAGTGCAGTGGTCAACTTATTCTACTATCTAGTTTCCTGGAAAATACATTTCCCATTGTGCATTAATGGGCAGACAGTATGCACATAAATGCATATGCATATGCAATATAAATTAACAAGCTGGATTTGTAATTTTGAGTCTAGTGTGAGTCTACCTGCTTGGTCTGACCAAATATGAATTTCAAGACCAATGGAGAAATTGTGATTTTTAATAACAAGAACTCAAACGAGATAGCCCTCCTTAGGTACTGCACGAAGAGTCCAGCTTGCCTCCAAAACATATGGTATTGTATTGTCTAGCCCTAGCTAGTAATATTCCATTTCTTAATTCAATATTGTTCAAATCATCAGCTTTTACCTTAAAAAAAAATGCTCATCGTGTCATGTTTTTAAAAGACTCCTGTCTTTAAAATACTGTGTCTTAAATCCATTAAGATACATGGATTTTTTTTTTTTTTTTTTGTAAATTACCTTTACCTTTCCATAAATGAAATTGCCTCCTTCACCATGATGGAGCCAGCTCGCTCTGCCTTCATGGGCTGTTCGGTGATATCGTGCTCTCGCATTAGGAGGCAATCCCAGTACAGAGGAGATGTGTAACTGGAGAACCAAAAGTAGCCCAGCAGAAAAATAAAAAGAATCATAGAGAGGATGAGGGACCAGGGAAGAGAGATGAAACCACTCAGTTTGGCCAAGGTGAGAGTGAGTGCAGCAATGGCAACCAGCTGCACACAAAACCAGATTTTGTTCTCGATGGTTAGTTCTGTGTCACGAGAGGGATCTGGCCAGCAGGGGTCGATCAGAGTGAATGGCATGCCGTAGAAGTAATCAAACCCATAATGATATGGATGATGGCACTGGTCATGTCGGGACTGGCAGTTTAAGCCTTCATGCCATTTGCCTGAAATTACAAAGAGACAAATAAAGCATAGTATGCTCGCACACCATGAAGACCACGTCAGTACTCTTCCTTCAAAACGAATGACTTGTGCACAAAAATGGAGCAGCAAATAGTTTTCTTTTGCCTAAAAATCTGAGTTTCGTCAGCACCCAATTCATCTTTTGCTCTCCTATAGTTCACAGAAATTTGTGTTAGGATCTGGTTGTGAGTGACAAGATAGGATGAAAAATCAAGGGAGGAAAATACAGTTGTGAGTTTGTAGTAAGGATGTAAACTGGGCAGTTTCTCATTCACAGAAAGAAAAAAATCATAGCAACAAAGATAAATACATGACAGAGACAGGGTAGATTATATGTGGTGGATAGATAGATGAGTAGGTAGATAATTGATATTAGATAATGAGATGTATATGATATAAGATGGATGGACAACAGGGAGTATGGATAGATGATAGATAGATGATAGATAGATGATAGATAGATGATAGATAGATGATAGATAGATATGGATGAATGATGGAGGATGGATCAAGCATGGATGATAGATGGTTGGATCGTTTGCTGGATGGAAATCCCAGGTCTCCTACTAAAGTTCACTGAACTTTATTTGATAAAACTTGCCACACCTTGAAGAGTAACAAAAAGACCCATGGACATCCTGTTGGCATGTGGACTCTAAGAGAGTATGATCGTGTGTATCTACTAAAACATGAATGGTTCCCTGCGTGGAGTTAGGACTACATGAGGGATGCATGTACTCATATCTCTGAGCACCTGAGGGGGTAAACAGATGAGAAGCAAGGCAATGGCCCAGGTTTTTCTGTCCTGCACCTCCACTAAGATTGTCTCCTCTTATCAATGTGAAATTGGCTACAAAAATTGATTTAAAATGGCGTGCTATGGGAGAGATGGGGTGGCTGGGTGATGGACATTGGGAAGGGTATGTGTTGTGGTGAGTGCTGAGTATTGTGTAAGACTGATGAATCACAGACCTGTACTCCTGAAACAAATATTACATTATATGTTAATAATTTAAAAAATGGAAAAAGTGGAAGAAACTGAGGTCCTTGAAATAATTGTTGAACCCCAGAATTAACTAACTCTGGAATGACCCTACCCCAGATTTATTTTATGTGAGTTAATAAACGTATCAATGGCTTGAAAAAAAATTAAAAAGCAAACAGAAACAAAAAATAACAAAAGTAATGAGAGGGTACTAGTCTGCCATATTTTAAAATAATTAATAAAACAGCATATGTATTTAGCCTCCCAAAAAATAGTAAAATAAAATGACATGTTATTTTCATGCCAATTGAAACCCAGGCTGTGAAATGGGGACAGTAAGTTTAGCTTCCAATGAGTCATCATTGGTTGACATCTATCATCTTTGGCAGTGAGAAAAAAGACATCCGTACAACATCCATGGTTCCATTTTAATGAAATAATGAGGTGGGCAAGAGAACTTATATTGAGAAAATATTCAAGCACAGAGATGCTGAATATTTGGACAAATTTGATTTTATTGTGCAACATTGGCATTAAAACATCTCATGTGTCTCTCAGCCTTGGAAAGAAGCAATTTCCCTATCTTTGAAATTATTCTCAGACATCCCTTCTGCCTGTAAGTTACCAATGATTGCATCAATGTGCAATGCAATTAAGTAGGGATCATGATCATTACCATCCCAATGCAATGCAATCTGGAGACTAAATGCGGACTTAATCATTGCCAAAGGGAGCAGCACAGTTTTCTCTTCTGCATTGACTCTCTTGAGCTGTGGGAGCGGTGAAAGGAGGAGCTAACCCAGGGGGACAGACTGGAAGCGGCCAGTGGAAACTTTCTGAGGCAACTGAAATGCTCCTTATCTTGATCTAGGTGACAGATACAGGGTGTAGACCTTTTTCAAAAGGCGTTTTTTTTAAATACATTTTTTTTTTCTATTTGGGTGATGGATATATGGTGGAGACAAAAGTTGACACTCCATAAGAAGTTAATGATGCATAAAGCTACTTGTGTGTTCTTGAGAGGGCTCGTCACATTTCTTAAATCATACATGGTGAATGAGATGAAGGATTTCAGAGTCAGCAGAGAATAATGTAGTAAGACCATCATAGTATGGTGGGTTCTATGCAAAGATGAAGAACACAGGGTGATACAGAAACACATGGGGTGGTCATCTGGCAAGGTCTGGGGGTCAGGTGGGAAGGGGCCTCCTGTTGTGCCTGAATTATGTCTTAAAAGGATAAACAGGTGCCATTTAGGAAGGAGGGTGTGTGTGTGAGTGTGTGTTGGATGGGGAGGGTCATTCTGATAGTGGGTCCCAGGTGAGCAAAACACAACAATGAAAGAGAGTTCTGGAGGACATGGGGGACACGTTTACTTGAGAAAGACCATATAATATATTAAGCAGATTAATGTTGAAAAGTAAAGAGAAAGGTCAGAGGTAGCCAATGAAATGGCAGATGTAGAGCCTACATCATATGGAGGGTCTTCTCTGCCATAGCCAAGATGCACGCTTATTCTGAAATAAAGGACTTCCAAGAAAAGCATGTCAAGTAGAGAATACAGGGGCACCTGGATGGCGCAGTCAGTTAAGCATCAGACTCTTGGTTTCTGCTCAGGTTGTGATCTCAGGGTTGTGAGCTCAAGCCCTACGTCGGGCTCCATGCTCAACCCAGAGTCTGCTTCAGATTCCCTCTCCATTCCCCTCTGCCCCTCCCGCTAGTGCTCTCTCAAATAAATCAATAAATCTTAAAAAAAAGAATAGAACAACACATATTATCTCTTTATAGTAAATAAGTCATGCCTTTGGCCACTTGTTACCTATGATCGCTGTGCTGTATCCTTGCTTTTTCAGTAAGGCTGCAAACGTCGTCTCGTTACGAGGGAGTCCAGCAGGGGCTCCAAGTGTGATGATGACACGGTCCACTATACTAGAAACCATTCCTAAGTGGGATGGAAAAACAAAACCAAAAAATAATAGAACACACACAGTAGATGAGTAGATGCCCATCAGCTGACGAGGAAGTGAGTTATGGAGGGTTCAGGATCTGGAAGGTGCAAATGTAACAAGTGAGGAACAGAAAAATCATCCTGCAGGGGAGGAAAATTGTGTTCCCCAGACAGAACTCGCACTGGTCCTCACTACAGACCCCTTTACAAGCTTGCATGCATACACGCAACACTACCAGCCACGCACAAACACACCATTCAAATAGTGGTCTACACATAGCCTCCAGCATGTTTATGATGACACAGGGTGTCATTTCAATAGACACTGGCGATTGAACATCTAACACAGGCTATCCTTGGTGGGGGAATCACCGTATTGGAAAAAGAGCCAAAAAATGAAATCTCGTGAAAACTTCAAACCCTACTGTTTCGATAATGGATTCTTTTTCTGACAATAGGTTTTTGTTGTATTTGTACAAAAGATGGATAAGCCAAGTGTCTGTCAAAAACATTGACATTGGGGCATCCGGGAAGAGTGGACACATAATTTTTGAACATCTCCATTCCTTCCCCAAAATAGAGCAATAAGAAAAGAAAACTGCTCATCCATGGACATCACTAATGACAAATCTAGGTGACAGGTAGAGGGGGACATGTCAACCACAAGCCCAAGACCTACATTTTACAGAAAAGAAGCAGAAGAAAACAAACCAGTTTCTGAAGGATCCAGTAACCGAAGAACCTCAGAATAGCCATCAGGTGTTCCCCTGATGAGAAGCAAAAACAGAAGGACTTTTCCCAGTCCTATTGCTAGTGATTGAAGGTTTCTGGGTGTACTGAAAATGTTGGAGCAATCCGGCCTGAAGAACTCCCCAAACCGACCTATCCTGGCTTCCTTCCAAAATGGCGGCCCAACCTTGAAGCAAAATCTGGGAGTGGAGAGGAAATTGAATAAGACAGAACAAAGTGGGTGAAAAGAAAGAGAAATTCTAGATAAAAGCAAGAGAGGCAATTCGGGTGGAGACTTTCAGAGTGGGAGCTCCCACTGTTTAAATCCGAGATACAAGGAGGCAAGAGAAAAGTTTTTCAAGTTAGATTTGGTAACCATCCCCTCTACACGAAACCATCTCCTTCGAAATGTTAGGGAAGCTAGTTTTACATACAGTGAGCAGCACAGAAAAAAAAAAAGGAGTCAAATCACCTATAAGTTTGCTATAAGAAAGAAAAGAATAAAGAATTGAATGTTTACCAGACCTGATTCAACTTAGCACCAGCTAAGCAAGATATCATCAACCTCACGGGATGCAAAAGGTTACGTGACACCCTCAAGGAGCTGGACAAGGGGCTTCTCGAGCTTGACTGAGAATTGGACATAAACCCTGACCTAAGAATTGTATGCTCTGCTTCCTCTTAAACTACAGAATCTATGCCCATAAACCATGGCCGGTCTGATCACCCTTGAAAATATAACCATATGGCCATCCATTCCACCCCTTGGTAGGTATCCAAAAGACCTGAAAATACATGTTGAGTCAAAGACATGTATGGGCAGGTACACGGCAGAACTATTCATAAGAGCCTAAAGCCAGAAGCAATCTAATGGTTGGTCAATCGAGGGATGAATAAACGAGACGTATTACAACCATACAATGGTTAAAATGTGTGATAAATGTTTGAGACATTCTGGCAGGTCCTCCTCATGACACCCCAAATTAATGCAGATGCATCTTTTTAATTACTTCCTTCCAAGACAGCTTCTCATTCTTGCCCTAGGATGGAAAGTCCCACTTAGCCTGATCACAGGACACTCAGGATACACAGTCAGCATGGGGTGAATAGACATAGCCGTGCGCGTGTGCGTGCGTGTGTGTGTGTGTGTGTGTGTGTGTTTGCACTTTTTTGGGGCAAATTTTTCTAAATGGACTAGCTACATTTTCATTTCCTCAAATCCTAATGTGTCCACAGAGGGTAACAGAGGATGGTCCATCTACACACCTGATCGGATGGGGTATCTTCCCGTGAGGAAGGCAGCCCGGCTTGGGGTGCACATGGAGGCTGCAGCGATGTTGTGATTCAGCTGCACTCCTTCCCTGGCTAGGCGGTCGATGTTTGGCGTCCTGGAAAGAGAAACAGAAACGGAATTGCAGAGAGGAGGAGGGGAGACACAGAGGCAGAAACCAACACCTCAGTTTACGATGATTCCCTGAGCTCAGAACAGGAGAAAAAGAAACCGCACACAGCGCCCTATTTCCTTTTTCTCCCCACATCATGGAAAAAATACAGCTGAGGTTTTAGGTACTGGCAGTCTATTGCAGGGTTGCTATCATTTGCTTCTGCAATATGGTGTGTACTGAGTATATGGCACTGCCTTCTAAAATATATATTAAAAAACTTACGTGTCTGTGGACTGTTTAATTAAGGCTAATGACTTACAGACCTTAGTTATGCCTAGCTACTTATAGGCACAAGGACGAGTTTGATGCACACGTTCCATAGACAGATGTCCTTGCTCTAGACAAAGGTTGCAACCCCTGCTTTGTCATTCCCTGTAAAGATACCTGGAGATTGGAGACCATCAGACAGACTTGTACAGAAGAGTTACTTGGCTGGATGCCAATAAAATGTAACGAGACCTAATTTTCTTCATGAGACAGATGATAGAACAAGATGGAGTTATTAAAGTGTAGGATTCACACATCTTGCTGAGATGCTCTACTAAGCCGCAGCGTTGGCATGACATCAACAGCTTTTGTCAATGGCTTTTGTCGCCTACTATAGAGCCCTGACTCTGTTTCACATGTTTTTTCTTCTTTTGGAGTGCCCGTATTTAAAGTAGAAGGATATCACCTTAAAAGTCTTCCAAAATTAGGAAGCATAAAATGACCAGTTCCACCAAGTAAAAGTATGCATAAAAATCATCACTCATTAGGGGCACCTGGGTGGCTCAGTCGGTTGAGCGGAAAACTCCTGGTTTTGGGTCAGGTCATGATCTCGGGGTTGTGGGATCAAGCCCTGAGTTGGACTCCATGCTCAGTGGGGAGTCTGCTTGAGATTCTCTCTCTCTCTGTCCCTCCCTCGCTCTCTCTCTCCCTCTCTAAAATAAACAAATCTTTTAAAAACTCATCACTCTTCATAATATTGCATATTACAGAGGGTTCACTATGTACCAGGTATCTACTCTAGATGCTTTGCACATATGAACTCACACCTGTATACTACCCACCTGTGCGCACAACCAACAAGAAAGATAAGCAAGGCACACAGAGGTTAAGTAACTTGCTAGAGATTTCACAACCAATAAGTGCAGACCCAAGATTCAAATCCAAATAGGCCTGATTTTAACATTATTTGCTTCTTTTAAGGACAAGTTGCAACCCATGAATTTGGTTTTCCATGTGATGTAGTCATAAAACTTTATCAACCTCCCAAGCCCAGACAACAGATGAAATAACATGACTCAGCTGGAAGCCATACCTCATTGTGTCATTGCCATAGCAGCCCAGGTCCCCAATCCCAAGGTCATCGACCATCATCAGGACTATATTAGGCTTATCATCATGCTCCTCTTGGGACTGACATGGGTTTAAGAGTACACATATCCAAGACAGAGAGATGAAGAGGCTCCTGAAAAGCAAGCATGGATTTTATATGTTGATTTTGGGAGCTCTGTCCCATTGCAATGTCCCCTTTACATGAAAGCAACAGGGCTCACTGGAGACCAGGCACATCTCCCTGAGGAACAGTCGAGCCTCTCGAATTTCTCTTCCCAAGCATTGGCTACTGTAGTCGAATGGGGCCCCTGATGCTCAAAGGGAGCCTATCCTGGGTTTCCTGCTCACATACACTGCATGCTTTTCCAGGAGGTGAGGTCTGAAATCGTTTACTCAGAGACAAAACATTTCTTAGGCCAGAGGTGATAAGACTTCTGAGGTCACATTCTGGGAAGAAGGAGCCTGCTGACTTTCCTTCACACCAGACAGAATTCAAACGTGGGCAGGTGTAGAGCTTTGCTTTGGTTGGAGCAACAAACAACAACAGCAACAAACAGCAAAAAAAAAAAAAAAAAACAACCCAAAAACAAAACAAAGAAAAAGCAACCCTAGGGTAAAGGAAAAGGGTGAAGAACTGAATTCTGGAGAAGGAACAGCCTGGAATCTGAAGACCAGTCTTGTCCCCTTCATGATGCTGCTCAGTCCCAACCCAAGTCCCATTGTCTCAAAGAAATATACAAATCCCTTCCCACCAGATCCCTACTCAGTTATCAGGTAATGAATATTAGACACTTGAACAGTTGGTTCAATCTCCATCTTGTCTTTATCCATATTTCAAAACCCACCTCAAATATCTCCTCCGGAAGGGAGGAGAGAAATGGACGCTGACCCTCATCTGCTCTCAGAACCCTTTGTAAACACTCAGAAACAATGCTGGTCACATGAGCAGCAACACTTTGCTTTTACCCAAACATATCCCCGCAAGACTGTGAACTTCTCAAAGGCAGGACCTATATGGCCAGGAATTTTCCCATTGCCAAATCATGATAATTACATGCGTGTTTTCATCTACCCAACATGGGTTGAATTGCTTTTCTCATGTTCTATTTTTACAATATTTCATTGATTTTCATTTTTGTCACTGAAGTGTAGTGAGCACACAGTGTTACATCAGTTCCCGGTGCACAGCACAGTGATTGGACAAATCTCTATGTTATGCTGTGCTCACACTGCAAATGTAGCTACCACCTGTCACCATGCAATGCTAGTAAATTACCTACAGCATCTTAAAATAATATGACTATGTTGGAAATCTGCAGTTTACGTTTGTATCAGTTGCAAAGATATCTCCTATTTTATCATAGACTTACTGAATCCAGAATATCAATGTAGACATCTACAACCAACCATAGCTAGAAAATATGACCTAGAATGCCTGTTATCCGTAAAGCTGAATTCACAGGTGTCCCCAGATTGTCCATTACATTCAACACATTTGCAAAATTGCTGACTACTTCCCTCACCTGGGCTTCATCACACAGCTCCGAGTGCCTTCCTATTTTCCTTGGCCAGAGATAAATTGTGCTGAAAATAACAAAAACAGGCATTATTTTCATGTTAATGACAATAGTCCCCATTGTTAAATCCTCACGAGATCACAAAGCTATATTTCCACTTCTGATATTTAAAATTCGTTTTCCAAAATCTGTCAAGACACAAACCTTCCAACCATCAATGTCTCTGCCACTCTTAGTTTGTTTTTAAGGACCTCACACTGTGCCAAGTCCTGGGTCCACCGGCTTCTTTCTGCCTCTTAAGTCAACTGGCCCAGTCCCTAAATCTACCCAAAACACGTCTGGATGACAGTATCATCTTGAGGAGGTGCTGAACCTAAGGGCTTATATTCAGAATGTCTACATGGGATGAATTTGGGTCAGCTGAAAAGAGGTAATTACTTGAATGTATCTACCATTTTGGTTTTGCATTAGGATGAATCAACACCACCATACAGTGATTTTAGGATAGTTAATCACCATATATCATGAGGGGGGGCTGTGATGAGTACATGGCATTACCGCAAAATTCATTGCAATGAAAGAAAACACTCATCTTTTGCCTGCAAACTGTCACTCATATATGTACTTAAAATAATATTGGGGACATAATATGAACTACCTCCTTCATCAATCTGTCTTGTCCAAAGCAAGATGCCAGAGACCACAGAGAAAGAGCTGTTGGCTAATACGTGAAGGAAGGAGACAGAAAGGAGAGAAACTTATTCAAACAAACATTGGTTTGGATTCAACCTCTCAAAGCCTAAGCTGATCCATTGGGCTCTATAAAATAGTCTGCCAAAGGGGCTTCCAAAATCCCAACTCTGCCCCGATAACAAACTAATCAAGAAGCAAGAAGAGTCAAGAATGTCTGTCCTAATAAAACTTCCTCGACTCACCTGTCACTGGTTTGGTCCACCGGTCATCCAAGACAAAACCAGAAGGCCGTCTTGAAGAACTCTTGCTTCTCCTCGACAGCTACCTGGACTCATTAGCCAAATGTCACCCTGCTGGTACCACCTCCCTCTGCAATGTGGAGGCTGGTCAATGCTCTGCCCACCCAGATGGTTCAGGTTTGTGAGACACAAATGAGGCAACCTGATTTGCCTCCCTGATTTGCATCTCCTTGTACAAACCCAGGGGGGAAATGTCATAGTCAGCAAAGCCCTTGGCACCTTCCCTGTAGTAACTGAGTGTTCTTATCTGTGACTACCACCAAAGTGATTCATCAAGCTGCTCTACTACAGAGACACAATCGCTTGAGTCTGGCCATTGCATTCTGATGACTTCACAAACTCCAGCATTGCCCTGGGGTGATCTGTACACCCAACCAAAGGAGGGGAAATACAGTCTCTCCCAAACTCCCAGGATTATTTCTCAATTCTGCTCAACAAGACCAACTATGGGGAATAATCTGGGGGCTCATGGATTTACTATTTGTCAACGTCATGCCCTAAATGGATTGCCATTAAGCAGCAAGTGAAGCACAGTGAGACAGACAGCCACCTTCCCACATAATGAAAGGATCTGGGTGTATAAGAACCGAGGCATTTTCATCCTACACACAAAGAAAAGCTCATGAACACCCAGTTAAACAAACCAGAGCAGTTTGCCTGGGGATTAGCTGCACAGATTCTCATTCTCCCCTTTTCCAGTAGAACATAGTTTTGTGGGTTTTTTTTTTTTTTTTTTTTTTTTTTTGAAATGGGATGTTTTATTCCAGATGGCACTGTGTGGTTGCATCAACTTTAGATACCAGATCCTGGACCATCAGACCCAAAATACAGATGATCCCCAGGTCATCTTTGTTCTCAGGGAGCTCTGCATGGGAATTGCATAAAAACACCAAAAAGCATGCATGAAGAAGTTCTGAACCCATTCTCTGGAATGAGCACCATGAAGAGTATACCAAGTTTTCATCCTGAACAATAAATTTTAAGGCATAAAAGTGTTTCCAAATACAGATTCCCATTACAGCTCCATAATCACCTGGTTTAAAGTCTCATTGGTGTGTTCATTCAATGGTTCTTCTCCTTCCAGATTCTGGGGGCTCTCGTTATGCAACCCATCTTTCCTTGTATTGTGGGTTAAGTTTCTTAGGAAGTTACTCAGGCCCTTACTTATCATACCATAAAAGGTTTTCCACTCATGTACATTTGTGCTCCCTGTTAGTAATTTGTTTCCATAGGATTTGCGCATCTTGGATATGTTTGGTACTTGTTGGCTGCCACTTTATGTTAATAAATGCAACTAAGTGACCACTGTCTGTCAAATTTCAAGTGTTGATTAATGCTACTTAATCAGTCATTGTTATGTAATGCAATACCGCTATCATAAGCAACCATCTTAAAGTCCAGAAACTAAACCATTGGAAGAAAAGACACAAGACGTTGGCCAGACTGGGGGCGTGTTTCTTGAGTTGTATTCATCCGATATGATCCTGTTAACGACGATTTGAAATCAACCCTGTCCTCAGATTGAGTGCTTGTGGAAATGAGTTGGAAAACCCTAAATAGGTACGATTTGGCACTTGGCCACTCTCCTCAAAAGAAATGCATGAATCTTAAGATATAAGCCTTAATGGACACTTGAACAGGACTTTGAGTACATGCGAACATTTGTGATCACGTTGGGCATGGTGTCCCTCGTGAAGATCAATGTCTTCCAAGAAAAACTGATAGGATGTCTGCCTTGTCAAAGTTGGGATTTTTTTTGAGAATGTAGATTGTGCCTATGGAACAAGGAGTTGCCTCCGATCAGAGGTAGAGTTAGATTATAAACAGTCATTTGCTTACCACAGATGGTGGAGACCTTTGCTAGGCTCCTTAGACTCTCAAGTTCATTTTCTGAATGGATGAAATCATGTTCGCACTTTCATGTGTACATATGCACTGTTATTAAGGGAACCCTCTCAAGGACTCTCCCTGGCCTCATCCACTGATAATTTCAGGTGTCCCCCGGAAAGGGGGTCATCATTCTCATCCTTCACAGGGATCAGATGCTGAAGACTGCATAATTCCATACCCAAATGATACGGAATCAGATTCTCTGGCCCTCCCTAGAGATGAAAGATGTGTTAGCCAGATAAGAAGTACAAACCCTATCCTGCCTTTCAAACAACAACATGGCCTGCCAATAATCCAGTTTCAGGGAACCCATAACACACACATCGTTTTTGCAATGAGCAACACACTAAGAATAGCCTTTATGGAAAAATGGCCAGGGGCACTTGGGTGGCTCAGTTAGTTAAGCATCTGCCTTCAGCTCAGGTCATGATCTCAGGGTCCTGGGATCAAGCCTGGCATCGGGCTTCCTGCTCAGCCGGGAGTCTCCTTCTCCCTCTGCCCCTCCACCCAGCTCGTGTTCTCTCTATCACTATTCCTCTCAAACAAATGGATAAGATCTTAAAAATAAAAGAAAGAAAGAAAATGGTCGGACTCCCACCAGATGTTGGAGAACTAACTCTTCTGCCTTCAAGCAAAATTGCATTTGTTCAATGAAGTTTTAACAACGCTAGGGAAGCATTTGATATCTGCAGTAGATATCAAAGTTACAAGGCTGAGTCGGAATGGCTCGTTGCTCAAAAGAGAGCCTTCAATTCCAGGACAGGCGAGAAATGTGGAAATAACCAAGTGGAATAAAAGATCACAGAGGAACCCCTGAACGCATCCTCGGTTGAAACGAGGACACAGATGAGAACGTGCAAAGAATTCTTTTTATTTTTAATTATGCTAATCACCATACATTACATCATTAGTTTTTGATGCAGTGTTCCATGATTCATTGCTTGCGTACAACACCCAGTGCTCCATGCAGTACGTGCCCTCTTTAATACCCATCACCAGACTAACCCATCCCCCCACCCCCCTCCCCTCTAGAACCCTCAGTTTGTTTCCCAGATTCCATAGTCTCTCATGGTCCATCTCCCCCTCTGATTTCTCCCCGTTCATTTTTCCCTTCCTACTATCTTCTTCTTCTTCTTTTTTTTAACATATAATGTGTTATTTGTTTCAGAGGTACAGGTCTGTGATTCAACAGTCTTACACAATTCACAGCGCTCACCATAGCAAAGAATTGTACCTGGGATGATCAGAGGGGGATCTCGGAAAAGGTAACTCTTGGACTGAAGTCCTAACAGGGTGCATCTAAGTCAGGTCAGAAAGTGGGGGTTTGCCAGGGGAGATCCACACAACACAAGAGGAAATAAACCATAAAACGCTGGGAACTTGGACTTTGCTATGTGGAGCTTGGATTCTAGCTCACAGCAAAGGAGAGCTACTCCATGATTGATGATGGATTACTGAGTTTGCAACAACTATGTTTGAGAAAAGGAAAGCATCGATGGCAAAGAAAATGTGACAATTCAGATGTCATGGTTCCCTCGAGGGTATACTGTAGGACGGCATTTGTGTGTGTCGTGGTTCTGGACAAGTGTGTTTGATTCCTCCCCAGAGGCACAAGACGCTGAACCGTGGACAGGCTAAACCACTCGGGGCTGTGTCCTGTCTCCCATACACAACAGCTGGGGTGGGAAGTTTAGTACCCCAAAATACTGCTCCACCTGATGTTGCTGCAGCCCCCACCTTGCCTTCCAGACCTGGATAGGGTGGAGAACAACATGCCTGTCTTCGGAGAGCACACAAAGGTGTGTTTCCTGCAGCCAGTACCCTCCACGTTAGCCCTGTCCACGCAGGCTCCCCGGGGCCACTGAAGGGATTGTTCTCTAGCACACACGCTGAACCCCACTCTCGCGGGGTTACCAGATGTAGTAGATAAATGCTCCCAGCTCATTTTGACTCTCAGTGACATGTGCCGTATTCATTTTAGCGCCAAGTCCGTCCCAAATACTGCACGGGGACTTCACACTGGGGAAAAGCATTTGTTGCTTATCTGGATTCCAAATCTAACTGGAACGTTTAGTGTTGGGCCTGACCCGCGAGCTACAGAGCGGTTTGCACGATTTACGGTACGGGTTAATGTGACACCCGACCTCACTGGGAGGAAGTAGACAAAGTCACACTGTCAATAATGGCCGAGACCACTCAATACAATTCATAAACATCCACCATTAAAAGACAAAACAAAACAGCAAACTGATGATAGAGTGTTTTGTTCTTTTTCTTTAGAAAGGGATGATATGTGTGTGTGTAAGGGTGTATCTGTGTGTGTGTATGTGTGCGTGCATATGTGTCTGTGCATGGATATGTGTTTTTGTGTGCCTCCGTGTCTCTCTGTGTGCACATGCATGGTATGTCTCTGTGTATGCTTCTGTGCATGTCTTTATATGTGTGTGTTTTGGTGTGTGTGTGTTGTGCATCTGTGTATGTATGTGTTTATCTCTGTGTGTTCACATGCATGTTGTGTCTTTGTGTGTGTATATACGTGTGTGTGTGCACTCCTGTGCATGGCAGCATCGGCCAGCTTATGAGCACAATAGCAGAGGCAACTGCATTAAAATCCAGGCAGGGGTGTGGCATTGGCCTACTCTCCACTAATATTGAACTTCAGTTTTGGAGGCTCTGCCCAGCGAACCACATAATAACCACAAGAAGGAAAGGATAGGGTCTTGCTATTAATTATAAAAGAAATGTTCAGCTCGGAAAACCAACAGTCAATGGAAAGTCTGATGAAACTAATTAACCAAAAGTCTTAGGAATCTACACCAAAGTGATGGGTCGTGGTGTCATAGCCAACTACATGGTGTGAAGCAGAGTTAGTGATGGTCCCCAGTGCAGAGGGACAGACAAGGTGAGGGTGGAGAGACACCTGGGATGTTGGATCATCATGGCAAAAAGGAAACAAAAAGCATCACTGGTGCCATAAAACACGGATGCCATGGTTATGGGCTGGGATGGTGAGTTCCCCTTAGCTGGCATGCCACTCGCCCACGGGACAAGTCTACGTCTGCAGGGAGGAGGATGCGAGGCAGGGCAGGGAGAGGGGCCACATGCTCAGGCAGCATCCGAGCCTCTCTGGGGAATAGCCCAGAGTCCCTGCTTTCCAAGAATTCAACCCCTGTCAGCACCTCCTTCAAGACAGACCCGATCCACTCCACCACACCCCCAAAGACAAGTAAACCTTCCCCCGTGCCTTGTGCCACATAATCGCACAGGAAAAGAAATGCCCAAAGTTCAGATACAAGGAAAACAACCTGACGCTGGGAAAGACTCTATAATCCAATACACAGACCGCAGACATCCTTCAAAAAAATCAGAATATCCTAGGAGATGGAATTTCTCCATAAAACAGAAAAGCCGTGCTAAGACTACTAATGTATGTCATCAGCAGAACTTTGTCACTGGCAAAGGGAGGCACCATGAAGAAGCAGGAATGATACTTCATAGTGACAAATCATTACTGAATTAAAACCGGCCAATGGTCGTAATACCACAGTGAAAACCCACAGGACGTGGGATGGAAATTTATGACAGGCCAGGGAGAAAGAGCAAAGGGTGTGGTGGATAAAACTTCTAAAGATACACAAGCTCTATGATGAAAGCCACTCAAGAAAGACAAGAAGGAACACACACACAAGACAATCCATAAAAACCCAGAAGACTCTTTTCATGAGTCCAAACGATTGCATAAGAATCCAACAAAATGGTCAGAGTGGACGCATCCTGGTAATTTGTTGGTTTTCAGCTTCACGTGTAAAGAATAAACCCAGGGTTATAGAGATCAGGAAAGAAAGACAAATTAAGTGTACATTTAACTAAACTACAGTTTGTCTACAAAAACAAAATATAGTTTGTCTCTATTTGGGAGAAGTGAACACAGAATTTTGGAAGCTTACAGATGTAGGGATGGATGGTGCACAAGTTTCTTGGAGCTCCGGCCACAAATACCCACAAACTTGTTGGCTTAAAACAACAGGGATTCATTCTGTCCCAGATCTGGAGACCAGAAGTCTGAGATCTGGGCAGGGCAGCGCTGATGAGATCCAGGCAGGGCAGGATTGGTTCCTCCTGGAGGCTTCAGGGGACAGGCTGTTCCATGTCTGTGTCCCTGCTTCCAGGGGCTGCTGATGGTCCTGGGCATCCCTTGGCTGGTCCCACCTAGGCCTCCATGTCCACATGACCTTCTCCCCATGTGTCTATGTCCAAATCCCCCCCCCTTTTATAGGGACACCAGGTCATGCCCCACATTACTCTAGGATGTCCTCACCTTAACATAGCTGATTCAACCTGCAGCAACCCTATGTCCAAATAAGGTCACATTCTTATCCAAGGTACTGGGGAATTAGGGCTTCAGCATGTGGTTTAGGGGTGAGGGACCCCATTCAACCCACAACAAGCTTCAACCCTGGCCTGTTACCTCCTCCCTGAACACAGACACACAGACAGTTCACCTAGCTCCTCTCTGATGCTCATCCAGCGGCCGTCCCTCCTCTCCAACCCCAGGCTCTGCTCCACCATCATGTCACTACCAGAAGATCCCTCCCTGACCACCCCTCCCTCATTGGCTCATTACGTGGATACCTGCCTGGTGAACCCAATGCCCGGGAGCCTCTTCTGATGACCCATTGTGCCCCATTCAAATGTCAGGTGCATGAGGGTAAGGACAGGCTTTGCCTCCCCGCCAGCTGCATTCCCAGCACCTGTAAAACCCTCCATATACAAACCCAGATTTCCAGCTTATAACTTCAAGACAGAACCATGAAGCCAGGTCCTATTCTATGACATTTCGCCATGACTCCGCCGAGTCCCCTTTTGGACTTAAAAGAAGACCAACAAAGACCCATTAAAAGGTTGCAGTTCATTTGAGCAAACAAGGGTCTGTCTGCAGCAGGCACCACCAAACCTAACATGGTCCTGAGCTCTTTAGGGATGGGAGCTCGGGAAAGGCTTTTATAGGACAGATGCAGAGAGGTGGTTATCAGATAGGCTCTACGGCTTTTGGGAAAGCCTAGCTGGACTGCTGTTTGTGGCTGGTTCTTCTCCAAATTTCGTTTCCTCGGGTACAAGTGTGTTTGCCGGTTTCGGTCTGCTCTCTTCCCTATCATGGTATCACAGCCACTTCATTCCAGCACACTTCTTGTTTAATTAGTTAGAAGATTAATAGTACCTTGCGGCATCTTGACACCTCCTCCATGGCCACTTTTGAGGTCACAGTGAAGACCTCCATCCATGTCTCAGTGGGTGCCAAGCAGCTACATCACTTCCCAGACCTGTGTCCCCCAGGCGGCACACGACCTGAAATACGCAGTGTATGCTCTCTGAAAAGTACGGATGGTTCAAGGCCACAATCACACACGGGAGACCCCAGGACTTTCATGCATCATTGGCTGATAAATGCCTCCCTGAACAAGGCAGGATACAACACCAAGTATCCAATACCATCTCCTTTGCGGATGAATATGCCCAGCATTTTAACCCACACATCGTTAGGCGTGAAGGAGCATATATTCATGAGCCTCTTTTCTCTGAAAACATGTTCATATTTTTGGGTGGTTCTTTTTGTTTGTTTGTTTCTTTTGCTTCAGACCAGCCACCTGCCCTCTCAGCCCAGCTGTGCAGCCAACTTAGACCAGGACCACAGAAGCCCCATTTGGCACTGCAACACTTCACTGCTCCTTCAGAGCCTGACCCTGGGGCTTGTCCAGGGCCCCGGAGACATTCTGGCGTGTCCAGATTCCTATGCAACCAATGCCGATACCCCTTACCTTAGCTCAAAGCTGTGGATCCCAGGCACTGGGGTCAGAGGCACTGAGTTCAGAGGGGTTTTCAGAATTTTCTGGAGGAAGTCTCTGCCTGCAAATCGTGGGTGTGCGGTGAGCTTATATGTGCAATTTCCCTTTTGCGAATGCAGGGGATTACTCTTTACTGCCTTTTCTTACAACACGTCTCTATCTTGTCCATCCCGATTGGTTAGATATCCTAATAACACACATTGGGGTTGATCTCAGCCTTTTTCTTCTGAGGGTGTTTCTTGAGCCCTGAAAAAATCCTGGGTTGAATCCCATGAAGCCTCCATACTCAGCCACATCGTGACAATGCCATGGGGTTCAAGTCAATAGACGCAGGGCCTTTTCTTACAACACGTGTCTATCTTGTCCATCCCGATTGGTTAGATATCCGAATAACACACGTGGGGGCTGATTTCAACCTTTTTCCTCCAAGGATGTTTCTTGAGCCCTGAATAAATCCTGGGTTGAATCCTACAAAACCACCATGTGTGTGTGTAGGTCATACCAGCCTCATCGTGACAATGTCATGGGGTTCAAGTCGACAACAGACTCAGCTCCTGTCCCTGCAGACACTGACGCAAGTCTCAGATTTGGAGGACAATCACTGTGAGATCTTAGAAGGTTGACATTGATGCCGAGTTAGCCATACCTGTACAGGTAGGTGCAGATGTGAAATTATGACGCGGTCAATGCTGCATAGACATGGTATTGATTGCCAGGTGCAACTATGGTGGGAGTTCATTCCCTGTCGATGCACGAGGATATTAAATGACACTGACCATATAGGGCATGTGATGGGCTAATCACAAAGACATTGCTTCCCTCAGCTCAGAGGTCCCACAACTCTGAAATGCAGGGGGACACGTGTCTACCACTCAGAGTTGTCACCAGGAGCAAGCATAGCATAAATAGAAGTCTCAGCCCCCGGCGGGCGCTGGGTTTTACCCATTCCCCAGTCTTTTCTCCATCCTGCATCGTATTTATTTTAAGATGACCGATGTCAAGTGTCCCGTCATGCCCCTTATTGGCAGACTATTCAAATACAACAAATACGTACTCGTGTTCTAAACATGGCCTGAAACCGTGAAGCACATCCTTGAGCAGCGGCATGTGCCTTCTTGCAATTATATAAAGATGAGTAAATTGTATACACTTAATAAATTAAGTGTATGCCTATTGATGTGCACATTGTGCATCCTGATGCGCAAGAATGATAACAGAAGCATAGCATCCATTACAGCCTTGTTCAAGTCTTTCATCAGATTTGGACCTATTCTCATCGAGAAATACTAAACAATAGAGAAGATAGAAAGTGTTTTGAGGGATTAAAACGGAATAGATTGGAAAAGTGATATAAACAGAGCACCTGTGGGTTCCAGAACGGGAAAGGCAGGCAGGCACCCTGTCAAGTAGCCGGGAGATGTCTCTTTCTTGTGTCTGCAGTGGGAAAGGTAGGAATTCCTACAACCAGGGCGTGAACAGCAACACGCCTAAGGTTTAAGACAGGGTAGGATCATCATCTAAGACAGGTGTGCTGTCTCCGCAGCTAATTGCACGCACCCAAATCCATAATTAAGTGCTAGTATTATGAAGTATCAACTCAGCAGCCCCGGACAGTCATTCCCTTGTGCAGCTGACAACGAAATGCGTCTCCATGCTCATCGGCCGACAGGTCAGAAGTTCTCCTTAAATGAGACGTCCCTGCAAAGTGCACCACCCACCTGGCATTGAACTCACAAACTGAGCTACTCGTTATATGTGTCAGGAACAACCTCGTGATGTCTCAGGCGGCTGGATGTCATTTCTGGAAAAGTGAATTCCTCCAGCAGCCTCATCCCTGGGCAAAAATTGGCAAAGCTTCGGCTGAGCGCTAATTCACAGGGGCAGCCCGGCCACCAGCCTAGCTCATGGAACATTCTCCCGGGTTTTTTTTTTAACCCACGATCAATTTTATCTTATCAGTGGTCAGTGAATGATTCGCAGTTACTATAGTAAAGTTACACGACTGGCATGAGCTTCAGAGACAGGGGACTCCTGAAAATATTCTGGGAGTTGCTCTTAGGCTTACAACAAAAATGTGACCATTCTAAATTATTTTTACTTTGAGGTGAGGGTGAGAAAGAAAAGCAGGTTTACGGAAAACAAAGACAATTGTCATTCAGTCATTTGGGAGCTATGTTCCCTCACTTTGCACTTTTCTAGCAATGAACTGTTTTGCTGTTACTTCTTAGAAGGTATTTCTACACGAGAGTGTAATTTCAAGCTGTTTTCTTTGAATGGCTGAATTGTAAACCTTTGTAAACCTGTGTCGGCAATTGAAGGCAATTGCACTGGAGTCTTAAGTGGGACATTTAGGGCTATATTTAGAGAATATGTACATTATATTTATTTTGAAAATATATAAATCTATGATAATAAATAAATATATAGTAATATATATTTTAGTAATAGTAACAATAATACAACGTATTATATGTCTACAACACATATACACATATTTAGTAATAATATATATTATAGTAATATATAACAAGTATATTTTATAGTAATATGCAATAAATATATATCATAGCAATATGCAGTAAATATATATATTAAAATATATATTTTTAATGATCGGTAGGCAAAGTCAGCTACCAAAGCAGCAATATGAAGGAAGTGATCAAAAGGAAGTCCTCTCTAACACATTAAACGTTGGTGAAGCCATTAAGTTACTGAAGAGTAGAGTGAACGCCTACACGCGTCTAGATGTAGAGTCTGCCAGAGAATGTACGTAATTTTGAAAGGCGAGCTTTCATCTTCCATCGGGGGAAGCTTGGTGTGAGGCAGCAAGCACGGTGGTCAGGAAGGCTTAGCTCTCCCACAAGACCAGGACTGAGAAATCTTACCGGGGACTCTCAGGTAGAGCAGTGAGTGGTTATGACCTAATGAGTCCACACAGAATGTTACGGGCGATGACAGATCAGCGGGCGTTTGGGAATCTTGAGTGTGGAGAAAGAAAGAGACAGGTAAGCAGGCCAGCCCTTCCTAGCTAGCAGAAATAGAAATGGTGGCCCCACAGGCTCCGGGAAGCTGAGACCCGTGGGGTAGGGGGTCTGCATCCTGCCTAGGAAGAGTCCCAGGGAACAGGTGACAGTTTTGGGGACGGCTGCAGGAGGCCACATCTGTGTACTTGAAGGCCTGTGCACCTGACCTGGAAGTCAGGCCATCTACTCTCTCTCCGCTAGGAAACAACTCTCAGTCCCTAGACAGGCTCCTCCCTGTCTGCCAGCATCTGTGTCCCTATTCGCAAAAATTGGGCAGGCTTGTAGCCATGTCACTGGTTTGTGCATGAGAGATGGGCTACAACAGAGGCTCAGTTGTGTCTATTTTATTTAACTTATTCATTTATTTTATTAACCTTATTTTATTTATTTATTTTATGTTATTTATGCTATTAATTTTATTTAATTAATTAATGTATTTTATTTATTTCGTTATTTATTTTATTCATTTTATTTATTAATTAATTTTATTGATTTATTTCACATGTTACTTCTTTTGTTTAATTATTTTATTTACTGAATTAATTTTACTTTATCTTATTTTATTTATTTGTTATTTATTTAATTTATCTAATTTTAGTTTTTGTTCATTTTATTTTGTCACTTACTTTGTTCTATTTATTAATTTAATTTAATTTATTAATTTAATTTATTAAATTTATGTTACCTATTTTTACATTTAATTTATTTGATTTATTTCATTTTGCTTTTTATTTATTTTATTTATTCATTTTATGTTACTTTATTTGTTTGTTTTATTTTGTTGCTTTACTTGGGACACCTGGTTGGGTCAGTCAGTTAAGTGTCTGACTTCAGCTCTGGTCATAATCCTGGGGTCCTGGGATGGAGCCCCACATCGGGCTCCCTTTTCAGGGGAGAATCTCCTTCTCCCTCTGCCCCTTTCCCCACTCATCCTATCTCTCTCACTCTCAAATAAATAAAAGATAAATAAATAAAATCTTTTAAAAATTCTTTATTTAATTTAACTTAATTTTATTGAAGGATAATTAACACATGGCATTATATTTTAAATATCTTTATGTATCTCCTCAAAGATCCCATCTTCCTTGTGGAAAAAAACCCTTGATTGCTATATCTTTTTCTTGGTGTTCATAGACTTTACAAGCGTGGTATGTGAAGACCCTGGGGGCTGGGCTCTTTCTTAGTTTCGCCACTTACACCTGGGTGATTGGAGACATTTAGCTAAATATAACATGAGGATTATAACCATTCCTACCTCACAGGGTTCCTGTAAAGAATAAAGGCAATTATGCTTATAAAGCCCTCAGGACAAGTGCCTCATCTATATATATGATATATATCTACATAATATATAGACATATACATATTTATACATATATATACCATATACATATATAACATTTATATACCAGTTACATACACCACATACATATGTACATACCATATATATTATATACACACAGCGCATATATGTAGTCTCTCTCTATACATATACCACATATAGATACAATGTATATACTCCATGTACATGTAGACACACAATATATAAACTCTCTATATATACACTCCACATATAAATACAATATATATACTCCATACATATGTACACACACACACACACACCCCACCTATACATACCATATATATTCCTCCATATATATATGTACATATATATACACCATATATGTAAACATACACCATATATACAGAGAAAGAGTATATGTGTATGGCATTTATATATACGGTGGGTATATACATATGGTGTATGTACATATAGATATACATATATATGGTATGTGTATATACTCACCATATATAAATACCATATACATATTCTGCTGTGTGTATAGAATCTATAAGTTCGTATTATAAATACATAATTACATATTACATATATGTGCATACATAATACATATTATAAATCCATGACTCTCATTTTAGGTCTTGCACCATTATTCCTGTAGAAATCTCTGATCGTTAGCCAGATGCCCTATTTTAAAGCACATCTTCCAAATTATGTAATATATGGTGATTAACATAACAATAAAAAATTTAAAAAAAAGAAAAAGAGAGATTAGGGGAATCACTGAATAAATGACAAAAAATAAATCAGATGGTTGATTTTATATATCTTTATAAGTCTGGAAATATTAAGAGTTTATCATTGGTTTTGTATTTTTCAATTTCAGCAAATGTCAATGTGTACCAGAAGAACTAATTTCTAGGGAAGCTACTGAAATGGATTATTAGGTCCAACATATTCTGTACTTAAATTTTGGAGTTTTTTTGTTTGTTTGTTTGGTAACTTTTACTCTTTTTAGGAAGAGCCTAAATTTATTAAAAAAGTAACCTGAACTTTAAATCAAAAAAAAAAAAAAAAAGCACATCTTCCAGACATTCTGATTTATCTATTGCTAAGATCATGTCTGCTTCCGATTATGTGTGTAGGAAATAGCTCTCTTCTGGGGTAGGATAAATCCGCTTCAGAGAGCTTCCCTCAAATTCTCTGAGTACTGATCAGTGGTCCTTCAATTCCGGATCGGTGGGATTAGTGCAATTCCGGATCAATGAGGTTAGAGCATGTGCCCCTTAGCAAGGAAGGACAGGAAGAAACAGGCAGACATTCGTCTCTGCACTTTCAATGGCCCCCCCGTGAGAAGCATCGCAACCTAAACCAGGGAATCAGCAGCCAGCAAACAGAATTATCAAGGAAATATTCATGCATTCCCTAAAAAGACTATTGGCCGTAACTTTTCAATTTGTAAATGAGATGTCCAAATTAACATATTATGCAAGGGTATTCACTGGTTATGGAAAAAGCCATGTAGCCTGGGGTCCCAGCTGGTTTATTAGCTTGCCACTGATACTAAAGATCACTCTCTCCTCTTTCTAGAGGCTGAAATTCTCCACTGGCTATCATTTGGCCAAAACCAAGCTGTGGGGGCTGTGCTCCCTCCAGCTGCTCTCAGGGAAGCTCCTGCCTTTGAGAATTAAAAGAATAGAATAGAATAAATCTGCTTAACTGACTCCAAGTCAAAACCCAAACTGAAATTATACATGATGTTTCCCTCCCAGACAATGACTTCTGCTTCAAAAGAGGCAAATCCAGCTCATCTGCTCACTTGTCTTCACTTGCAAGATCAGGTCACATTGAAAGCAACACGTTCCCAACTGTCTTTGCAATGCCACAGGGAAAGCAAGCCTGTCCTCAGCTGGTTGGATGGGTTTCAATGGGACCGGACCGTAGCAGGATGATCCTCATGCGGAAAACACAGGAGCGAGCTTGGAAGCCCAAATGCGTCCATGGGATGCGTGCCATGGGCATAGCTGCCACCCTTCTCCTCCTGACAACCCAACTCCCAGACGACCGGGCATGGAGCCAGAGAGAGCGTCTTCCAGAGCCTGATGGATACCAGCTTCCCCAGTCTCCACACGGGGCACCCCCCACTGCACTCAGAGCTCACTCCTAAAAACACTAGCGACAAAGCATCAATAAGAGAAACCCTGTAGGCCCGGGGTGAGGAAAGTCTCATTCGGGAAAAGGGGGCTGTGCAAATTGGTACTTTCTTGTTCTCTTTGACTGAGAGGCCATTGGGCTGTATGTCATCAAAGTGACAAACTCTTCGTTTCTGACCCAGCATCTCCTCCCCTGCAAGGAGGTGAGCTAGGAACCCCTTCCCAGGTGCCTGCCTGTCTGCATTTACTGACTGAATCGTTGTTATTCATAGCATAAAAGTCGAAAGAACCTAAATGCCTATCAACACACTGCTGGTGATATGAGCTCCATGTTTTATTAGACGCATGCATTGCACATACGCTCCTGTCTATACAGCAGCTTTCACACTGGCCCCTCAGCAGGTCTCACCTTGTCTCACCTTGTCTCACCTTGACGGCCAGTTCATTTCCCACTGGGTGTCGAACACCATAAAAATAAAACATACACCATTAATGCTCACTTTTGTAAGAGCTTATTGAGGGCTGAGGTTGGGGGGTGCAGACAGACGTTTAATTGTCACCTTATGTCCTTTTAGTTGCTGCAATTTTTAAATGGGAAATATGATCATTTTTTACAATTAAGTTTAACTTCTATGTGTTTAAAGTACCAAACAATTTTTAAAATTAAAATAAAAAATGTGTTTTGAAAATCGCACTGCCAAAATGTACCTTCCTTTTTTTTCTTTTTCTTTTCTTTGAGAGAAAGCAAGAGCACTTGCACACAAGCCGCAGTTGGGGGTAGGGAGAGACGGAGAGGGAGAGAGAGAGTCTCAGGCAGACTCCATGCCCACCCCAGAGCCCGATGCAGGGCTCGATCTCACGACCCTGAGATCATGACCTGAGCCCAAAGCAAGAGTGGAACACTCAACAGACTGACCACCCAGGCACCCCCAAAATGTAACTTTAAAGCAGAAAAAGGGTGAAATGTAAACCTAGGGGATGCTACAATTTACATATATAATATACATTTATATATATTTATATATAAAATAAGTGTTTATGTTTTATATATAAATTTATATGTATTTGTATAAAAATATATGAAATTAATGTTTATGTTTTATATATACATTAATACATTTTCATATAGAGAATGTACAAAATATATAATATATTGTATTATTTTATATGCATTTATTTATTCTATTATTTGTACATTTATATATTTTATATATTTATATACATTTTATATATATTTATATATTTATTTATGCTATATATATTTAAAACTGGATCTCACAACTGAACCTCAAAACACATGGACTTTGAGGAGCCTAAGAATTGGGCTCACATTTTTATTTTTCTATGAATTAAATGTCAGAAACATTAATCCTTGTCTTTGGGGGCAAAATGTATTTTCATTTCAAAAACACGTCATTTAAATCATTGCTTAATTGTAAACAAGGGTGAACTGACATGTGCTATTATTTATACTATTTTACTCTCAATAAACAAGTATGAACTGACCTATGCTATTATTTATTTTACTGTTAGTAAAAAAAAAAAGTCACGTCAACATGTATTGAGGCTTATAATCCTTTTTTTTTTTCATTCTGAGAATTAAACGGAAGGTATCCCAACTGTGTGATTTCAGACACCTATCTGTCTTTTCAAGGAACTTTGTTTCATTTGGCAAGAGCCAAGGACACAAAACCCAGATGAGCCTTTGTTTTTTGTATCCAGCTGCAAGCGAGTGAGGTGGCAGCCTTAGTCAGAAGGCTTGTCGTGGGACAACCTGTTATAGGATTTGTGTCCCCTTAGTGCCCACGGTTCTTGCTCATGCCCCTTCTACGAATGAAGAGGTAGACCAGATGGAGAGTGGTGGGCAAGAAAGCAACGTTTATTGAGCAAGAGCACAAAGTTTCCAGAGAAGGAGGGGGACCCCAGTGGGTTGCCCCTGGAATTTCTAAGTTTAGGGGTTTTTTATGAGCTCTTTTGCAGAACTTTCTTAAGCAATCAGGGTGTGTTGAGTCATGCCAATCAGGGCTTTGGTCAGGGATCTGTCTACCTGCTAGGTTCATGTCCATGTGCTGATGGTCTGACATCTGGGGGCTTGGGTCTTAACTGCCCCTTGCCCGTGATATTGACAAAAGCTTTTATGGTTCATTGTCTTATTTTAGGACATTTTGCAGAAGTCGTTTCTGCAAAGGCGGCAAAGCAGAATGTCAGTGTGGTCCTGTCTAAGCTGCAAAATAGGATGTCAGTGCTGTTTGGTCTTAGCTGCCCTGACTCCACGTTTCCTTGTTGGGAACCCTGGCTCTGACTACTTAACTGTCCAACTCACTTGTAATAAACCAACTTCTCCTGGGACCAGCAGGTGACCTGGTTCACTTCCGTGGAAGGTGGGGTGGACCCAGGAGGCCATTCAGGAGGTGGACATTCTGCACGTCCCCACTGGCAAAACTATGAACTTGAGAACTGAGTCAAACCACAAATCCTCCCAGGATTCAGCCCACACCCCTGCAACCTACTCCACTAGGACACTCGGCTTAGTGAAAACTTGAGTAAGCAGTCAGGTTCAGCCAAGATGCGTGTTCTGCCACCAAAAGCCATCAAAATGCTTTATGAGACTGCATACACAGGCATTCCTTTTTGTCTATAAAAGTCCCTGACTTTTGTTCTCGGGGGTGAGGAGAAGGGCACTCTTTGCTGCCAATATCTCTATTCCAATATTGCAATTCTTTTTTTTAAAGATTTTATTTATTTATTTGGCAGAGAGAGAGAGAGCATAAGCAGAGGGAGTGGCAGGCAGAGGGAGAGGGAGAAGCACTCTCCACTGAGAAGGAAGCAGATGTGGGGCTCCATCCAAGACCCAGGGATCATGACCTGAGCCAGAGGCAGATGCTTAACTGGATGAGCCACCCAGGTGCCCCCCAATATTGCCATTCTGAGACCCCAGATAAATACAAGGGTCATTCCATCTTGAAAATCTATTTGTATAAAAGAATATTAAAACAGAAGGTGATCACTTCCATAGACAGTCTAAAGACATCTTGAAAATATCTTATCCATCCATAATTTTAAATGCTCTTAGTGAAATAAAAATGCTGTGTTAATCCCTTGGTGTAGTAGCCAAGGGATTACGCAGATAGACACACACACACACACATACAGACAAGCAGACACTATATGTGGAAACGAATGCCTGCTTACAGCTGGATTCTACACGTGTCCCCTGAAAGGCACAAAACAAGACACAGGAGCTCAGTCATTAGAGAGTAAGGGTATTAAGGCCAAAATTAACATCTTTTACATAACCAAATAAAACATAGACAATAGAATGAAAAATAGCTCCAGATAACTATGGCAGGAAACATAAAATACATAGGAGTGATAAAATCTATATTAAACAAACCAAGAAACAAACACCAATAATTCCACAAAGGGTTTTGTTTTTGTTTTTGTTTTTAAGTTTTGCAGAAAGAACAATACAAACCTTTTCCTGAATGGGAAAATTGAGTGTCTTAAAGATATGACTTCTCCCTATATGAATCCATGTTTTAAAAGGAACCCCTTCCAAAAATCATATTGCTTTTGTAACTTGGCAAATTGACCTTGAATTTCATCTAGAAAAATGAGCAAAGCACAAACTATTTCTCTGGAAAATTACAACACAAGTGGACCTGATCCTCGAATGTGTTATAAAACTGCAGCAAAGGAATATTTTCACTGTGTAACAAAGAAAGAGGAACCAGTATGTAAGCTGTATACATTACTTCACATCAGCTGTGCAATTATAGAAACACACCCAGGATCTATAACTTGGGGCGAATGCCAAGAGGTAGCAACCCCAGAGTTCTACACACAGCGGGGCTGGAGAAAAGCTATCCCCTCCCTCAATTACTTGGACGGGGTGACCAAAGTCATAGAATGGCCATCCACGCACCCTGAGACCAACAAGTGGATTAATCCAAATGTCCCCATGCACAAAGAGGATCCGAACTATCCGCCCATACTGAGCTCAGGGCAGGACCCCCCATTAGCAGCTGGCTCAAACGGGTTCTAAACAAGTCTCCTACTGAGAGATGAAATCAGTATTGTTTCACATTGTCTACACAGTAGGTGCAAGTAATTTCTTGTTAGCAACATTTGTGTTGCTGGTGTAATAAAATGTACTATATAGTAATAATAACTATGTAACAATATAGATATAATGTGTACTTCACATGCCCTGTTCCAGAAATTGGCACAGCTTTGCAAATTATTATCTTTTCCAAGGATACATAATGAAACAATATATCTACAAACTCTCTGATAGGCAGTATTGTGTAACTATTTTGCAACAATCAGTTACCAGTAGGATGCATGCACATGTGTTTGTAAAAAAGCAACAACAGCAGCAACAAAAGGATTCTTTTTAATAGATATAATAGAATTTAAGATTTAATAGATTTTACTGGATTTCATCTATTTTAATAGATTTCATCCTTTAAATGGATTAAATAGTGCTATGTCTGGGTGGTGGGAATATAGATTCTTGTCATATTCTTTTTAGTGTTTTTTACTTTTCAGTGTTACAAATTTAATTTTAAGACACAGGACAAACAAACTCGGCCCAGAAATCCTTTTTTTTTTTTTTTTAAGATTTATAAAATTTATTTGAGACAGACAGAAAGAGCACAAGCAGGGGGAGCAGCAGAAAGAGAGGGAACCCCAACGTGGGTGGGGCTTGATCCCAGGACCCGAGATCATGACCTGAGCCAAAGGCAGACGCTTCACCGACTGAGCCACCCGGGTGTACCCAGAAATTCTTTTAAATATTATTGCCACACCTTGTCTTTGGATTCCTAGGTGCTGTCACTGTTTTTTGCCTGTCCCATATGCGCAAGACTTGGTGTGTCTTAGTCCTTCTGAACTAATTATCCAGAACTTCCCTTGATTTTCCAGTCTCCTTTATGTTTCTGGAGCCAGAACAAAGGGTCACTCAGGAGGCTGGATCTGATAGCTGACAGCTCCCATGTCAGCCGCCCAACTTGTCTCTGGATTTTTGGCAGAGTCCTCTTTCCTCACTAACTACAGATGGTGAAAGCCATGATTTATAAACATAAAAACCAACCAAACAAAAACCCTCCTGATCCTTATCCGCCGTGTGAGATCAGGGTATGCGGAATATATGAAGATACTCCTCTCCGTTTCCATTTTGCTTGGCAAAGACATGTGTTCCTCTCACAGACGTTGAGAGCCTTTGCAGGTGCAAAAATGAGATGCAGAGCTCCAATATGTCTAGGATGTCGTGCCTGTGTGCTTCGTGATTAAAAAAACCATGGTGTGGTTTTTAAGGAGATGACTCCGTTTATTTCATCTAGGAGTCTGCTAGCCAGACTGTCTACTTGTGCCCATTTCTCTGATGCTCAAACTATTTGAAGAATGTCACAAGTGCCGGATACGTAAAGACACTTAACTGGCACCTTGCTTTAGGTTGTCCTTCTCCTCCAAGCCATAATTATTCCACAATTCTCAATCAGGCGTCCTGGTAATACTTCAGAAAATGTCCTAAAAAACAATCAGCTCTGAGATTGTGTCACGTATCCTGTTGCAACTGAGGTGAGTTTGGGATTGTTCGATTTCACTGGAACAGAAGCAGGCAATCAGTGACTCCCGTGCGAGTTGAATGGAAAACGTATTTCGTGACAGCTCAGTGCCTATCTTTCTGGGTCACTTTGTACTCCGGCCATAGGTGACAGTTCCTGGTTTGCACAGGTGTCATCTGGAAGCCTCTCATCCTCCCATGGGACCTCCTCACTCTGGCTCCTGGCTCGGGATCCCCTCTGCATTCCAGACCATTAACAACTGTATTGATAACCCAATTAGGCAGAAAGGGTTTTTAACATCTATAATCATATGAAGAAAACAAACAAAACCTGATAATATTTTTTAAATGTTTAAAAATGAAATAATTTAAAATAAATGGAAACTAAAAGTAGAAATCGTTTATAACTATTTTGTACCATAGAGGAGTATGATAAAGTAACCACCAGAAGAACTTCAAGCTAAAAACCATATGGAAAGCCATGCGGCAGAGGCGCTAAACTGGTAAAGGGAACAAAATTTCACAGAGAAGAAGCCATTTAGCTTTCTGACTGGTAAAGAGAAGCATTTTCACATTTGTTTTTTTTTTTTTTAATACTTGCAAGATTAGATCTTCAAAGGCCAGTGGTCAGTTGCATTTGAAAGTATTTAAAACACAAGTGTAACAGTGTTATCTTTAAACATCAGTACTTAACAAAGAGCTAGGAAGGCCACCAACTCTCCCACAGGAACAGGGACAAAGCCAAGAAAAGATCAGGAAAACACACCCACCGCCTTGCCACCTGACCCCCCTTCCAGGTAGAAGTGTGCTTTGTCACATCTGTGTCATCTTGGGTACCTACTGAAACACTTTAAAATTCATTTTCCCCATGAGAAAACGGAGGTCATAAAATTCTTGCCTCATACGAGTTACATGGCGTGTTAAAAAAAACACCATCTAACTGTGCTGCAGGAGCTGAGCCCTCATGGTGGGTGACCTCTCTCCTCTTCCGCTCTGTTCCAAGCAACCAAACAACCAGAAAACTAGCCCAAACCCTCACAGCTCTCCTTTACAGCCCTAAATTTCTTTTTAGTCCTTGAGGATTATTGTGATGTCAACGTGGTTTGCAACTTTTTTTTTTAATGGAAAATGCATATGTGAGCATATAAGAACAACATGTCAAAGGCTGTTTTTATGTAATTTTGTTATTGAAATACACACAGAGGAAGCAGTACAAATTGCAAGTGTGTGGCTTGATACATTTCCACCAAGGGAACACAAGTGTCACCAGCTCCAGAGCATCTAATTTGCCAAGTACACTATATTGATTCTCCCCTTTTTCTTTTGCTGTTTGTAGGATTTTGAGTTTTTTCCTTCTGTAATCCTCATTTTGTGTGCTTTCTTCCCCCCCCGCCCCCATGGGCAAACTGCATAAGATTTTGAAGATGAAACGCATTTCTCAACAGGACAAAATTCTGTGTTAAAAATAAGGACAGAGATAGGTCTGGAGAGAAACAAAGAACGATGTACATTTCAGTGTCTTAAAAAGGAGCTTGTGCAGGTGTTTGTTACATCATTAAGGATGAGTGTCAAAACCTAACTTATTTAGACTGAATTAAATGCATTTCCAAGGTACATCAGTTTTATTTCTAGATAGCAATGTGTACAAAAGCAGTGTCCGCCTCCATGTGAGCTCACAATAAAAAATGTATAGGTCAATGCGTAAGTATTTTAGAAGGTACATTTTTTTAAATTGTCAACTTTAGCAACTAATAACTTACAACAAAATAGATGTGTGTTAAGTGTTGAGACCAATGACATTTGACAAAGAAAAAAAGTTTTTTAACATTATACTGATGTAATCCCCATGAAAATCTATCTGCCTACCTGAAGTCCAAGCCCTGGGCAACCACAGATTTGCTTTCTCCTACTCTATCGTTCTATTGTCCTTTTCTCGAGCTTCATATAAATAGAATAATACTATAATGCCATATGTACTCTTTTGGTGCCTTTTTTCTTAATTTCAGGATGGTGGGTTTGAAATTCCCCTCTGGGTGTCATGTACATCCATGACCTCTTCTTGTTCACTGTTGAGTACTACTCCATCCTATGCAATTTGTTTATCTGTTATTCTATCAATGAAAGACAGAATTTCAGTTATTCTATCAATGGGCTGGAAGTAATTAATGGCTATTATGAATACAATGTTTATAGGAAAGCCGAACAACCAAAGTTTAAGGGAAAGAAAAAAAATCTGATAAAAATATGGCAAAGACTCAGTTCCATTATAAGACAAACAAACGAGTGCTTGACTAGTTTGTTTGGAAACCACTGTGTCCTATAAACATCCTTGTACAGGGCTTTTCATAACCATATGTCTCATTCCTCTTGGGTAGATACCCTTGGAATGCGTGACTTCATAAGTATGTTTTCAGTGGTGTCTTTACACCATGTCACTTACTTGGTACATTCACACAGGGAAGTCATGGTGGATTAATTCCTTTACACAGTGATAAATTAGACTCTGACACTTTTTATTCCATCCTGATGCTCTTGATCTTTTAGGGAAGCATTAAACTGAAGGGAGAAGGAGCTAGAAGCCAGAAGACAGCTAATATTAGCCTCAGAGGAGCAGAAAGTAAGGCAAGACATGGCCATCTGCAGGTAGTGTGAACCCTATGAATGAGTCTCACAAACCCTGGACAGGCTTCCCACATTTTGTGTGCTTTCTTCCCCCCCGCCCCCATGGGCAATCTGCATAAGATTTTGAAGAGAAAACAGGAGAAAACAGTCTTCTTTCCTACTAGAAGCAAGTTCATGAGCATAAATTTAGTATCTGTTTTTTTTTTTAATTTTTTATTGTTATGTTAATCACCATATATTACATCATTTGTTTTGGTGTAGTGTTCCATGATTCATTGTTTGTTCATAACACCCAGTGCTCCATGCAGAACGTGCCCTCTTTCATACCCATCACCAGGCTAACCCATCCCCCTACCCTCCTCCCCTCTAGAACCCTCAGTTTGTTTTTCAGAGTCCATCATCTCTCCTGGTTCGTCTCCCCCTCTGACTTACTCCCCTTCATTCTTCCCCTCCTGCTATCTTCTTCTTTTTCTTTTTTCTTAAAATATGTTGCGTTATTTGTTTCAGAAGTACAGATCTGTGATTCAACAGTCTTGCACAATTCACAGCGCTCACCGTAGCACATACTCTCCCCAATGTCTATCACCCAGCCACCCCATCCCTCCCACCCCCGACCACTCCAGCAACCCTCAGTTTGTTCCTGAGATTAAGAATTCCTCATATCAGTGAGGTCCTATGATACATGTCTTTCTCTGATTGACTTATTTCACTCAGCATAACACCCTCCAGTTCCATCCACGTCGTTGCAAATGGCAAGATCTCATTCCTTTTGATGGCTGCATAATATTCCATTGTGTATATATACCACTTCTTCTTTATCCATTCATCTGTCGATGGACATCTGGGCTCTTTCCACAGTTTGGCTATTGTGGACATTGCTGCTATAAACATTGGGGTGCACGTACCCCTTCGGGTCCCTACATTTGTATCTTTGGGGTAAATACCCAGTAGTGCAATTGCTGGATCGAATGGTAGCTCTAATTTCAACTGTTTGAGGAACCTCCATACTGTTTTCCAGAGGGGTTGCACCAGCTTGCATTCCCACCAACAGTGTAGGAGGGTTCCCCTTTCTCCACATCCCCGCCAACATCTGTCGTTCCCTGACTTGTTAATTTTAGCCATTCTGACGGGTGTGAGGTGGTATCTCATTGAGGTTTTGATTTGGATTTCCCTGATGCTAGTATCTGTTTTATACAAGTGAATCTTCCGATCAAACACCCTCTCATCTAAAGGAAAAAAAAAAATCCCCCCCCCCCCGCCAAAATAATATGTGATATCTGGACACAAGCTTCTTCATATCTAAGTGAAGAAATTATAAACACACTCAGGTGTGTCATATGACAAGGACCATGACTTGTAAATTGCATGTTTTGTAGGACATAATAATAGGGCGTTACTTTGAAATTCTTTGATGAGGTGATATAGTTTTGTTCTGTCAAATCACTCATTCAGCCAAAAGTTTCTTTCTTTCTCTTTACCTTTTTTTCGGCCCTGTGACCATGAATAGTTTCTACTTGCCCCCTCTTACTAATCTTTCCAGTCCTATATCCTACTTTCTTTAAGAGGGATGCAAATGTGGGGATTCCTTCCCAGGAGGCCTCCTGGGATGCCAAGAGTAGCAATGGCATGCAAATTTTGACCTAGTTTATTTGAGGCCATACCTATGATTGAGGCATACAATCCAGTGAGGATGGTCTTCATAGGATGTGCACACAACTCTTTGACTTAGCTTTCTGCCTTGAAGCATGTAAGGTTATTTTCATTGAAGTTATTATAAGTTGGTTGGAGACCACAAATCATTGGAGAAAATGTTAACTTGTTCATGAAGAACATGGTCTAATTCCCAATGGCGTGAGAACACAGCATCCAGTGAAGCGGAGGTCAGTGTGTGTGTAATTTTGCTCCTATCCTGCACCGTGATTTGCTGCCATCTGGCTAGCTGGAATTGTTGCCAGCCCATGGTGCAAACACGTCTACTGCTCTTGACTATAACAAACAAAAGCAGTGAGGAATCCAGCAACTTCAAAACTTTGGGACAATAAACACAAAACTATGCTACTCTTTAGATTTCAGACAGGTCTCACTGTCACTGATGTGACCGTGACACACATGCATTATATACATTTTATACATGTGTGGTTGTATTTATAAGAAAGTTCAGACAACTAGTCATTTATTCATCTTTATTTTTAGTCTGGAAAGTTCCTTTATTTTTTTTTCTACTGAAAGAATACTTTTCTTTGTGAAAGAATCTATGTGAAAGAATCACATAGATCTTTTAAGTGCACAATATAATATTGTTAACTGTAGACACAATGTTTTACACCTTATTCATCTTGAATAACTGAATTTTTATACCCGTTGAACAACTCCCCATGCCCCCTCTCCTCCAGCCTCTGGCAGCCACGATTCTACTGCATGTTTCTACAAGTCTGACTATTTTAGACACCTCATGGAAGTGGAACCATGAAAGATTTGAATCTACTGTGTATTTATGTACTTAATGTGTGCCCAGCCCCACAAAATCACCATGAGGGTTACGGAAGAAAAAGATATCATTATAATTACTGAGGACATTGAGATAAATCTGTGATGAGGAACCAGCTATGTATTTTTCTTAAAACATGGTAATAATTAAAAGTAATCCTGTGAGACCAGTGAGTCAATTTCCATGCTTAATGAATGTGAAATTCTTGTGTTCACTCTAATAGCAATAATAGTTGTGTGGGATTTACATTGTAAATAAATTCATGATGCCTATTGTTAACCTTTAATGAGGAGGGATGGATGACTGTCTACATTTTCCAGGTGAGATATTATAGGGTTACAAAGAGGTGACTCTCCCCAGAGATAGGATGAGTTTGGCTCTAGGGCTTAGTTTACTTAGTAAGGTTGGCCGACTTATCTCTCTAAAGCAAGAAATTAGCCTGTCGTTCCACTCGTACAAAGATCCTTAGGAGTAAGAGCAAACATACTCTTAATCGCTTCATGGACACTTAACAGTTTCCATGATTCACGTACGAAACTGAGTCACAAAAATGGAATAGTGTCATTGAGGATGGTTGAAGCGAATTATTGCAATGTCTGATGCCCAAAACCATTGGCTCAAAAGGATTGCTCTGCTTTCTACCTCAAGAATGGATGAGCAAGGTCCTGACAGACCCATCTTCCCAGAGATCACAGCTATGATCTCTACACAAAATACAAAAAAGAAGTAGTGAAAGCTCTGGAGAGTGGACAAAAAAAAGGCAGATTCTGGAGAAGAGTCAACATTTGGAAGAAGGGGCCATCCAGAGGTGACTTTTTCTGGTTTTTAAGGCTCTGAATCCATGAGTGGCCTACAGATGATACCACAAGGGGCAGCTAAAGCTCAGATAGGATTCAAGAATAGAGCCCAAAACATCCAAAACGGGTATAAAAGAAGGTGAGTGTCACAGAAAGAAAAGAAGGAGCCTGAGTGAGATTGTTGGAGACACTGCATATAAGCTTGGCCCAGATCTGTGTCTGGCGCCAGAACCACACACATGCAGGGCAAACACAAAACAACGAGTTAAAGATAAAAGATCGGAAGGGAAATCTGAGTTGCCACCTAGTAGGCAGAGCTTTCGATTTGAGTCCAACCAAGTTAACTCCCTGATAAAACGAAAAACATCAACACTCTTTTGATGACTATAAAAGAAACCAGAATCCCCATGCATCACTTTCAAAATGTCCAACACAGAGTCCAAAATTACTCCGTGTACATAGAGTCAGGAGAATGTGACCCACCCTCAAGAATAAAACGAACAAATAAAAATATCAACAGAAACCAACCCCAGGATGACCTAGACAAGGACTTTAAAGCAACTGTTATCTTTACACTCGATGAGATATAGAAAAATATGTTCATATCAAAAACAAAATGGTAAATCTCAGCAAAGGCATAGTAAGATCAAATATGAACTAAATGTAAATTCTAGAATTAAAATGTAGAACTTAAATAAAAATTCCCTGTAAATGCCTAAGAACTAAACAGAGAACAAAGGGGAGAGAGTCCATAATCTGAAAACAGATCAGCAGAAATTATTCAATTTTCAGATCAGGAAGAAAAAAAATTTAAAGGAAGTCTTATAAAACAATATCAAAAAGTCTAAATTAGAGTCACAGAGGAGAAGGGAGAGAGAATACGATAGAAACATTATTTGAATAAATAGAAAATTTCCAAAATTTTCTGAAATCCATAAATTTACAGACTTAGGAAGCTCCGCAAAACTCAAGTAGGATAAATAGGAAGAAAAACATGTCTAGGCCCATTGTAAACAAAACGCTAAAAACCAAATACAGAAGGAAAATCTTGAAAGTAGCCCAAGAAAAATAATACGTGAGATCCAAGGGAACATCAATTCAAACAACTGCCGATTACTTGTGAAAGATCGGGAGACTGAGGGATCAACATATTTAAAGTGCTAAAATCAAAGAAAAACCAACATTTAAATCTGTAACCTGTGAAAGTACCTGTCAGGAATGAAGATGGAATAACATTTTTAGATAGATATTCAGGAAAACGTTAAAGGTAAGAGAAGTCATCATCTAAAGACCTGCGCTGTAAAAAAAGGCTAAGGTAATATCTTTAGTCTGAAAGGTAATGATGACTGATGAAATCACAAGTCCCCCCAGATACAAAGAATGTGAAAAATAGTCAATAGTGAGCTAAACGTAAGAGACGACTCTTTCTCTTGATTTCTTTAAAATATATGCCTGGTTTAAAGCAAAACAATCATACTATCTGGGGGCGACATAACGCATGTAGTTGTAATACATATAACACCTAGAGCGTAAAGATTGAGGGAGTGCTCACAAATAAATATATAGAGTAACAAAGTTTTCCATTTTATGGGAGGTGATACGATATTAACTCTAATTAGACCACAATAAGCTAAACATATATATTAAATTTCTAGAGATCCAGCACGAAAAAATGCAGAGGAATAGCAAAAAGACAAACGATAAAAAGAATATTCTAAAAGAAAAAAAAATCGGGTAACACAAAAAAGTAAGAAACATAGCAATAGCTGGGGCAAACAGAATTGGAAGACCCAGATCCAATCATATCAATAATAATTGCACTAAATGTTAATGGACAGAATATTCCAATTCATACCATAGATTATCAGAATGGATAAAAAAGCAAGACCCAATTATACGATGTCTAGAAAAGGGGCACTCTATTTTTTTTTGATTAGTCTATTTTTTTTTTTATTTAAGAATAGTTGATAGACAATGAGAAGCAGTTTAAATATAAAGCCACACCTTGGTTAAAGTGATGAGAAAACATACACCATTTAAATACTAAGTAAATTTTAGTTTTTTTAAAGCAAATTTTAATTTAATTAAATTTTAACACTAAGGCTATGTTCATTTCAGCTTAACTGCACTTGAAGATAAAGAACATGAGCAGATATAAAGAGATAAATTACATAATGATCAAAGGTTAGATTCATTAGGAAAACAATTGTTCAAAAAACTTCTAATACCAGAGAGCTTCAAAATACACAAAAGCAGTTAAAAGGATAAAAACTCCAAAATAATAGCTGTATGTGTTTTTAAATTTTTCACCATCATTATCAAATAACTTAAGTAGGTAACTCTGGGTTGACAGTTTTCTCTCAACACTTTGAGGAGATTATTCTGTTGTCTTGTGGCTTCCTTTGGGGCCATTAGCAAATCTATTTTTGTTTTAATACTTTTTATTTTCCTCTGATTGATTTAAAGATCTTTCCTTGGTCTTTTGTAGTCTGCAGTTTTCCCATGATCGTTCAAGGTATGGATTTATTTTTGTTTATGCTGCTTAGAATTGTTTTCTAAGTATGCTTCCAGAATGCCTTTCATCAATTGAAAACCTTTTTCATCCATCTTTCTCTATTTTATTTTTTATTTATTTATTTTTAAAGATTTTATTTATTTATTTGAGAGAGAGAATGAGAGATAGAGAGCACGAGAGGGAGGAGGGTCAGAGGGAGAAGCAGACTCCCCGCCGAGCAGGGAGCCCGATGTGAGACTCGATCCCGGGACTCCAGGATCACGACCTGAGCCGAAGGCAGTTGCTTAACCGACTGAGCCATGCAGGCGCCCCTTTATTTCTCTATTTTAAATATTGCCTCTTCTATATGCTTCCTACTCTGTACGTCACGAAATATGATGAATTACAATTGACAACAATTACAACATTCGTTACAATAACACTGATTGAGTGCTTACTGTACATACGGTGATTTCAGGTGAATTAATGCATGTAACGCTCACAGCTACTACATGCAATAAACACTGGTTTTCCCCCATTTTACACATAAAAACACCAAGACACAACAAGTCCTCCCCAATCAAAGGTTAGCAGGAAGAAGAACCAAGACCTGTAGAGAGGCATTTTGTAAGACAGGAACAGAAGGAAAGATGAAAAGACAGGAAAGCAAGGAGTGGAAATGAGTATGACATCACTTCCAGGGTTATGTACACCATCTGCTTCAGGCTGAAACAAAATACTTATCATCACTGATGACAAAAATAAGATGTCTGGGTTGAGGATCCGCAAGTAGAAGTTTCTACCGTAACCGCATAAAAACAATGCCATCAGACCTACCACTTCTAATCACCTTCTAAGAACCACAGATCCATAAGAATCTGCAGAAGGTCACCTTGGTCTATCTTTTTGCTTGAACAATGACACAATATATAAAAACACGACACCACAAATGCTCTACTCTAAGTGCACTGGTGTCCAGGTCCGCTTTCACGTCACTGAGCTCCTGGACATGACTTGAAGAAAGAACTGAAATCTGAGGGTTTAAAAAAAAAATGGTGGAGGGCATAATTATTTGTCCCACATGGAATGAATGAGTCAGCTGAGAGTTCTTCCCATGCCCTCTGTAACAGTGTGTTGGTGGTGGGCAACCAGTGTCCCCTTTCTGCTCACCAAGCAGTGGAAAGGATGTCATCTTCTTTGTCACACCCACAAAAGGGGAAAGTCCCACAGCAGGGCTGTAGCCATGGTTTCCAGATGGTGTTGAACACCGAGAACTGCTGTGGGACAGGTGTGAGCGTCCTGCGATGCTCTTTGATGGCCGCCTCGATTTTCTTGACAACCGAGTCAAATAAAGCTTCATTGTCAGGGTTAAGAGGTCGGGCCTCAGAAGGGTCTCTGGAGATGTCGAAGAGCAGGGGAGGGTCGTGGTAGGTGACATCTCCAGAACACGAACAGATTCCACTCCCATAGCAGGCGTCAGCTCCATCTGGGGAGAACTTGGGAGTCACGTAATGGACCTTCCACACGGTTGCACCTGGAAAACAGGGCTCCCCTGGAATGCCATATTTCTTCTCATTTGAGGACTCTTTCCCTTGAAAATATATTTCTCGAACACTTTGGCCAAAAATTGATACTTTGTTTTAGTTTATTTTTTTTTTAATATTTACGTTATTCATTTGAGAGAGAGAGTGTGCGTGGGCATGAGCTGCGGAGGGGCAGAGGGAGACGCAGACTCCCCACGGAGCAGGGAGCCGGATGCAGGGCTCGATCCCAGGACCCTGAGACCATGACCTGAGCCAAAGGCAGACCCCTAACCAAGTGAGCCACCCAGGAGCCCCTGATCCTGGAAATTCTAACTCTAATCACTCCTTTGCTCTGACGGGGTATAGGCAAAGTAGAAAATTTTCTAAGGCTAATTACCACTTTCAGGTCTGATACTGACAATGGTGACTTGGCAGGACCCATCATTCCCTGTTCTTTTCTTCCTCCCTCTGTCCCTGTTTCTTTTTTCCCTCCTTGTTTCCTTTCTTTCTTCCTGCATATAAACAGTTAGCAGTTCTATTTCCAGAGATCAATTTTAGATGGAAAACGTGTTTCCAAGCCTCTGATCAACGAGGCTTGCACAGAAGTCTGTGGGTTGGGTTTTGTAGAAAGGCTATGCTTTTCTAATAAAATTAGGCTAAATCACCTGGCTCATCCCTTTACCCCGTTTGCTCTTCTCTCTCCTTCCTGCATGGAGTGCAGAAGTGATGGTTGGAGAAACAATAGCCACTTTGCAACCAGAGCCTTAGAAGGAGCATGAGAATGAAAACCGGCACGCCAGAGAGGGCGGAGTGGAAATAGAGAAAGAACCCAGATCCTGGTCATGGCATTGAGCACGGTAACAGCTCTGTGCTTCCAACTTCTGAAATCCTCACTATGATAATATGAGTAAAATTCTATTTGTTTAACCCTCTGTAGTTAAATTTGGGAAGCTTTTGTTGTTGAGGGGAGCTGTTTTGTTTTGTTACTTACCATTGACCATGCCCCTAACTGATATAGAATCTAGAAGGAAGAGATTTTTGTTGGTTTGTTCTAGTTTTATGGGGGAGATTCATCCACACTGACCTGAAGAGTGGATCACGCCACAGGTGATGGGTCACATGAGAGATAAATCCGTATATTTTCTGAAAATTAACTTAACTCCCATCAACTAAGAATTCTGGGGTCTACAGATGTAAGGAAATGAATCTCTCTCTCTCTCTCTCTCTCTTTTTTTAAAGATTTTATTTATTTGTTTGACAGAGAGAGACACAGTGAGAGAGGGAACACAGCAGGGGGAGTGGGAGAGGGAGAAGCTGGCTTCCCGCCGAGCAGGGAGCCCGATGGCAGGGCTCGATCCCAGGACCCTGGGATCATGACCTGAGCCGAAGGCCGACGCTTAATGACTGAACCACCCAGGCGCCCCTGAATATCTCTTGTTAATTTATATTTGTTTCCATGACTCCTATAGCACGAAGGTAAGGCAGAGAGGATGAACTGGAAGGGGGCAGTCATGGCTGTGTGGGTCACACTGCAGACTTTACTCCTTGTTGCCAATTATTTCCGTGTCCTTAGTAGTGGATATTCATATTCTCTCTCTCTGTCTCTTTCTCTCTCTGACGTATTCGTGCATGCAAGCTTGCACACACCTCTAAAATCCACCACAGAGCAATGGCTGCTTAACTGACTTCCCTAAGGGAAAAGAACCATCATGGCTGGGTGCTGTTTGTACATGGCCCAACTTCCCCCAAGACGAAAAGGAAACAGGGTTGTGCCTTTATCGTGTTCCCCCACGTCTGCCATGTTCATACTCACAGTCCTTCTGATGCCACCTGGCTGTGTGCAGGTAGACCCCACAGTAATGGAAGAGGAACTCATGCTCCGAGTGGGACGCCCTGCCTTCCAGCAGGGGCATTAGGTTCCGACCGTCGATGACTCTTAGGAGAGAGGGAGATGAAGAAAGTGGTGAGAGAGGCTTGGGTTGGTCACACATATTGTGATAGGAGGGGGAAGGGAAGGGGAAGGAAGGGGAGAAGAAGAAGAGCTCTTGACACTCATTTGATTCAAATAAAACCTTGCCGCAGATGAATAGGCACTAGTCCACACACATGGAATTTCATCATTAGAGCATGAAATGCATTTACGCATCTCAAAGCCCACAGAGAAATAAGCCATAATTCATCACACGTACATTAACACGTACTCACTTTTATTCCGTAGTTCACCTAATAAGTATTTGCTTAATGGTGTGGGTGCTGTGGGGGATATACAACCGAATGAGAGTCGATCCCAACCATGAGGACAACAGAGCCTACGTCTGTGTAAGTATGAGAGACAGAGTAGAACATATTCTAAGACGGAAACAGGCAAAGCTACCCCACCATCTCTTAAGGGGAGACAGATGCTGTCTGGCAATCCTAGCCGATTACTGAAAGTTAAGTCATATAGCACACATGCACACAGAACATGTGCTGGTATAGCCAAGCGCGGGTCAGATATATCTGCCTATAGGTTAAGGACAAATGCTGTTTCCATATACCTGTCCTGCGGCCATGTCCCTCCACCTACATAAGACAGTGTCGGGTAAATGTCCATGAGGCTCGTTGGTTCGTCAATCACTTTCCCAGCCTCCAGGACGGTCGGCCACCGGAATATTCCTGGGACACGAATGCCCCCTTCCCATCCGCCCATCCCCTTGCCACCTAAAACCAAAAATCAAATCAAAGATGACGTCAAGTCAGCCATATTTCTCCACTCAGCTGGAAATTACATCTAGATGGAACGTTTTCTGTCACTTGTCAAATTCCTGCCAATGTGCTACGTTCACACACACAGAGAGACACAGACAAACTGAGATATGTTTCTTGCTTTCCAGAAGTTGAAACTCGACTTGTGAACATCTGGCCGTCAAGCGACAAACCCATCTATAACCAATAAAAACAAGTGATGTCCTAATACGGTGCGTTATTTTGTGCCAGTGAGTGCCACGGGGTTTCACTATTACGAGAAAAGAGAGCATTCTGTAAGCCGGCAAATCTTCAGTCTTTATTGGAATCACACTGGGCTCTAAAAGATGGGTAAGTAAGTGAGGCTCCAAGCAAGACCAGAGAAATAGGTTCTACCTGGGCCATGCTGATCCTTGAGAGAAAATAAGGAATTTGGACTTCATTCAGTGATCCCCCATACGGACAAAGATAGAGGTCATGGGCTCGTGAATGGTGCAGAGGTGAATAAAGCATTGAGGATTCCATCTCAGACAGAGGACATTTCAGGTGTTTCCGAGCACAAAATAGATGAGCCCGTGCTTTAGGACCTATCCTACAGTCAAGATGTTCATTGCAGAATAGAGATACAATCCTAAGCCAAATGACATAGTCAGGATCATACAGACTTTTTAAAGGGAAAACAATGAGATTCTCTGGGTGGGGTGGGAGGAAACTCTTCCAAAGTAGAACAAACATGAAATGTTCATGGAACACCTTTCACGTGCTGGTCACTCTGGCAGTATGAATTACAAAGAAAAGACGAGATGGGATATCTCCAGGCAGAAGGGGGGAGACATTAAATGGGAAAACATTTAGGGACAAAGACTCTGGTCTAGCCAGTATCCAAAGCCGTCCGAGGCCATCAGCACCGTTCTTTCTGGAAAACTTAACAAGCTCCCTGCACTGAATTTATGTTTGTATACCAATAAGCAACAAACAAAAAACTAAACATAAACCCACCTTGACATTTTCTTTTTTTTTTAAAGATTTTATTTATTTATTTGACAGAGAGAGACACAGCGAGAGAGGGAACACAAGCAGGGGGAGTGGGAGAGGGAGAAGCAGGCTTCCCGCCGAGCGGGGAGCCCGACGTGGGGCTCGATCCCAGGACCCTGGGACCATGACCTGAGCCGAAGGCAGACGTTGAATGACTGGGCCACCCAGGCGCCCCCCACCTTGACATTTTCATGGTCATATTTAATAGCCAGCGATGTGTTAGGCACCTACAACAAGTCTAACCTTCTACCCAAACACCCAAATTTGTCTCTCAAATGGACTCAGCTCCTCCTGGTGATCTGGAGGCCAGTTCCAAAGGTAAAATCTGCTCACAACAATTTTGCTGTACCTCTTTGAGAGCTATGTGAAAGCACTTTTTAGAGTGACGGTTTTATGCACACACAACCCCCACCACATGCCCACACACAAGCAATGTCACTGTTAAAATCATCACTTCTCATTTGATGGCATACATAATGGCATATATTAATTTTATTACACACCTTTGCTACTAGGCTTGTCACCAATTTATTCTACGCTGGGAAACAGTATGTCTACAGCAAACATGACCCACTAGAAAAGGTGAATATATTTAGGATCTCACTTGCTGTCAATCACAATATATAATGTTTCTATTATATCTATTTAGCTATAATCTATCCATCTATCAATCATCTATCTATTCCATCCATCCATCCATCTATCTATCTATCTATCTATCTATCCATCCATCTATCCATCCATCCATCCATCCATCCATCCATCCATCCATCCATCCATCTATCCATCATCTACCTTTCTATCCTAAATTGTTTCATAAAGTACGAGGAGCTCCTAAAGTTCTGATTTTTGTAATGATGACAACTTTGACACCATTTTACTTTTTTTTTTTTTGATTGGGGTTGGGGGAGGTAGGAGGGGAGTAGCAAACACCAAATTCATTTTTAAACTCTTCTTTTTGATCTGCTTTGCTGATCCATAAGGGCAGGCTCAGGGGAGCTACTGAATAATCCAGCAGAGAGTACATCAAAGATGTCGGAAGAATCCACTCGCAATGAGGAGGAAGGCACCCTCTCCAAATGAACACCTCATTTCCTGATCATTTCACAGTGTTTGAAGCATAGTGATAACATAATTGATTTCATTCCACTAAAAACCTGGATTTGGGTACTCAGGTTAGTATTATACTAGAGCAAGTGGTTCTCGGCTGGAGAGGACTTTGGCCCCACAGGACACTGGGCAATGTCTGGAGACAGTTTAGGTTGTCACTATTTTGATAGGGAGGGGAGTGGGAGGTGCTCCCGGCAACTGTAGGGTGAACATCAGGGATACTGCTCAACACCCTACAGTGCCTAGAACGTCTCACATCAAAGAGTCATCCAGCCCCAAATGCTCAGGGTGCCAAGCCCGAGAGACCTGCTTTAGATGGTCATGGAGAACCTCTGCATTTACACTCAAGAGGCTCTCATTACTTCAGGCATTGTTGTCTTAAATTCTCAGACATTGCCCCCAAACATGCTCCTTGTCCCATCCACTTTCATAACAGAGTATAACTCCCACAAAAACCTCCAAACCAAGTTTGCAAATGAATGCACGTGCAGGCAAAACGAAGTAGACCCCCACTGAGGGATTAAACTAAAACACATGGACTCTCTGCACATCACCTTTGTAGATCCCGTTGAAACCACCCAGCTTGACCTTGCCTTCCTGCACCTCCAGGCGACCGCCGTTGTCTGAGGTGAAGTACACCAGCGTGTGGTTGGCCAGGCGCTCCTGGTCCAGGGTCTCCAGGATCCTACCTGGTGCGGGGGGAAACAAGAAACTCTCGCCTTTCACCGTGGACCACTGTCAGTCTATGACGTGATTATTATTAGGCATTTGTTAGCATAACAATATAACTGAGGGTTATTTTATTGTATAGGCTATCATAATATATAATAAATCATGATCATATACTCTCATACATGTGTAGTATATATAAGTATTCTATACAGTAGAGACATAAATAAATCCTATATGCCATAGAATACGTATACTAGATAGTGTACAATATAAAATTGAGCTTTATATATTTATAATTATTTGTTATATATTTTACACTATATAATATTTTATATATGTATATAAAAGCATGTATTCAATATAAATACATAATAAAAATAATAATATATATAATATAAATTTTCATATCTAATAGTATAATATAAATTATTTATATCTAATAATATAATAAATATTATACATAATAATATAATAAATATAATTCTATTTAAAAATATAAAAGATGTTTCTATATTATATTTTAAATCATAATAAACTATAATACATAATATATACTATAATATATGATAAATATATTATTTGTATATAAATATACAAAATATAAATTATGTATTATAATCCTATATAGTTCCTATATTATGAATATTATATGGTAATATGTAATATATGATATACAAATATGTAATATTTGATATGTAAGTATAATGAAATAATTATAACTATAAGTTATAATTAATAATATCTTGAAATTTTATATTAAATATATAATATAATCTATTATAGAATACAAATAATCTGTTAAAATACTGTATAGTGTTTGATGATTATATACTATATAACAGTATTATATAATGGTTACTTATTATATAATACTAATAGAAAATTTTTTATCATGTAATATGTAATTTTATGATATAACATTTACTATATCATTTTAGTTTGTAATGAATGATTTTCTTATCTAATATTTAAGAAATATAATATATAATATATATAAAATATGACATATACTACATGTAAGAAATATATATTATACCATATATAAGAATATGTATTTATTTTACAAATTACATAATATTATATACACACATTATATACACACACTACATATACGCATACAATATATTAGAAAGTATGAACTAGTATGTAGAATACATCATCATCACTCAAAATTCAAATAACCTTTAAATATTAGGCCTGTCAGTTTTTTTGTTTTTTTTTAAAGATCTTATTTATTTATTTGACAGAGAGAGACACAACGAGAGAGGGAACACAAGCAGGGGGAGCGGGAGAGGGAGAAGCAGGCTTCCCACTGATCAGGGATCCCGATGTGGGGCTCGATCCCAGGACCCCGGGATCATGACCTGAGCCGAAGGCAGATGCTTAATGACTGAGCCCCCCAGGCGCCCCTAGGCCTGTCAGTTAAAAGAAACTTACAAACACTAATAAAACAGAGAAGACAGTTTAAAAACTGACATGTCCAGGAATAAATTCGCAGAGTCATACCCTTGCTCCAGAGAGCATGAGCCCCACCCCGTAAAGGATGTACTATCCCCACGCCCCTCTAAAGTTTGCATCCGACCTGCAGGTTATTCTTGTAATTAAGCATCTGACCATAATTAATACTTCACTAGACTCAGCAAGCATGGTGCTGATGTGTGGACAATCTCTTAAGGGGACAAAGGACTTTTTTTTAAAAAATATTTTATTTATTTGTCAGAGAGGGAGAGAGCACAAGCAGGGGGGAGCGGCAGGCAGAGGGAGAAGCAGGCTCCCCGCTGAGGAAGCAGCCTGACTTGGGGCCGGATCCCAGGACCCTGGGATCATGACCTGAGCTGAAAGCAGAAGCTTAACCGACTGAGCCACTCTGGCATCCTGGGGACAAAGGGTTTTTGAAAAAAACAAGTAGAAAGCTCATCTAGCCACATCCCAAACTATGCTGATTTAACTTATTTAAGCATAAACTCATTAACCTTTCTGTTTCCTTGTTTAAAAGTGATTTGTTTTAGAAGCCACACTGGCCATTTTTTAGAAACGTTGCAGCTAGAAATTAATATATTTTAAAGCCCAGATTACGGAAGATAAAAGATTATAATGGCTTCTTGGTAAGAGAATAATTACATGTAAATTATCAGTTCTCATTAGAGCTGGCTATTGTATTTAGCATAAAGGTTATTTGTAACTTATACCAAGTAAATAAAATACGTGCCAATCCTTTTATTTTTTGGAAATGCATAGATGTAAGCTTCTGTGTATGCAATGTATAAAACATGTAAAAGCGTGTGTGTATATGTATGTGCATATGGCAACAGAATAATCATAAAATCTCTTACAAGACAAAAATACAAGGAAAGAAGGCAAGAATGAAAAGCCGCTAAAATATGTTTTTAAAGTACAAGTTTCCTCGAACAGAGAATTTAAAATATTGCTGAACGCTTGGAGCCTTCAGGAGATTCGCTTTGCATGCCATTCCAAGGACACCATTATTATGGCTTCTTCCTGAGAAGGTTGTTAACTTAGGAAATGATCTTAAGTTTTATCATCATATTGCCAAGTAGAAACAAACCCACACACAAAAGACACTTCTCTGATTTTTGATCTGCCTCTGGTTTTGATATGATTTTCGTAAGCCATGGAGGGAAAAAAACACAGCGTGTTGGGAAGATGTCATGCAGAGAAATGCCTACTTTTCATTTCTCCCATGTAAATGGTATTAGCTCGGGAATGCAATTAAAAGTATGACTAAATGCAGTTAATAGTATTTACAGCGCATCTGCGTTGTGTATTTACACAGATTACAAAATAAACATAATTAGCTTTTGTGGCAAACTCTGCATATGAACGTGGACAGAAAGTCTTTTTGCATAAAACTGGTCTCTGACTCGAGATACAAATGCGGCAAAATGCCTTGTTTCCAAAGCAGATGATCCTGGACGATAATTAACATCAACTACACTAAAGTTACCATGTTAGAATTGTTTTTACTGTAGCAGTTATCAATATTTGTGTGTATTTGCCAGGGAATTAAAATATATATATACACATAGTAGCATGCATATATAGACATATAAACAGTTTATGTATATGTATTTATATATGAACATTAATATTTAACTTGCATGGATAGATTTTCAATATTAATTTAAATTATATTCTTAGTTGATTTAATATCAAAGATATTAAATGCATGTTTATATATACCTAATATATATAAAAGTAAATTTTTATATTTAAGAAACTTAAAAAATTTAAAATTCTGTGAATATTAGTTTAGGTGGTTCTGCACAGAACACTTTTCAGAAGCTTCTGCTAGTAGAAGAAAAAAAAAGTCATCCTGTGCTTCAAAAGTAAACTACACTTTTTGAGATGAAAAAAATACTCCATCATGTCCAATTGAAGGAAAAGGCAATTTGGAAAGCACATTGAACCCTTATGACTTTGAAACAAATGGCTTCAGTTTAGGTAAATTCCCTCCCGCTTTTTCTAAGCATCTCTCGTAAAAAAAAAAAAAAAAAACGAGCTCATGAGAAAAACACATTTCCTTTTATAACCATCAGAATGATGGGGAAGGGCAGTATCCTTTACAATGCAACTTCATCCATTTTGAACAATGAGTCTTTGTTTTAAAGACGGGAAAATCCCATATTTATAATTGTGACTGTTTTCTTGGGGGGAAGAGTCAGTGGTTTTGCTGCACCTACAGCCAGATTTTGAATTCGTTCCCTGGAACCAATATTTGCCGACTGCCCAAGATCCACAAGGGGCTGTCCATTGTTTGAGGCAACCAGGATGCATTCGCTTTCTCTAGCGCATGCATCCGATACTTAAGATTGTTTTTCTCAGCACTTACCCACCATCCAATCCATTTCTTCAACGTTATCCCCATAGAGTCCATATTTACTGTGCCCCCCAAACTTCTCTTTGGTGATCAGTGGAGTGTGGACATGCAGGAAGGACACAAACAGGAGGAAGGGGCTGCGTTTATACCTAAGGGGTGGAACGTGAACTGAGTTATTGTCACAAACAAAGGCCTTTTCTCCCCTCGGATGGGATTCCTCATCAGCTGAAAGATCTCGCAACAGTTGATGGAGGTTGTCTAGGTCCTTACATGACGAATACCACTCAGGAGATTAACAAATAACACAGCAGGACATCAGCAGAAAGGCCGTGAGTAGGAAGAAAGAATATTGGGACCTTTGCATTAGCAACAAAATAGTGATTGCAGTCTGTCTTCTGAAGAAAGACTTCTTCGTTCCTTCCTCCTCCCCCTCCTCCTCTATGCTGTCTGGAATGTAAATGTGATGGCTGGAGCTTTGGCATTAACTTTGGGCCACGAGGTTGCTTGCACAGAATCACAGGTAGCAAGATAGAAGGAGCTAAGATGCTAATACATCTTGTTTGTTGTGTTCTGCATTTTAATGTCCCATGGGGCCATTTAAGATTCCTCCTTCACATGCTTTTACAACCGGGTATTATAAACGGGGAAGGGTCTAGAGATTGGGTGTGTTCTATCACAGACAGCCCATGGGAGTGACAGGCAGAGTTGAGTGACTGCATTCTGACCACTGTGTTAGAGCAAAGGATCAAAGCATATGAGTGGATGAGATCCCATTGTCGGACGCATTATCCCCACAGAGTTACACCTTTTCCTCTTCCATCCACTCCCCTGTACCCCATACACACCAGGTCAATGAGCATCCACACCCACAACTCAATCTGCTTCTCGTTGGTAACCTAGAAGGGAGCTGGTATGCAAAGACAGGAGACCGTTACCTTCACGCCCACGTGGCTTGTATTGAACACATAAAACCTCAGATTAGGTATCTATACATAGAATCACTCCCTCATGATTCATGGACACAGAAGGATTTTCCGGCTGCTTCTAAGGCAAACCAAAATCAACATCAATCCCAAAGATTGAATCCATTTAGATCCCAATCCATATTGAAGTGATACGGATCAGTATAGGGATTCCAGTTTTTATAAAAAAGAGTGAGCACAATATATTTCTTTACCATTTCAGAGTTTACAATTTGCAGTAAATTTAATGCCCAATTTTATCCTAAGGAGAGATTCTATCATATGGCAAATATCACACACACTCACGCGCTCGTGCGCGCACACACACACGCGCGCACACACACACACACACACACACACACACACACGAAGGCCCCTATCCCCAAGATGAACCCAACTTCTCTGAAACACAGACAAAATTCCCATGCATGGAATCAGGCCGGAAATGACTCCATACCCGTCGATAAAGGCAAGAGCCTCCTTCAGCAAGAGGGAAGCCACTCTTTCCTCCTGCATCGGCTGCTGGATGATTTCATGGTTTCTCATAAGAATGCAGTTCCAACGCCGAGTAAACCCGTAACTGGAGTACCAGGAAATGAAAAACAGGAAGGCAAGAAGAGCGAAGGTGACGATGACCTTCCACGGGACGGCGAACCAGCGGGCGAACTTGGGGATGAGGAGCAGCAGGGGGACGAGGCTGAGCACCACCGTGGAGATCCAGAGTTTGATCCTGAGCCAGCGGTGCAGCTCTGGTGTTTTGGACGTCTGACAATCGCTTATCAGGCCAAAGGGCAGCCCGTAGAAGTAGTCGAACCCATGGTTGAGGGGGTGGTAACAGTGATCATCCCGAGAGGCACAGCTCAAACCCTGGTGCCACTTGCCTGCAGGAGAAACAAAATGGCAGCAGATACATCCACCTGTTTCTAGAACGTAGGCTTCACTTAGCAAAAGTTAAATACGACTTGCACTCCCTTGCCATGGGGCTATCTTCTTGGTACCCCAATCACACCCTAAGGATGCTAAGAAGGTTCCCATATTTGCCACCAACACCGCTTTCCCTGTACCCTGCACCTTTCAGACTAAAACAGGGCAGTAAAAACCCCTTTGCTTGCTGCTCTCTCTCTCTCTAAAATAAATAAGTCTTCAAAAAAATAAAATAAAACCATAAAAATAAATAAAAACGCACTCACTTCTCTGCTAGTAATGATGTCATAAAAGTAGTGTACCCCCCACCTCGCCCCCCTACAGAATATTCCATTTTGGTGATGGCAATGGATGAGCCCATTTGCTTTTTCGTTCCCGTGATTCTTCCAATACCCTGCTCGAGATTCTAAAGGTCCTGGACAATCGTGCATTAAATCCCTGCCCCACGCATATCCTCACAACAAGAGGTCACTGGCGTGGGTCCAGCTGACGTCCCGGGAAAGCTCGGTCCCGGTGAAAGGGGATGTGCACGAGCATGCTTCCGAGTTCAGAGTCCTGCGTGCCATACCTATGAGCCCCGTGCGGTAGCCACGATGCTGCAGCAGCTTGGCAAAAGTCGTTTCATTGGTGGGCAGACCGCCCGAGCCTCCAAGCCAGGTGAGCTCGCGGTTCAGGTTGAAGCGAGATGCCATTCCTGAAGTCACAGAAGGAGGCACCCCATGAGTCCCACGCTCCCTCTTTCATGACACTCATGACAAACTCCAGGATTCATCCTCCTCTCCTTGAAGGGTCTCCTACTGAGCCCCCACCATGCTGTTCTTTCCCGAACGTTCCCTTGCCTTTTTGTCTCTACTTAGCTTGTCCTCACATCTGCCAGATGCAGATGTTCTGTGGGGATCGGGATCACTAGCTCAACACATGACGCCCGGTCACACTGGAATTTCATATGAACAATGAATGGTTTCTTAGTACAGGCATGCCCCACATGTTGCATGGGGCATACTTGTACTAAAAATGTAGTCACTGAAGATTCAAAATTCAAATGCAACCATGCATGTGACTCTGGGGGTGATATCCTTGGACCTTGGTTCTGAACTTTGATGCCATCTCTCTACATGGTGAGAAAGCCACGTGTCCTCCAGACCCTCCTCTGAAGTTGAGGTCCTAGACATCTCTATGCTTAGGAACCCAAATCTCAACATGACCAACACAGAGTCCATGGTCATCATACTTCAAACCTGCCTCAACCAAGGACACCATAATCCCCCCAGCCACCCAATCCATGAATTCCTTCGGGGTCCTCCCTCTCACTCAGAGTCACCTCTTCTGTCCAATCCCATGTCAAGTCCTGATAGCTCTAACTGGGTAAACGGTTTGGATATTTATCCCCAACGCCATAGCTTTCGAGCAGAGATTCAGCTGGGCTGTGCTTTGATGTCCACAAGCCGATCTCTGTCCACTATCCGAGGCATCTTCTGAAGAACCCTTCCAGCCCACGTCCCTCCCCTGGTCAGACCTCATTACTGCCCGTCCATCACCCTCTGTTGAAATGTAAATTTGGGGTGGAGTTCACACAGTGTTTGGTAATCTGAGACAACTGATTATTGCTGTGGCTATCTCACTTGCCCAGCGCACTCATGGCTGACTGCATTGTCTATGCATGCCACTTCCTCTGCTGAGCACACCCTCCCTCCTGACTCCTCACATTTCAAGGAACTTCATCCAGGAGGACTTTCCTGGGATGCTGGAGAGGTCCTGATGGGCTTCCAGCACTCACTGAACTATTCCTTGCATCTCGACCACTGGAACACTTGGCGCCTTGAGGTGCAAACATCCTACTTACGTTACAACTACCAAGAATAAACCTATAAATGAAAGGCATCACACAAACATGCACAACCAAAAAAAAAAAAAAATCAAAATATGTTAAGTTAGCATTGTGATCCAATCTGCTTCTTGTTTTTCCATTCTCAACAGAAACAGGTACATTAAAAAGGATGCCTTTTGCCAAATCCTAAAAGACAAAAGCCTACCTACCATTTTCAAGAAAAGTGGTTACATCTTTTAATTAATTATAAATATATGTATAGATGTTAGTGTGCGTATAAAAATTTGATGGAGCAGAACTTTGATCCCATCTTGCTACATGGTGAGAAACCCATGTCTCCTCCAGACCCTCCTCTGAAGTTGAGGTCCTATGTAGACGTCTCTATACTTGGGTAGAAACTTAGATAGATAGAAACTTAGGGATTGGGAATATTGGTAACTTCTACATCACAAAAGGTTCAATATGTGGTAGCTGAGTATAAAAATTGATATTCATAATGTTGATTCTACAACATCATCTTGTGTGTGTGTGAGAGAGAGAGAGAAAACGTATGAGTCTCCTTCTTTTCCATGTTCTTCTCAAGAGCTTCTTCTGGTTCCAATCGCATCCCCTGACACTGGACAGACCCACTTTTCTTGGAACTATGATATGCTTTCTGCTAGCTTAAAGACAAAAGGAACATTTTGAAGGCTCTGACTACAAGTACTTGCAAATCCTACAAGCAGCTGGGATATTGCTCTCCAGAAGCCCAAACCCTTCATTGTATGCACACAGGCGAGCAGGCTTGGTGGCCCCTGGCAAGAGACCCACCTCTTTACGCTGTGCGGGTATAGCGACACAACCCCCATCTGCAAGTAGATTCTTAATACCGTAAATGACCTTTTGAGAATCCTTATGAAGAGTAGCAAAGAATAAAGAAGAAGAAAGCGCGACATAAAGACAACATTGTCTTTGCACTGCCCTGCCGCACCTGATCGGATGGGGTACCGGCCCGTCAGGAAGGCAGCCCGACTCGGGGTGCATATGGAAGCAGCTGACAAGTGCTGGGTGAGCCTCACGCCCTCGTTTGCCAGGCGGTCGATATTCGGTGTGCTGCGGACAGAAGAAGGATTCATCACGCGGGTTTCTAATTCTCAACAAAACAAAGAAGATTCAAAGCCATCCTGTTTTGAGTCCAGCTGACTCTGTTGCCAGTAAATCTAAAATACATGTCTTTTAAGCTTCAATCCATCTACCTGTTTAGAGGCCTCCTCAATGGTCACAAGGAAATGGAAAGCAGACTTTAAAACAATATATCCTCAGGCAAAACAATTGCAGACTAATATAGGTCCACGGGTATAATTAAACTATAACCAGTCTGAGCTCATAGGCTTTTCAAGGCAGACGTTAATCCAATTGTTCATATTATATTCCTGAAATGAACAGGTGACTTGGATTACATAAAATTTTACTGTATTTCTTGTAGTAACATGTATCTTTTTTTTAAAAAAAATAACTAAATGGTGACATTTTGGAGTTTAATTTACTGCCCACGTTGCTCATCTGATATTTTAAGGTCTCAAAAAATTTCTTGGAGCATCTATAGAATATAGGCTCACACAGGTGCTTTTAGCAAATCCCATAAGCTAAGGTATCCCCAATCTTAGTAACATGTGAATGACATACTAGTCTCACAACCCTGCAGCAGTGTGATGGGGGAGAGAGTCCTATACCCGTAAACACTCTCAGTATCTGTGTGGGGGAGAGTCAGCAACTGGACGAGACTGGCAGTACCAGATTCTCAAGCAATGTCTCCTGCCTTACCCGTTACTTCCTTGCAGGAATTAAATAGGAGACAAATGAGCTCATGTAGACCTTAAATGCCTTAAAGAACATCAGCCCCTTTCAAAGTCCAAAAATATGCTTAAATATAGGACTGTTCCATGAGCCACATTCCAAGGAGAAACGATGGTATTTAAATTCATGCTAAGAGGCACCATGTATTTGCACATGAATAAGATTTGTCTGGTGCTGGGGAGCAAGGGCGTATACAGAAGGATCATGGTCATCAAAGACTTCAGAAATAATTCAGGGAAGACCCTGAAAAACTCTAAAGTCATTCGTCTCTGCCGTGCAATATTATTCAACTATCGACAGAAAGGAAGGGATGATACTTGCTATCACATCGTTGAAAACACGATGCTCCGTGAAAGAAGCCAGACACAAAAGGGCACATAATGTGTGTTATGGGCTGAATGGTGGTCCTCCAAAATTCCTAAGTAGGAGTCCTAGCCCTCAAGACTTCGGAATGGGACCGTTTCTGGAGGTGGGGTCACTAAAGAGGAAACTGAGTTAAAACGAAGTCAGGGGTGGGTCCTAATGCGAGAGGAGGAGGGTCCTTGTAAGAAGAGATGAGAACACCCACAGAAGGAGGATCACAGGAGGACACAGGGAGAACACGGGGTCTACACACTAGGGAGAGGGGCTTCATGAGGAGCCGGCCTCGGCCCCGCCTGGATCTCACGCTCCCCACCTTGGCCCCGCCTGGATCTCAGACTCCAGGCTTCAGCCCCGCCTGGATCTCAGACTCCCAGCCTCGGGGACTGGGAGGGGAATCCATGTGTGTTGTTGAATCCACTCAGGATGTGGTTTTAGTTATGGTGGCCCTAGCATGGTATTACATTATATGATTCAGTGTATATGAAATTTCCAGAATAAGCCAATCCCAAGCGACACAGAGCAGATTGGCGGCTGCTAGGAGCTGAGGGATGAGGGCTGAGGGGTAGAGGCGACCGATACTAGGTGTAGGGTTGCCTTTTGGGGACGATACCAAAGTTCTGGAAGCAGACAGAGGGGATGGCTGCACCACCCTGTGCACATGCTCCCCGCATCTGAACGGTGCCCTTCCCGTGGGTTACAAGGGTGCATGTCGTGTTAGGGCTATCTCACCACAAAAGCACGACCGCAACCACCAGACCAGGGAGACCAGGATGCAAAGTGCTGTCCTGATGTTTTGCAGGCTTCCCAGGGCAACCTCTGCTGTCGGCCGCCAGGGCCCAGCGGCTCCCGCGGGCCCGAGGCACCCCCCCTCCACAGCGGGGCAGGGGTGGCTTCTTTACCTCACTGTGTTATTACCGTAGCAGCACAGGTCCCCCACCCCAAGGTCGTCCGCCATCAGCAGCACAATGTTGGGCCTGGAGTTCCTCGTGGCGAAGGCCGCGCTCAGGCCCCCAAACCAGCAGCACAGGCATACGGACAGACAGCAAGTCCTGAAAGCATTTGGGGACGTGACAAACACAGCAACTCACACTGTCAATCCGCGTTTGCCAATTCCCGCTGCACAGTGCACCTTGGCCTGCCTGACTCAGAAACCAGAATTACTTTTATTTTTTGCTTTGTATTTATTTTTAAAGATTGTATTTATTTATTTGAGACAGAGAGAGAGAGAACACAAGCAAGGCGGACAGGCAGAGGGGAGGGAGAAGCAGAGTCCCTGCGGAGCAGGGAGCCCAATGTAGGGGCTCAATCCCAGGACCCCAAGATCGTGACCTAAGCCAAAGGCACATGCTTAACCAACGGAGCCACCCAGGTGCCCCCAGAATGTTTTTTTTAAAGTCTTATTCTATGTTAACATAGTATAACATACACATTAATTTTCTATGCCTTGTGATAATTAAATTCTTATAACTTCCCAAACCGTTTCATGATATGAGACCCTTAATGAAGCCCTAATAGCATTTAAACTTGAATGGAGGGCCTAATAATTTGATTTATTGGGATTAAAATGTAAACAAAATAGAAAATCGGACGCAAATCACCAGCGAGTCTGGCTTTTTTTTTTTTTTTTTGATGTTCAGTTGTACTTTTTAATACATTAAAATATATATTTAAAATAACATTGGGAATTCCTTCAACATCTGAAAAAGGAAAATTAACATACATGTATATGTTACTAAATGTTAGGCTGTAGGCTCATGCATTCATAACTGCTAAAGTCTATCGTATGCTCTGAAAAACACAACAGCCTTGGATTGAAATCGCTCCAAGTTGAGGACCATTGTCTCCTGCAGGAAACTGATTCTCCATCCCCAAATTCCATCCGATCCATTCCAGGCCCTGTTCGTGCTGCCTCAAAAAATGCATCTTAAATCCACTTGCATGCATCCACCTACAGGCCCATCAGGGCAGGCGGAGGAACTCAACAGCGTGTCTCACTCGGACATCTCCAAACTCTCCCAAATGGCCCGGCTTGTCCCATTTTTGCCACTTGGCCCCCCTCCAAAATACGGCCAAGCTGAGCAACCCTATCAACGTACAAATCTGGTTGCAGTGCTCCTTCACTAAGTCCAGTGGCTGCCCATTGCGCCATGATTGTCAAGCCTCACCCAGTGCTGCTCTTTGCTGCTCCATCATGCTTTCTTCTCACTACCCACCCCCCAGCCTTGGCTCATCCATGGGCGTCCTTGAATTCCCTACAAGGATCCGTGAGTTTGGACCTTGTACAAGCCCTGTCTCTCTGCAACATCCTGACTTTCACCCTATGAATTCGCACACATGCTGTCATTCCTAAGGTAAGCATCGCTTCCACAGAAAAGCCATCCCGTGGGACTCCAGCAACCCACAGCCCCTGACACACCCCTCATTATCCTTAGCAGGTGTCAGGCAGATGAAGTAGACCACACATCAGCCGAGGTGAGGAACCCTGGGACCCTTCTGTCTGGGGTACGGAGAAAAAGGAAGGTTTGCGAAGTCACCTACTTACCAGTTACAGATTGGCTGCTTCATGACTGCGTATTCTGCTCCCCTAGGGAAGAAAAAGAAAAAACAGAAGAGGTGCAGAGCTGACATTTCTCTCATAGCCAGACATTCGATCCAAAGTACTAAAGAACCTGTTGATGTGATCATCTTCTCAATTCTTTACAGCTAATTGCAAACCAGTCATGTTCGTGCAGAGAGAATGCGACAAAGAACATGCACGACCCACTCATTTCTGGGTAGATGTCATGGCAGACTTCCAACACATGATGTGGATCTGGCCACAAAAACCCTTCATGGCAGAATCACTGAAATAAATAAGTCATCCACGAATGGGCATGCATTCCGTAACTATTTGTATCACCCATACGGTATGTATGGTACTCTGCTGCAAAGAACATTTTTCTGCCCGAGGTGGATAAGCAATGTCTACCTTAAAAAAGCACAGTGATGAACACTATGGACCTATGGTGATGTTGGCCAAACTCATTGAGAACAAGAAGCCGTGTTCAGCAGCTATAATTATGATCCTTTTATAAGAGTCCAAAGGGTGGTAGAGTCCTGTGCTCTCCCCACAGAAGACCCTCAAATGGCTCCAAGTTGGTGATGCTTTGTAGGCTAAGGACCCACCCCACAAGACAAATGCTCTATGATAACAATTAATGACAACACCCCAGAGTTTATAGGGCTTTTTCATTCCCAAGGCATCTCCAATGTTCCCATTGGAGCCTCAAAATATCTCACCCTGCTTGCCTCGAAGGCTTAATGACACTTCTTTTGTTTTATGGGAGAGGGAGCTGGGGTCATAGAGTTTAGAACACTTTCACAGAGGCTGGCAAATTGGAGATGAGGCATTCAGGAGGTCTCTGCCTTATAATCATGTGTGTGTGTGTGTCCAATTCCCAGCTCCCTTGTCATCTTAGACTTCCAGGAAGGCTCTCAGGTGGGACATTTCTAGAGGCCGACTATCCTGGCGCATTTGGTGAAGCCCACACTCCCATTGTCTCTGCTCCACAGACCCCCAGTCAATACTTGTGCATTCAGCTTGGTTCCATGGTGACCTCCTGAAAAGCCATACTCTAATGTTTCCTCTCCCCAGCCCCACTGCCTCACACATTATATGGCCTTCCTGTAAATTTCCATTGATTTCCAGAATGCATTTCCAGTACATCCTCACTGAAGACATCGAACATTTCCCAAGGGTTGGGTGAAAGATGCAAGAACAGTGCTTTTTTTAATTTATTTACCAGTTGTAGCCATGTCCACCTCATTTCATAAGAACGGATCTCTCCAACCTAAGATTGGTAAAGTCACAATGGATGGTCCTAGTCACATATGCAAAGTTCTTCCTAACTGGCAAAAAATAAAAGCTATTTATAAAATAGATGGAAATAAAAGCTAGCTCCGTGGTATAACAGAACTTCTACTGTCTCAAAGAATTATACATGTCAAATCCAGATTTTAAGAGATATCAAGAAGACCGTGTCTACCCAGGAAGCTCCTCTACCTCTACCCCATTCTGCACAATGCCTTTCTCCACTTCTTCTCCCCACTCTCAAATTTTAACATAGGAGTTTATTAAAGGTGGGCAAACTGGTGATGCATAACTGGGCTTCTGGAAATGTACAAATGCATGAGGCTGGTATCATATATCAATGTGGTTTTCAGAATTGGTTTTATTTTCTAGCTGTCTTTGAAGAGATGTCCAAAGTTATGAACCTAATCAAGAAGCATTGCTCAAAAAGCTATTCTATAAGGTCATGTTATTAATAGAAAAAGCGGGAAACACAGTAGCCAGCAAAAGAATCGCATCCCCAAATGGATGAAAATGCACGTGCTGATGTATGTGGACTATATTCCTTCAGAGAGAGAGTGAGAGTCAAAAACCAAACCAAACCAAAATAAAACGCCAAAACCAGTGCCCCTGGATGGTGGCGTGAACCTTCCAAAATGATGGGGAAAAAATACAACTATGTGAGGTGATTGATGTGTTAGCTAACCTATTTTTGGTAATCACTTTGCAATACACACTGATAGCAAATCATCACATTGTACATCTTAAACTTACACAGTGTTCTGTGTCAATTCCATCTCAATAAAGCTGGGAAAAAGTCTTTAAAATTCCAGGTTTTCATGGTTTTGCCCTCAGAGGTTAACTCCTAATGACCCAGAAATAGCGAAACATATCAGTCATGGACACCTTAGTGAGAGAAAGGTTATCAGGTAGTTATATGGAAGAACCTGAAGATGGTGCCTTATATGGAAATGGGGTCTTTCCAGATGTGATGAAGTGAAGATCTGGAGATGACACCTTTGTAGATGAGGGTGGCCCTACATCCAAAGACAGTTGTCCTTATAAGGAACAGAAGAGGAGACACAGACACAGAGGAGAAGCCACTTGAGGACAAAGCCAGAGATGGGAGGGATGTGACCAAAAGCCCAGGGAGGCCTGGAGCCCCAGAAGCTGGAGGAGGCAGGAAGGACCCTCCCCTGGAGCCTCCAGACGGAACACAGCCCTGCCCCGCCTGGATCTCAGCAGCCCTGCCCCGCCTGGATCTCAGACTCAGGTCTCCAGAGCTGGGGGAGGATACACCTCTGTTGCTGTAAGCCCTCAGTTTGTGGTCATTTGTTACAGCAGCCCCAAGAAACAAATATAAGCAGTTAGGAGGGGGAAAGAAACAACTTCTCTACATCAGGAGACTCCATTAACAAAGCAAAAATGGCACGTTCGGAGAAGGAGAAAATATCTACAATATTTTCTATAAACAGATTAGGAAAGGGATAAAGATATAATAGAAAGCCTAGACATGAGGTGTCCACAGGCCATTCACAGAAGTCACACGGGATCAATAAACTCATAACTATATGCTTAGTCTCCTCAGTAACCAGAAAAAGTAAATTTTAAGGATCATCAGGTTGCATATCTATCAAAACCCCAGTAATTTCTTCAAGTTTGATAGCATGCAGTTTTAAGAAAGATTCCAAGAAAGTTACCTGAAACTGCCAGGGAAAGCTCTTGTGAGGGTACGTTGCCACTAAATATTAAAGTTTTAAGAAATCATAAACTGTGACACAGTATTTGTGGCTTCTCACCCTGGGGAAACCCTCAGCCAGCAGGCAAAAGTAAGGAGTAAGGATGTTCATTGTAACATTGCTTTTACATGGGGTCAGGCTGAAGCCCGCTGAAAGCATGCTGAACAGGAGCGGCTCAATAAATGGGAGCATATTCATCACGCAGAAATCTATGTTATCTTCTTTAAAATAAGGAAGATGCACTCCTTGATCTTTTGGGATTCTTTGATGGTAAAGCTGTATAATTCTGTGAGGCATTCCTCAACCGCAGCTGAAATCCAAACAGTAATTACTTTTATGGGACCTTTCATCCAAGGACACCGCGATGCTACCTGGGTGTTATCCCCTTAAGCTTTGAGGAAGGACAGTAATCCTATGATTGCTCCCACTCTTCTGCGGATACAGGGGGTTCCAGGAACTAGGGTATAGCTTAGGGCCACCTAATAAAGCCAAATGCAAACTCTCCACTAATTAAAACATTCTCCCTGTTAATATTCACTAACAAAAATCTTCTAGCCACTGAGACCAGTCTCGAAAGTGCCTGAATGTTCTTCCAAAAAAACAGAAGCTCCTTCTTTCCCCTACACACCTGGAAAATCATGCATTATATATAACCAAAGCCGCAGTCGACTTGCAGAGCGGACCCGTGGTGGTGGCTGGATGTCCAGTGGAGGACCACCACTATCTTCCTGGTAGTTGTCCGTGTGTAGGTGAGCGAGTCAAAGACATAATTGCAACCCAGGCGGAACTAGGCAAAATTCAGCAATCATACTTGAAATGGAGCAAACAATTGATCATAATTTTCAATTGAGCATCTCCTTCCTTTCTTTGCTATGTGCTGAGAACCAACACCTGCAGCTGGGCCAGTCAACGCAACTAAAGCAGAGGAGATGCTTAAAGACATAAATTCCCACCTGTGTCCCTAACAAGAGCATGAAAGGCACAATCGGGAAATGGGTCAAAAGCACCAGGACAGGCTCTCTCAGTCTCAGCACTGTGGGCATCTGGGGCTGGATAGCTCTCTGGGGGTGGGGCATCCTCGACACTGTAGGATGATGAGCAGCAGAGCGCCCCCTCCCCAGATATGACAACCCCAATTATTCCCACACATCGCCAAACAGCATGAAATCATCCTGTCTCCGTGGTGAGCTCCACTGAACCAGACTGATAGGAAATCATTCTTGATGATTTCAAATGCTGTTTATTCATCAGGCAAGATTCTGATTTTCTCATCCAGGGTTGTTGATTTAGAATAGAATCTCTGTGGTTTTATTATTTTTCTCTCCTAATTTAAATATATGAATAAAAATTGAACGTAGCAATTTTCTCATTGCTTTATTTTACTAATTCCTGCTGGAAAGAATTTAATATGTTGACTGTGGTATCTTGTGGTTCCTCACTGAAGAGACTTCTAAAAAGATTCACATAAATCCCCAAGCTTCCTCCAAACTGACTGATATTCAATGACTTTTTAAAAAAAATTTATTTATTGGGCACCTGGGTGGCTCAGTTCATTGGGCGACTGCCTTCGGCTCAGGTCATGATCCTGGAGTCCCGGGATCGAGTCCCACATCGGGCTCCCTGCTCAGCAGGGAGTCTGCTTCTCCCTCTGACCCTCTTCCCTCTCGTGCTCTCTCTCTCTCATTCTCTCTCTCTCAAGTAAATAAATAAAATCTTAAAAAATAAATAAATAAATAAATAAGTATTTATTTATTTATTTGAGAGATCGAGAGAGAGAGCATGAGTAGGGAGGAGGGGCAGAGGCAGACGGAGAAGCAGACGCCCCACTGAGCAGGAAGCTGGACATGGGGCTTGATCTCAGGACCCTGGGATCATGACCTGAGTTGAAGGCAGATGCTTAACCGACTGAGCCATCCAGGTTCCCCTATTCAATGACTCTTGCAACATCATTATTATAAAATATAAAGGAGAATACTCAACAGCATGAAAAAAATTTAAATACATCTGTTATCAAAAACATACTCTTCCCCCGTCAACAATTCATATAAACCCACATTTTCTGCTGGATGAGATAAACCCATCTCTCCATTATTTGCTTTCCAATAAGAAAAAGTCCACTAGTAAAACATTAAATGACAACAATTATGGAGTAAATTCAGAGACCAGAAGCCTGGTTTCTAAATCAGCAAAACTGTTATGCTATGTGTCAACTTATGATTTTCAATATTTTGGTATTCGTTGACTCACTGTAATGGTATGAGCTGCATTATCCCATTCAGGGATTATAACAGACAGTGTCAAGAAAGAAAGAAGGAAAGAAAGGAAGAAAGGAAGAAAGAAAAAGAAAGAAAGAAAGAAAAAGAAAGAAGAAAGAGAGAAAGAAAGAAAGAAAGAAAGAAAGGAAGAAAGAAAGAAAGAAAGAAAGAAAGAAAGAAAGAAAAAGAAAGGAAGGAAGGAAGGAAGGAAGGATGAACAAATTTTAAAGTTTGTAAACTTACTTGTACAGACTTTATCGTTTTACTGCCGAGCAAAAGTCCCCCACCTCCATGACCTTTGATTAGCGCACTTACTTGTATCCCTTGGAATAGCATAAATGCCCTTAAACACATAAAATCCATATTCTACAAGTGTCCACTCACAGGTGAATGGATAAATCAAGTCTGGGACATCCCAAATCCCATGCAATACCACCCAGAACGACAAGGAGTACTCTGTTGATAATCTAGTCAACAACCTTGAGGGATCTCCAAATTGAGTATGCCGGGTGAAAGAAGCTACACAAAACAGTATATAATATCTCCTGATCCCATTTATATAAAATCCTAGAAAACACAAAAGAGAGAGAGAGATGATTTGATACAACGAATCCTCAGCCCTTCACTCTCCACCTTGTTGACCGTTAAAGATTTAAGCACGCCAAACCGGAATTACATTAACTTCACATATTTTCTATTGAATTACATGAACTTAACATATTTTACTTACCGGAAACAAGTTGTTTCTCCAGCTCCTGCATTGGTGGACACTGGTCCTGTGTGTCCAGGCTCCTGCCACAGTTCCAAGTGACTGCACTCATTATTATAATTAAATATTTATTAAGTACCATGGTTGGGCACTACTCAAGTCTGTCAATTATCTTTATATGTAAGCATAACCCACCATAGCAGCTGGTACATAGTTATTTAGCAAAGGGATCTTTCATCTCAGCTTTCAACTGCTATCAAACATACATATATAATTAAGGGGACTTAATTAACTCAAATACGTTTTCTGCCAGGATAATTTTTTTAAAAAATTTAAATTTTTTTAGAAGGTTAAAAAAAACCTCCACTGACGGCTCCAGTTAGGTTTTCAAAATAGCAGAGAGTAGGTGTACAACAAGGTGCTTTTCAGCATTTTAAATTCTATCACAAATTTTTGAAGAGTAGCTTCTGTCTTCTGGTCTAAATGTGTCTTATAAACATTGCATCTTTAAGCCTCCACGCACACCTCTGAGGAGGGTGAGCATCGCTAGCTGCATTTATAGGTGGAGATATAATGGCACAGAAGACACCCTGTATGCAAGATTCAGTTACACACTCCTAGAAGAGTAGATGATAGAAAACTTGTTTAGAAGATAGACAGGTAGACAGATAGATGATAGATCGGTGGACAGATGGATGGATGGATGGATAGATGATGGACAGATGGATGGATGGATAGATGATGGATAGATAGATGGATGATGGATGGTTGGGTGGATAGATGGATGATGGATGGATGGGTAGATAGATGATAGATGGTTGGGATATAAGAATTGCTTCTATCATAGGACTTTTTCTCATTTAATTGTACCCTTTATTACAGTCTACCCTTTCTTACAGTCTGAAAATGGGGATAGGTGTACGAGGACGAGGAGAGACGTTCACATGACGATTACCATGAAAAAGACAGCCATGTCATCATCCCAGCAACACAGTTTACCCAGGGCTCCATAATTTCTGCAGCTACAAGCAAGGAGCCAAGCTTGCAAGGAGGCCATACTTCAAAGACATTCTAATCCTGGGATCCTCCAAGCCCTCACCCTGCAGTGCAATCTCTGCAGACAGACCCTTCTCCCTAGGGATCAAGTTTCACCTTTAAGGCAATCCCGCAGTCTCCGTGTGATGTCTGGGCTGCTGCTGAATACTATAAAATATGACTCCACAGTCATGAGGCATAAAAGCAAATAGAGTGGAAACCCAAGGTCCAGGTGGGCAGCGGAGGTGGGGGGGTGGAATACAGTCCAAATTAGAACTTACCTGGCAGGAATTCATGAACGCTATATAGATGCACAGTTACATGTCATCTTAGAGCCCCCAAATGACTCAAAACCCAAGCACACAATGACCTGGTTTCAGGGCAGCAATAAAATAGGTTTCTCAGGAGGCGTTAAATCCAGGGTGTGTACAAAGTAGCCGAGGGCTTTGCTTCTGTGATTTCTCAGCTACGAGGAAGAACCCCCAGCTCCCAGGAGAAGGAGCAAGAAGCTATAAGTCTGGGTTCAGAGCCTCCTTGTGCCCCCTGCCCTGCAGGACTGTGATGATCACATGTGTGTCAGCCATCTGTGAAAGGCATTATCACTGGGGGGTCCTCAATGCAGCAATGTCGGCAGGCATTATGGGTTGTCACGACCCCGGGGTGGGGTGGGGGCTAGTGGCATCTGGTGGGTGCAGACCAGAGATGCCATGTAACACTCCTCAATGCACAGGACCGCCCCTACAGAAGAGAATTTCCTGGTCCCTAAATGTCAAAATGTCCCCAACCAAGAATGCGGTCTTCTCACTGAAGGGAGAGCAAGGTGCACTGAACCTCAGGTCACCTGGGACTTGTGATTTAGATCTCAGAGACCTGTCTTCTCTTAGTTGACGTCGGGTAAAAAAACAACAGAAGGAGTCTGGCTGCCTTCATTAAATACCAGCATCATTCAGCAGACCTGCCATGGAGCGCCAGGTATCCCCACGGAAAGGGCGCCTACCCTTCTTCCTTTGATTTATGAAATTTGCAAAGAATTTTTGAAGCTGTGGAGTTATAAGACGGTTATCTGCCCAGCGTGAGCCTCAAATCACAACTCGGCCATGCTCAGGCTGCTGAGAGCAAGAAGAAAATACATGAGGGGCTTCGAGGATGTATCCTTTGATAGGACTCCACCCCCAGCAGTGTGCAGAAAGCTCTTATTCAGGAAAGTTTTGGAAAGGATCACATTTGCATCTAATGCTGCCTGAAATCTGCATCCTGCCCCCCCCCCCCAGGAAGGAACGTGCTCCCTCGTGAATAGAAAACAAACAAACAAACAAATATGGCATAAAACCCAGAAGGAGATCATAAATACAGTTATACGGTTAAGGAGGTGCAAAGCTATTTGCATAGGATGGTGCTTGCTGATGTAAGCAGAGCTGTGTTCTGTTCCACTCCCCCGGCTTTTTTTTTTTTTTTTTTTTTTTTAATTTCTGAGGCAGATGCCAGAGTTAGGGGGGAAAAAAAGCTACAAAATTTAAGGACCGTTTAAGAGGCATTTTTCAAGGCGACGACTTTCCCATTTTGGAACACCGCCAGCAAATATCCCTCTGAGTTGAACAAAGGTCGGGAATGAATGAGTCACTGTTCTCAGCACGAGTCCTCCGGGCTCCTTCTGGGAGGGTTCCGTTTTGTAATGAAGAACAGAAGGTGTTCTGTAGGAAACGGGCCCTACCTTAGCACCCAGTCGCCGGCGACTGCCTTGTCCATTCTCTCTGGACAACCGAACTTGGTTTCTGCCACCTCCTTGCTGTGGGTTTGAAGAGTGAATCAGCTGTGCACATGCGTGTAGCAGCCTGAGCAGGCCTGGGGACTCGCAGCGGGTGAGTGCCTCCGGCCCCCGGCAAGGAGAGGCCGTTCCCTGCCTTGCACGAGCAGCCCCTCGCCTCCAACCTCCAACCTCCAGCCATTCAGGTAAGCGGCTCTCCTGGGGCTCCTGGCAGGGAGGTCCCAGCACGTCCAGGGATGCTGGGCAGCTGTCCTGAACAGCACGCCGCCATGGAGAGCACACCATGTCCTCGGAGGCGGTCTGTAGAAATCTTTTAGAAGCAATTTTGTAGAAAAGGGGGAAGAAAATGAAAAGCAAAAACATCAGTGACACATTTCTAACCCCTCCCCTTCCCCAGGGTGATTTCAAAAAGCAATGCAGATAGGAAGGAACTAGACACATAATCCAGAGGTGGGGGAAATGGAAGGGTCCTAGATTCCTACAGGTCTCAAAGCATGTGGACTGGATGTGGAAGGGATCCTGGAGATTGGAAACTCAGCTAAATTTGGGAACAGGGCTCAGACAGAGTGGCAAAGGCAGGCTTGCTGCCCTGGGGCTGGAGGACAGCCAGGAAGCAGGGTTGCAATCTCATCCCGGTCTGGAAGAGAGTCAAAGCCTATATTATGCGTTGCACCCCATTTTCCCTATCTTTTTTCTGTTATCGGTTCAATTGACCGATAACATTGTCCAAGTTTGACGGACACAACGTGTGCCTTTGGTACATGCGGGAATTGCTTTGTGATTACGACACCGGCCTTAGCTAATACCTTCAGGACGTCACAGAGTTACCATTCCTTTTTTTTTTTTTTTTGCTTTGAAAAAGATTAAGATCTGGTCTGTTAGCCACTTTGAGCACTGTTGAGGATGAGTGCTCCGTTGTGCAATCGGTCGCCAGAACTTAATGCTCTTCTGGTTGCAAGTTTGTCCCTGAAACCTCACCTCCTCCAGCGCCCCCCAACACCAGCCCCTAGGAACCACCACACTGCTCTCTGCTCTTCTCCGCCTGTACTTTCTTAAAGTTTTCTCTGCTAACAGGAAGCCAATCTGGAGGAAAGTATGCAGCATTCTATAAACTGCTGAGGTCATTGCAAATATATGTGTGTGTGTGTGTGTGTGTGTGTGTGTGTGTGTGTGTGTGTGTGTATACACACTCCCTTTATGTAGCTAAATATCTAGAGCATATCCTTTAGAAGATAGGCCAAAGATTTGGTGTAAGGAAACCTCATATGAGTTTTCAATTACGATTGATTGTCAGGTATAGAGTCTCAACTGTAACCAGACACGACAGATAAAACCAGCCACCTTCCCCAGAAAAGTCAGAAGCATCCCCTAATAGGTTTTTTTCTGGAAAAAAAACCCAAAATTTTAGGTATAAATAGATCAAATTCCTGTCTCAGCTGCACGTAACGGCCATGTCTACTTTATCCTATAGCATATATTTTATATTTTTATGTAGTACATACATATTACACATTACCATATAATAATGTATAGCATGTGTACATATATATTACCATATAATGTATAATATAGTATGTAACTTATAAATGTACACAAATAAAAACATTTATACAGACCCCCCTAAGAGGTCATGATGTAAGATGTGTAGCCCAAAGTCGTGCACTGGACCAAACTAAAGGTAGGTTGCACGTGGATAGTACGAACAGAAAGTATTTCCACCTTCCCTCCTCTGCTCATTCTGAGACACGCTGTTCGAAACCCTCTACCTGTAAAAGCAAGTCAGGTAGACAGAGTCCCTGACATCTTAGCTGTCCATCAGAGGAGTGGAGTGGCTTCACCAACAACACACACCCTATGCGCTTCTGACTCTAGGACATTCCGGAAAAGGCAAACTTATGGAGATAGTAAAAGGTCAGTGGTTGCCGGGGTTGGGGGCGGGGAGGGATGAACAGGTGCAGCAGTGGGGATTTTTAGGGCTATGAAACCAGTCTGTAGGATACTATAACGGTGGATCCATGTCATTATACATTTGTCCAAACCCATAGAATGAGCGCCACGAAGAGTGAGCCTCGATGTAAACTAAGCATTTTGGATGGTAGAGAAAACACATAGGTACTATCACAAGGCATAACATCACGCACCCTCCAGAAGCAAAATAAAAATGTGCACGGGGCTGGGTGGCTCACACCTCACGGAAATCCTTCCTGGGAATAAGTGAAGTGAATAAACAGCCATGGCTTGGTGCTAGACCTTGCCCGTTGGTGGAACCCATCAGCCTTTATTGAACCTGAAAACTTCCTTACGATGGATGCAGTCTCCGGTATCCACATATGGCCCGCAAAGGAACCTATCTTGTAGGGTCTTTTCCTGCACAAGCTTTGCCTTGTTCCAGTGGCACGTAATGGCCATCTGGTTGACCACAGGCTCATTGCCCTGTCCCTCCGCTGAGATGAATGCCGTGTGCAAAGCTGTGAGAAATCACCTGAGATGGCCAGGGATCTTGCAAAGAACCCTGTATCACCTGTGAGCAAGGACTGACATCCACAGAACATGAAGGATGCAGAAAGGTCAGTCTGGATTGGAAGGACACAGAGCTCGTTGGCCTCTCCCAGGGAGTAGCTCACACGGGACAGGGTAGTGCTCACAGGAGGGCTGGAGGCTCCCCAGACTCAGGAGCACCCTCCCCCGACACCATGGAAGCCATCATCTCTTCAAACAACTGATGAGTAGAGCTTCAAGGTCACTGCAAGGGCCAAGCCAGGTCAAGGTCATTGACCCACAAAAATCCAAAGTTGGCTTTGCCTTAATGTCTGAGCCAGGGGCTGTAGGGTGGGATGGCGAGTTTGTATTTTATCAGGACAGAGTTTCAGTTCGAACAGATGAGAAATTTCCAGAGGTGGATGGCTGCACAATGGTGTGAATCTGTTCAATGCCACTGAGGTTTACACTTAAAAATGGTCACGATGGTAAATTTTGTTATCTGTATTTATGGCAAGTAAAAATTTTTTGAAAAATACATGTATTGGAGATCATTTCAACTCAATAATCGTATCACTTAATTTTGCATTTTCTTTCCTTTCTACCTTCTGTGTCAAAGATCAGGAATCTATGGTTCATGGGGGCAAAACTCACCTGATCTATAAATAAGGTTTCAGTGGAAGACAACAACATCTGGTCATGCGTCTATCGCCCATGGGCTCTGCCATGTTATAGCCACAGAGCAGAATAGTAGCAACAAGGATTATCTGGGTAGAAAAGCCCCAAATGTGTATCATTTGGCCCTCAATAGACACACGTTCTACTTTCTTAAGACAGTGTTCAGCATTTTAAGGGCCTTTTCAATGGGGAAGACCATTCTTTTTATGAGTTTTCAGTCGTTGTTTTAAGGTTTCATTGATAGCATTAGAGAGAGTCAAACTCTCCCTTTCCTCAGGTACTTAGTATTTTATACATGGAATGAGTGCACATCTACTGCCTTTGTTCTGATAGACCTCTTTCTTTCTTCCAGGAAATAAAAGGCAGGAGAGAACATGTTACCTCAGGAGCACTCTTGGTAAGACAGCATTACATGCGATCCTTAATCTTCTGCTTCTATGTTTCTTTTTGTCCCTTTGTCAGGACACATGGACAGAGTGGTCTTGCTCACCTAGTCACTGATGGTGCATCTGGGGGAGTGATCGTGGGACTCAGGATTCCTATCAGTGATCCATGCTTCCCCACCCGGGAGCCTCTGAAGGAATTCTATTTCACTTTTCCCAAACCCAGTTGTCTGGTTTTCCAGGGAGCCCCTATTGCAGATCTTCTTCGGAGACTCCGATCTCATCTTTATTCCATGGCACTGGGGATTGCAACCGTCTTGTCCTGCTGCGTATGCATGTGCCCAAGGTGGCTTCCATATATATATATATAGGAGGGACTCCACGGACGCCATAGTTATGGTAGTAATGATAGTGGGATACCCACCAAGCTCCATGGCAATTTTTTCTCCTGATATGCCACCACCATATCAGGTGTCTCTGCTCTGGGCTGCAACCTCCATCACCTCAAAAGACCCTCTTCCCATCAGCTATCCGTGAATGAAAAAAGTCAGTTACATTCATGCTGGAACATATGGAGACTTTTAACAGACTCAGAATCACCAGTTGGCATTGGTAAGCCCTTGCCCTGACTTTTCATCTCTGTCTTGCTCTGCTCAGTGGCCCAACTGCCTACAAAGTGCCACAGATACCCAAGTTCAACACAGTTTCCTTATTTAAGGAAAAATCAAGAAGGGGCAAAGGGGAAGGAGCTATAACTCTTCTGGGGACCTAATCCATGCATAAAAAGAAAACCAAATAAGGCTTTTTCTTAATCAAGGGTATGATCACCTAACAACAGACCCCACGGCTTAAAATTTAAAAAAAAAGGGTTTACAGTTAAAATAAAACCATCAAGAGCATGAATTGTTTTCAACGAAGAAAAAAAAAATCAAATGCCTAAGAATGTATTCAAACTCTTTGGCAATGGGATGCTAATATCGAAGTCCCCCAAAATGGCGACACACCTACAAAAGTCTCACTTACAGAAGTCACGTACGTGACATGCAACAGCAGCGTTAATTAAGCGTTCATCGGCACCTTGTCTTTCAGGAGCTGGTTGACTGTGACAGTCAGCGTGCTTCTGGGTGTGAGGCCATCAGCTTGTGGGGATTTATCTGGTGCGCGTCCAAACATCCTTCTTCTGATGGCGGACGATTTCGGCATTGGCGACATCGGCTGCTATGGCAACAACAGCATCAGGCAAGGGTCTGAGAGTCGCTCATCTGGCACCCTGAGGAAGACACCACTGACGATGGATCTAACTCTTCATACGCGCCATCCAAACTTCCACAGGATTCCGCACACACTCATCACTTCACTTTTAGACATGGTTTCCATCAGCACGGTCCATGATGGACAGTGTTCAAAAAATCATTGGTGTTGCATCAGAGTCAAAGACCCAAGCTTACTCACACTCCAGTTCCACCCATCAGCCCAAGTCCACCCACTCATGCATGACTTCAGGGCTCCCTGCTGAAAAGCTCTGCTTCCGACGGACAAATCCCTGTCCCTGTCACCACCAGATATGACAGGCTCACCTGTCATTGCTGGCCCATCTCTCTTAGAATGAGCTTACCCCATCACCTTGATCACATTCTAATTGCCCCTGGGGACCTAGCTCAGGCAACACCACCTACGTGCATCTGAATCCCACCCTCACGTACCGACTACAATATGTTGGTGCCAAGAGGTCCCATTTTCCGATCAAAACTGTAAGTCCCATGAGAGAAGGCACCCCAGACTCTAAATTCTGCATTACCCATGATGCCCATCTCTGTACCAGTAGCATGTTGCAGAAACAGTAAACAATATTGAATTGAGTTTATGTTTTTTTGATGGTTCAGATGACATTTGAAGTTCTTGCCACTGACTTTTGATTATTTCTAAGAATACCTTGATGTGTTAAATGATGATGCGCCGATTTTCTTTCTTTTCTTAAAATTCAAATTCAATTAATTAACATATAATGTATTATTGGTTTCAGAGGTAGAACTCAGTGACTCATCAGTCTTATATAGTACCCAGTGTTCATCACATCACGTGCCCTCCTTAATGTCCATCACCCAGTTACCCCATCCCCCCACCCACCTCCCCTCCAGCGACCCTTAGTTTGTTTCTATAGCTAAGAGTCTCTTATGGTTTGTCTCCCTTTCTGATTTCATCTTGTTTTATTTTTTTCCTTCCCTTCCCCTATGATCCTCTGTTTTATTTCTTAAATTCCACATATGAATGAGATCATATGGTAATTGTCTTTCTCTGACTGACTTATTTTGCTTACCATAACACCCTCTAGTTCCATCCACCTCATTGCAAATGGCAAGATTTCATTCTTTGTGATGGCTGAGTAATATTCCATTGTCTATATATGGACCACATCTTCTTTATCCATTCATCTGTTGGTGGACATAAGGGCTCTTTCTATAGCTTGGCTATTGTGGACATTGATGGGCCAAATTTCTATTAAATATGTATATATATGCTTGTAGAAAAACCTACGTGCTTGTTTGTTAAGGAATAACACTCTTCATGTTTCCCTCTGCAGGACTCCAAATATTGACCGCCTTGCAGAGGATGGTGTGATGCTCACCCAGCACGTGGCAGCTGCGTCAGTGTGCACCCCCAGCAGGGCTGCTTTCCTAACAGGCAGATACCCTCTCCGATCAGGTTTGTCCTCTCTCATGTCTAACCATGGCTCTGGAGAAGAACACGCTCCCTGTATTAGAGGTATTAAAGCGGGGGCCCACTGCTATAGTGGGGAGAGAATAATCTACTCCCTCCATATTTCTACCATCAGATTAGAGTCAGTAAGAGCCATAGAACCCCACAGGTAATGAGGTGACACAGGCAGGGGGATTGAGTAGAGAGTAGACCAAAAGTTCAAAAGTCTGTGTGATGTCTTTGGCATCCTTCTGACCTTTGGCCCTAAAGATAACGAACCTCCATATCAAGGGTTATCTCCTTTAGTTGAAGCCAACTGATTGTAGATGTTAACCATATCTTGAAAGACCTTCACAGAAACACCTAAACTAGTGGACTAGTGTTTGAATAACTGGGGACTGGCCTGGCCATGTGACACACTAAACTGACTCTCACAGACCCTCATATGTATGGGTCCCTGGTACCTTCTCATGCCCCCAGGGAAGAAGGAATCCTGGCTAATGTAAATTTTTGTTCCACTGGTCTTCCACTGAACCAGATGCATGGTCAAAGTTTTGGAAAATCTCAGAAAGAATTCTCCTAGTTCCCAAATGATGACCGATGAGATATGTTCAGTCTTGGAGCCAAGTAGATCTTCTCTAGTAAGACTGAGCTGCATTCATCAAAACGGTCTAGCAGGCACAGAGCATCTTCCAAGTCAGTGTTTCTCCGCCATATACTGCAGAGCTTTAGAAAAATATTTAACCTACATTTTTAAACACTTGAGTAGATGCCTTGGGTATATTGGGTCAGTGTGAACTATATCCATGGCTCCCTACTTTGTTACCACACATGAATCTTCTGGGGCATCTTGCAACCATTACAAATCCCAAATTCCACCCCAACCAAGTAAAATCACAGTCTCTGGGGGGGCACCTGATTGGCTCAGTTGGCTAAGCATCCGACTCTTGATTTCAGCTCAGGTCATGATCTCACTGTTGTGAGATCGAGCCTCCGTTGGGCTCCACATTCAGCCTGGAGTCTGCTTGAGATTCGTTCCCTCTCCCTCCCCCCCATCTCTCCCCCTGCTCACACTCTCTCTCTCTCCCTTAAACAAACAAATAAATAAATACATAAATACATAAATAAAATCTTAAAATAAAATAAAATCACAACCTCTGGATTGACAACCAGGTTTCAGAATATTTTGGAGCTTCCCAAATGATTCCAAAGTACAGATGAGTTTGAGAATCTCTGGATTATATCAAGAGTTTGGTAAAATTATAAAATCATTTTTAATTCTCTTTCCTTTTTCACTTAATTCTCTTTGTGTTTATAGCCTTCACATAACAGGACAATAAGTCTTCTCACTACGTTTTCAATTAATGTTTCACTGCATATTTTAAATGAAAATTAATAATAACGATAAATGTCAATGTGTGATAGTAACATTTCTTTGAAAATGGTTCCCCAAAGGTATGGTTTCCAGCAATGGTTATCGTGTTCTTCAGTGGACCGGAGTATCTGGAGGGCTCCCAACCAATGAGACAACTTTTGCAAAAATATTAAAAGACAGAGGATATGCCACTGGCCTAATAGGTATGTACATTTTTTTAAGTATTAAGCACATTTCCTTTATATGGAGAGTGTATTCAACCAAAAAACTTGGAAATGAAATAGTTTTAATGCAGTGGGACTGTCCACCACACAGAAAGCTCCATGAATGCAGGAATGACCTCAGTACACAGACTGCCTAGTGCAAAGTAGATGCTCAAGATATATCTCCAGCTTAATGAAACACCTGGCATTTCATAGTATTTGCTGATACACATGATAAAAAAAAAAGGAAAATTTTTTTCTAATGTCAACAAGTTACCAACAATTTCCATAATGTTGTTTTCCCTAAATTCTGCACAGAAATGTGACTGCAGGGCATAATTATTCCCTCTCTGTTTCCATAAATAGCATACTTATTTTTCTGGATGTCAATAACCATGTCATGTACAGAATGAAGTACAGTTAAGGGTAGTAGTTTCTTGGGGTGCCTGGGTGACTCAGTCGGTTAAGCAGCTGCCTTCAGCTCAGGTCGTGATCCCGGGGTCCTGGGATCGAGTCCCATGTCGGGCTCCCTGCTCAGCAGGGAGTGTGCTTCTCCCTCTCCCTCTGCCTGCAGCTCCCCCTGCTTGTGCTCTCTCTCTATCTCTCTGTCAAATAAATAAATAAAATCTTAAAAAAAAAAGGAGAGTAGTTTCTTGACAGGGGACCAACCTGTCACTGTCGTTATCATGTTATAAGTGACAGTTTTTATTAACAAGGCCATTTATTGATGATAAAGACCAAGACTAGCTGATACACCAAATATCAAATCCAACAGGCTCATTATTTTTTTTTTTTTTTGAGACAGAAGTCTATTCTCATGGAACATTCCTTGGAAAATCTCATGAGGTTTTCCGGATGAGAGACAGTCATTTGGAGTGGTGGGAAGACACACAGGTCTCTATCAACACTCTAGTAGGGACAGTAGAGAAGCTAAGCATCTGCCATTGATTGAACTTGAAAGGTGTGCTCTGTAGAACCTATCTCCTACCGTGACCCTGACCACCATTACAGTGGTTTAACAAAGAGAAGGACAATTCCAAAGTCAGGAAACCTTTTACCCATGCTGAGTACAGCAGATTGTTTTCTAGAACAATGTGAGCACTCTGTGCCTTCCTTATTGCTCTGCCACAGACCTTTGCAAATTCAGGTACAGTAGAGTGAATAATGGTCACCAAAGATGTCATGTCCTACATGCTGGAAGCTAAAAAAATATTACCTTATATGGAAAAAGGGTCTTTGCAGATGTGATTAAATTAAGGATCTTGAGATGAGGAGGTTATCCAGGATTACCCAGGTGGTCCTTATAGGCAAGGGCAAAAGTCCTTTTAAGAGAGACACAGAAAAATATATGACACAGAAGGGGAGAAGGCAGTGTGCCCACAGAGGCAGAGATGGGAGGGATATGACCACAAGTCAAGGAATGCTTGGAGCCCCCAGAAGCTAGAAGAGGCAGGAAGGATCCTCCCGAGGAGTGTACAAAGGGAGCATGGCCTTATCACACCTTGATTCTGGACTTCTGGCCTCAGAACTATGGGAGCATAAATTCCTATTGTTTTAAGCAACCACATTCATGGTAATTTGTTTCAGCAGCACGGGAACCAATATACCACGTAATGCTGCCACACAGGGTTTTCATTCCTGTCTCAGTGAAGCCAGGTTGTGGTCGAAATAGCAGTGAACACTACCTACGTCCCCGTACTTCCCTACCCTATTCCTGCATGCAGCACAGCACCTGGAATGTGGCAAGCACGCAACACCTACTAATCAATGATCAGCTAGTTGTCACGTGGGCATCCTTTTTGCCTTTCAGGAAAATGGCATCTGGGTCTCAACTGTGAATCTTCCAATGATCACTGCCACCACCCGCTCAACCATGGATTCGACCATTTCTACGGAATGCCCTTTTCCATGATGGGAGATTGCATCCACTGGGAACTATCAGAGAAGCGTGCAGGCATGGAGCGCAAACTGAATGTCTGCTTCCAAATCATGGCCTTCACTGCCCTCATGCTCACCACTGGGAAACTCACCCACCTGACATCGGGCTCCTGGACTCCAGTCATCTGGTCAACCATTGCAGCCATCCTGCTCTTCATGACGTCCTATTTCATGGGGGTCTTGATTGTTCACGCAGACTGCTTTCTGATGAGAAACCACACCATCACTGAGCAGCCCATGGACTTTCAAAGGACGACGTCTCTTATTCTCAAAGAGGTCTCGTCCTTTGTCCAAAGGTGAGCACCGAAGGGGTTAGCTTCATCCTAGTGCTCTGGTCCCTGATGAAAATGCATTTCAAGAAGTCTTTCCACTTTCTTTCTGTAATGGAGAGATGAATGGTGAAATCGCCCTGGGCCAGAAAGGTATTTTTGGTAAAGTGTGTCAGAGATGATGTTCAGTCGAGTCCAATCTGATTGTGCCCATTGAAACAGGTGACAAGTCAGTTGAAATTTGCTGCTGTCCCCTCCTCCTTGGAGCCAGCGCCATTATATAAGCACCCGCTCATCACCACGGGCCATATTTAACTAACAAAACAAACTGAATCCCTTGAAGACTTATAATAAATTATAAATATTTTTTTATAAGGGGATTAACTTTTTTTTTAGGTTTTTATTTATTTATTTGACAGAGAGAGACAGCGAGAGAAGGAACACAAGCAGGGGAAATGGGAGAGGGAGAAGCAGGCTTCCTGCCGAGCAGGGAGCCTGATGCAGGGCTCGATCCCAGGACCCTGGGATCATGACCTGAGCAGAAGGCAGACGCTTAACGACTGAGCCACCCAGGCACCCCTTAAATTATAAATATTTTTAAAGCTCTATCCTCAGAACTAAGTTGTCCTGTTGCTAACTTTATCAACTGAATGTAAATTTGAATAACAAAGGCACTTAGTATGTCAAAGCCAAAAGCCGCATGATGAAAAGCTACACCACACAGGGGCAACTCCATGCTCCCCAAGTGGGTTCCAGTAAAGTATGGGATACCATTGAATCCCAATTCACCTGGTGGTGATAAGGTTGTGATCATGTTTCAGAACATTCTTTTCATGGAATTGCCTAACATGGGTCAGAAATGATGCTGATAATTACAGTTGACCCTTGGGGGGAAACTGACACTATGTGCTGCTAAAAATCACATATAACTTTGACTCCCCCGAAACTTAACTGTTAATAGCTTATTGTTGAGTGGAAATCTTACTGATAGCATAAGCAGTTGATCAACACATAGTTTGTATGTTACATGCTGAGTCCTTACTGCAAAGTGAGCTAGAGAAAAGAAAACATTATTAAAGAAATCATAAGGAAAATACATTTATAGTACTCTACTGTATTTATATTTTTAAAAAATACACATATAAGTGGACCTGCACAGTTCAAACCTGTGTTAGTCAAGGGTCAACCGTACCTTGCAAACACAGCGGGTGAGCCTAATGTGTCCTAAGTTAAGTCCTAAGATGTTCGCCTTTGTTTCCGTTCTTTAAGAACAGAGTGGACCATAGAGATCAGATGGAGAGACGGACAGATGAGGCATCACCTAGATGGGGGGACAATCAAATTGAAATTAATAACCTAATGTCATTTTTAAAGTGTGCTTTAAAATAACCATGTCATATCCTAAACTTTGTTGCTTGAGAGCAATTAAAAAGAAAACCAAATATGCAGTATCACTTTATTCTGTATGCTAAGGTTCGAGGTGGGAACGTATCCTGAAGTAATTGAAATAAATGTCAGATCAGACAGTTGCCTGCTGTTCTGTTTTACCTTCACTTGCGAGAAGTATGTAGACTTATAAATTGCTAAAATTCAGGAAAAATACGTATAACATCAGTGCAAATTTTTCAACAGACTTTAGAAAGTTAGTCATCACATTAAAGAGTAACAGATACACTCGTTTAAGGACGTGACAGTCTAGATCCTTACTTTGCACCTCTAGGACCTCAGTCTGCACTGTACGTAGAAATAACTCCAGTCACTGTTATTTCAGGAACAAGCACAGACCTTTCCTTCTCTTTGTCTCCTTTCTACATGTGCACACCCCTCTGATCACTACGGAGACATTCCACGGGAAGAGCGTGCATGGGCTTTACGGGGATAACACAGAAGAGATGGACTGGATGCTGGGTAAGTGCCTTTTCCCGGTGAAAACAGGACTGGTGCCCCTTCCAAAACAGCAGGAGGAAGGGACATACACAATGAGATGAGATTAATCCAGCCTGAAGCTGGAAGAGGCAGGGTGCGTACTGTGATCTCATTGAATGTGAAGGGTGCAAGCAAGCATGGCCTTTTCCTCACTGTGTTTGCTTTCTTTCTGTTCATCACACTGTCTTAGGTGGGTTGATTTTTTTTATTTTTCCCTGGGAGAACATAGATTAAAATCCCCATGGGTGGGATTGTCTTGCTCTGTTCTCCCCGTGCATCTCCTGGGTTTGGAATGACGCGTGGTATGACACAGAGTGCACATTTTTTTCAGTGGGTACATGGATATGGACACAGCCACTCCCCTGAGTCCCAAGCAAGGACTTGGGTGCCCTTGGGTTGACATGGTGGTGGACAGGGAGAGCTAGGGGCTGCAGCATAATGGGAATCAGAGATTTTAGGAGAAAACATACTTTTAAAAATCCATTGAAAACATCACCTTGGAGGAAAATGCATCATTTGAGTGGACTGTTGGGGAAAATGCTGGAGGTTGGGAGACATGTAAGCAAAGATAGATATCACATCACATCCCCAGTGGGGCTTCAGGACAAACTCACTCATCATTGCCATTATGGTCCTTGTGTGGAAAAGATTAAGAATCACTGGAAAATACAGGCTATTTTATGTGATATCAAATCTTGAGTGTTTAAAACAGAATTCACCATGCCACAACTTGAGGGAAAATCTTTTAAATGAATACATGCGCTAATATATCTAATCATATACATATGCAATGATAAAGTCTGAAATTCTACAGCACAGAGCTAAGAACCCCCTAAGTCCATCAAGATAAGGAACTGTTAAGACATAGTTCAAGAATCTTCTCTATGGTTTCAATGCCCCTGTGTTCCAGTTTCAAACTCAATCAAGCCATGGTATGATAAGTTTTTTAGTGAAAATCATTGTCCTGGTGTAGGTGGGGGGGGACAGGGGATTTTTAGGAGAGAGAAACCATTTTCTCTCGTACTATAATGCTGGGTACATGGCATTATGCATTTAATCAAAACCCTTAGAATGTACAACACCAAGAGTGAACCACCATAGAAACTACGGACTTTAGTTAATAATAGTTTATCAGTATTGGCTCATTGATGACACTACGACTCAGCTTATCTATAAAACCTAAAGCTGTTCTAAAAAAAATAAATAAAATCTAATAATTAAAGGAAGGGGATTTCATAGAACCACAAATTTAAAATCTGTGGCCAAAAGAAAGCAACTGAAGACAAAGAAATGGCTGAACAAGGGATGGAACAAAGAAAGAAAAAATAGTGACTTGGTTAATTTTAAGCTAAGCAAATGGACAATTGTCTTAATTGTGCTCAATCAAACCAATGAAAATGCATGGTCATCAGACGGTAGGAAAAAAACAAGACCTAACCCAAAAGACCTACTGTTTTAAATATAAGGACACAGATAAGGTAGAAGTAAAAGCTATCCAATAACAGGATCTATTTGAGACCATAGTCAGCTTTCACAGCACCGGGTCCTCATGAAAAAGTAGATTGAAAGTTTTGTCTACTGTTAGAAATAAAATAATATGATTCTTCCCATCCAATTAAAAAAAATCTCATAGACATGGTGAATTGCATCAGCCATAAGATTTCCCTTTGAGGTAACCATAAGAAACTTGGAGCCACAGTGTAAACTATTCTTCATCAGTGGACATACATCACCAGTGCCATTGTCAGCCTTTTTCCTAGACTCTGTTGATCTCTTTCCTTTTTTGCCCTCTTTCCCTTTGTTTAATTGAAGTATGGTTGACTCTATAATCTTCTTTTGCCTCCTTTTTAAGTTTTTGCTATTTTGTCCTATGTAGTCTACACACTGTAGCTTGCCTGAAACTTTTTGGAAACAGAATGGGGCATATATGAATCTTGGGTCAGTGACACTCAGGATAGCACGATTTTACTGCTACTTACTGCCATTATATGTTCACACTAAAGGCTCATTCTCATGGAGAGGTCCAAAATGCTGAAGCACACACTGAAGACTTTGGTTTAAGATAATTTTCCATTTTGACCAGCTCAAATACACATATTCTTTGCAGGGCAGATCCTTGCTACTTTGGATATGGAAGGTTTGACTAACAGCACCCTTGTTTATTTTACGTCGGATCATGGGGGATCTTTAGAGGCTCAAGTCAGAAACAACCAGTATGGCGGCTGGAATGGAATCTACAAAGGTAGAGATATGACCAGATTCTTGTGTATGGTCTTTATCCCACCCTCTAGTTCCCAACCCTTCCCATGGAATGGGTCCATCCACCTCAAGAGAGTCCCCAGGGACTACTGCTTTTTATAATTGGTCATGTTCCTACTCGATTTTCTTTTCTTTTGCACAATGCAGTGGTTTTGGGTATATTCACAGAATTGTGCAACCATCATCACCACTAAATTGCAGAACATGGTCATCTCCTCAAAAAGAAATTCGTACCCATTTGCAATCATTCCCTGGTTCCCCCTGTGCCCAGCCCCTGGCAACCACTGACTTATTTCAATCTCTGTATATTTCCCTATTGTAACCATTTCATGTAAATGGAATTATGCAGTATGTGGTCCTTGGCCACTGGCTTGCATTTTCATCAAACATGATGTTTTCCAGGTTCATCCACATTGTGCCAAGTGTTAGTGCTTCATTCCTTTTCATGGCTGAATAATCTTCCATTGTATGGATGAACCACATTTTGATTATCCATTCATCAAGTGATGGACTCGGGAATTAGGCAATGCAGCCCAGGAGAGTGGTGGCCACATCATATTCAAACTGGAATTCTATCAACTACAGACACATCATTATTGGGTGCACCCAAAGATTGTAAAACATGCTGCCAAAAAAACATGGCACAATCACATTCTTTCCTGTTCATGTTTACACACAGGTGGCAAAGGGATGGGGGGCTGGGAAGGCGGCATCCGCGTCCCGGCGATCTTCCGCTGGCCTGGGGTGCTGCCGGCCGGCCGAGTGATCCACGAGCCCACCAGCCTGATGGATGTTTTCCCCACCGTGGTCCAGCTGGGGGGCGGTGAGGTGCCCCAGGACAGGTACAGAACAGCCCAAGGAAACCCAAGCAACTCAATTTTTCATAGACACAAACATATACGTGAAAGGTCGATGTCACTTTTGCATTGTGTAACACATCCATGAGATCAGTCTCTGGGAAAACATTCTAGGCTCCCTGCCATTAGCTGCCAGGATCAGCTGTCTGCTTCATTTTATACATAGAATGTCCATTTTCCTTCTCCTGATTCTTAAGTGGAGCCATTTTTTTTTTTTTTATGGTGGTCATTGAAAAATAACAATTCATCACAGGAAATTCCTTTTCATGTAGTGTGGTAGAGATTTTGCATAGATTCCAATTTTCCTCTGTCTAAAAAATTATAGAAATTTTGGGGGGAGATAGAAAATAAAACTGTTTCAGAATCTGATAATTAATTATGTATACAATATATAATCATAATTATTATGCAATCATATAATAAATGTAGGATTCTCATAAGTTACATATTGTATGATATATATCATCTATCTAGATCTATATTTAGATCTATATAGATATGTAGATTTAGATATATCATTTATATATATTTTCCATGTTTTATATATATTTATGCAAATATATATATTTAGAAATTTTTGTGCATAGACAAAAAAATTTAATGCCTTTATGTTATTTTCTTTCAACCATCCCCTTAGATGTGGACATTAGCTTCGCCTTAAAAAAAATACCATCTTGTCATGTTATTGCCTTGTCACAATGACCTCCTTAGTAAGAATCCCTTAGAAGGTGAATTCCTGAGTCAAAGAGTATGACTGTTTATAGGTAAATCTCTTGATATATTTTGTCAAATTGTTCCTTAGGAATCACTACTAGCCATATGTGAGATGTCTATTTTAAAACGTAACAGACCTAAAATAAATATAAATTCTGTACATGTAATATATACATATAAATTACTCATACATGTCTATACAAATATACATATATGTGTATATTATAATTTTCAGTTTTATCCTTAGAGAGGTTGAATATTCCATACCTTAACATTCTCCTGTTTTTTCTTGCACTGAATATCATATCTCTGGTTGATTATTTTTTCCTAAGTGGGTGCTAATTTTTAAATTAATGTATAATATATCTTTTGCTTTGAAAATAAAAATTTGTCTGACATGTATATTCCAAATGTGTTGTTGCACTAGAAGGTAAGTAAATATAGCCATATAGCATTGGAGATATATATATATATATACACACACACATAGATAGATAGATAGATAATTTTATTTCATTTTTCCGGGTAACTAGTAACTCTAAGTAAAATCTACCTGGGGTTCTGAATTCTCCACCTTGATGAAGAACATTAGTCAAATTAGAAAAAAAGATCCCTTTTTTATGGCTTTTCTAAGTTCATGGCATTTGTAAAAATCTATCCTCAGTACTGATGATTTATATTTGACACACAAGATCCTGAAAACTGACCACGTCCCTGGGACATAAAATGCTCAGGGCCATCCCCTCAAATCACAAGTGGTGGATTTAGGTTTTCTCCTAGGAAGGGTGGAGAAAATGGAAGCGGAATCCCAAGAAACCTCCATCCTGAATGGAAATGGAGCTGGATCTTGGAAACTGAAGAAGACAAGGAAGGGAAGGGGGAGGAAGACAAGGCAGGCAGGGAGGGAGGAGGGGTGTGGAGGCAAGGCGCTCTGCGGACAAGGAAACGGTACCCAGTGTTGACGAAGAATACACTGTATACTATAATGGCTTGGAGTCCAATACAGTATAAAACCAAAAAGACATTTCAGTGAATCTTCAGCTTATTCTTGCATTCCTAATAAGGTTGGGCAGGTAATAACCTAAGCCGAGCATGTTGGATACTTGGTGATCTTTTAGCCACAGGTGGTGTTTGTAGATGAATAATGGAGGTGGCTGTTCCCATGCTTCCCTAAGCTTGCTAAGGCTCGAGCATGCCTTCTGTGCACCCTTGCAGCATCCCTGAGTCCCTGTGCTCCTGTCTGCAGGGTGATTGATGGCCGGGACCTGCTGCCCTTGCTGCTGGGGGCAGCACAGCACTCTGATCATGAGTTCCTGCTGCACTACTGTGAGAATTTCCTGCACGCAGTCCGCTGGCTCCAACGGGACAGTGAGTACTCTGGGTGACTGAGTCGCATCTTGGCTTCTGCTCAAATGGCCCTGCTTCACACTAGCCCTTTCCTCTCTTTCTTGGCAGTATCTTCCCCTGACTCCAGCAACATAATTCCTGATGCAAGCCGTCAATCACCTTATCACCATATTACCATTGCTTAGGGGATTTTCATATGGCTTTCCTGCACACAAATGTTCCGGTCTGCCTCTCACCTTTGAAGCCTGTGCTCTTAATCTACATTGGTTTCCACCTGTCTCAACCACCTTCACTCAGTGACGTGATTTCATCCTTGTAATAATCATAACTTTGTGATATAAGCAGCAAAGTCCATACTGAATAATTTTTGCATTTCAAAATTTCCTGGGTTATTTTGGCCCAACTGGCCTTTTAAAGGAACTGTAAAATCATTTGCAAGATTTTTTTTAATCCCATGGGAATCTGAATTGGCTTTGCATCCCATGTGTAAATTAACGCAGGAAAAAGACTGGTTATCTTTACAATATCAGATTTTCCCAACTGAAACATGTTATGTCCCTCCACTTATTCTTCTTATTTAAAAAGTATTCCTTTCATCAAGCATATTGTTCCTGTCCCAAGTAATTTCATTGTATTTTAATTGCCTCTATGTTTATATGAATCTATTGTCCATCTTCACCTAACTGTCATTCCCAGAGGTTTTCTGTTTTTAGGGATTATTTTTCTTTTAAAAATTCAGTTCTTGCATTTACTTAAGAACTGTTATTTTTAAATTTTATACACAATTGATTTCTGCTGCTAACTTTATCTTCTGATAACAAAGTTTTCACCTATTTGAGTGACTTTTCATCATTTCTATTTCCCTATTACTCCGTCGTTTCCTGGTATTTTCTCCTGTCTTTTGGATTTGCCCTACGGATTGATTAGATTTGTGACTTTGTGATTGCATAGGTTTTGTGATTCTTTTTTCCTCCAGTGTTTGGGAAGGGCTGTATTCTCCCTGTGATTTTACTCATCTTTCCATTCCTATTCTCTAGAAGTCTTTAGCCCTCTGAATCAAGAGTGAAGAAATACCTCTTGGGAACTCCCTTATTTGAGGAAGCTACCATTGACTTTTTTTTTCTTTAAATGCCCCTCCCTTTTCATCCATTCTTTTCAATATTATTGTAATCTGGTAAGGCTTTTATTGCTACCTTTCATTTTTTTAAATTATGTATTACACATTTCCTTCCCTTTTGGGGGGTTTTCTAAAAACTGTCACTCCATTGTACATCTCAATCTACATCCATGCATGCCTGGCAGCACAAATACCTGGGTCCAGTGTTCAAATCTGTTCTTTTACATTGTGGCTACCCCATCACTGACCTCTCATCTGTCAGTCATTGGGTGAATACTTCCGTATTTCTTCCAGGGCAGTAGATGGGGAGTGTATTCTCATTATCCAAGCCTCTTCAGTGGCACCCTAACTGGCCTTCACAGATTCACTGTTTATCCTACATGCATAATCCACTTAGCTCCCTTCTGGAAGCCATCCCAAGACCACCTGCGGCACACACATCAGAACAAATTCCTCCAAATTCCTCCTTGTCCTGTGAGCTAGCCCCTCCCCAAATCTTTGAGAACACTCATAGGGGGACGGGACTTCCACGTGACTGGCTCATTCTTGATATTCAAATGCAATATTACCTTCTCAGCAAGGCTTTCTTGACCCAAACAATTGCCCGCATGATGCACCCATGCCCCGCCCCCCCACTCACACCTTCACCATCATCTTCCACACTGCACAATTTTCTTATTTCTGTGTGTTTACCACTGTCGGACCTGTTTCCCCTCACTAAGACTTTGTCTTCTCTTTGTGCTCAACACATTTGCTGAATTATGATAGCAAGGAGTGACCTTAATGAGCATGAGATGGATAGTATTCCATTTCACCCTGGAAACAATGACAGATGAAGATGGCTATCCCCAGGTCACAGGCTAGCAAGCTGGGAACTGCGAGGTCACCATAAGTGCTCAGAGGCAGACAGAAGCCAGAGATTTTAATCACAGGGTACACATCTCTAAATACCAAAGCACAGTGGTGCCAACCCCAGGAAGCAGGACTCAGGCAGGGGGTAGGAAGGAGGGAGGCATGCCCTCCTTTGCACACACTTGCTAGGTGCACAGGGCTGTGCTTCCTGGCCTCCTTCCTAGATCTCAGGAGCAGCCCTGATCCTGACCCATATCTGTCCCTGCTTCCTGGTCTTTCTGCCCCTGGAGCTGCTCCTGGAGGAGGCAGGCCCACCAGAATCCTGCTCTCTACCCTCTGGTTACACACATGACTTCCCCAGACTCACTGCCCTGTGGCGGATACAAAGGATGGGCGTGGAGGCCTCGCTCCCAAAGCAGCAGAAAGCCAGGGAGGACAGGCTGTGCGGTTGGCACAACCCAACTCTGGGCAGGAGGCTGGTGCAGGGACCTCCATGGTCCAAGCTCCTTCCATTCTTTCAAAGTCCCTTCCTGAGGCAGAGCTCAGTCTGGTGCCCTCCCAGAGGCTGGAGGTGGTTTGCTATAGCTTGCTCCGCCCTTCCTCCTTCCTTCCCTTCCTTTTCCTATCGATGTTTTCCTGTAGCTGCCTTCCTAGCTAGCTGCCAGGAGCCTTGGAGCAAGCTTCAGGAGGAAGCTGTTGCCAGGGGCGCCTGGGTGGCTCAGTTGGTTAAGCGACTGCCTTCGGCTCAGGTCATGATCCTGGAGTCCCGGCATCGAGTCCCGCATCGGGCTCCCTGCTCGGCGGGGAGTCTGCTTCTCCCTCTGACCCTCCTCCCTCTCATGCTCTCTGTCTCTCATTCTCTCTCTCAAATAAATAAATAAAATCTTTAAAAAAGAAAAAAGAAAAAAAAAAAGAAAAGAAACCTGTTGCCATTTTAAGGCTCTGAGCATCCTGCTTGGAACTACCTAAGACCTGAGGAATTCCCTTCTTTGCAAACAGCGGTACGGAGCTGTAACTCAGTCTTAGCAGATCACCAGGGACTGGTGGCTTACAAACAACAGACTTATTTCTCCCAGTTCTGGGGGCTGGACATCCTTAGATGGGCTTCTGCTGGGCGGTAGACCACCACCTTCTTGCTGTGTCCTCACATGGTGGAGACACACAAGGGAAGCAAGCTCTGTTCTGACTCTTGTAAGGGCACTCATCCCATTTTTGAGGGCTCTGTCGTTGTGACCTGATCATCTCTCAAAGCCTCTATCCCAATTCCATTCTGTTGAGGGTCAGGGCTGTAATATATGAATTCTGGAGGGACACGATTTCCATCCGTAACATTCACACACTGTAAAATTCACTCGTTTAAAATGTACAACTCTGGGGCATTTGGCATATTCACCATGTTGTGCAAACATCACCTGTATCTAGTACCAGAACATTCCCTTCCCCCAAAGAGACCCTGTCCTCATTAGCGCTCACTCCCCATTCTCCTCCCCAGCCTCTGGCATCCACTCACGTCCTTTCTGGGTCTCTGGATTTCCCTGTTGTGCACGTCTCATACAAATGGGATCCCGCACTCGGTGGCCTTGTGTGTCTGGCTTCTCTCACTGATCATCCCGTTTTTGACGTTTATGCACAGGTCTCAGAGCTTTATTTATTTTTATGGCTGAATCTCATCCCATGGCGTGGATGGACCACATCTGTTTGTCCATTCATTTGGGCTTCACTGCAGCAATGCCTTCTATTTCTCCACATCAACCCTCTGAGATTCTTGTTCTTCCCTCAGGAGGAAGACTGTGGAAAGTCCACTACATGACCCCAGTGTTCCACCCAGAGGGAGCCGGCGCCTGCTACGGGAGAGGGGTCTGCCCATGCTCCGGGGACCAAGTGGCCCACCACGACCCACCTTTGCTCTTCGACCTGTCCAAAGACCCTTCCGAAGCCCACGCCCTCACCCCGGACACGGAGCCCTTGTTCTATCAGGTGATGGACACGGTCGCATGGGCCGTGGAGGAGCATCGCCAGACGCTCAGCCCGGTTCCTCTGCAGCTGGACACGTGGGGCAACATCTGGAGACCTTGGCTCCAGCCCTGCTGCGGCCGGTTCCCCCTCTGCTGGTGTGATCGGGAGGGAGACCCAGAATCACTGCCTGCCAGGGAGAGCTGGCTCCTTCCCTGATCCCCGCACTTCTGGTCGAAATACAACTCCCCTGTGAAGTTCAGTCGTCGTCCGTTTATGTGCAGTTCCAAACACAGAAGGTATAAGGAAGACGCAGCGGCGTGCGGTCACCCCTAAGTAAACCAAACCACTGAAGGATTGTTCAGGCCCCCTGCCCCCCAACAACGAAGTGAGGAGTAAAGCCCCTCCAGCCATGGGGATTTCCATCACCGGACCCCAGCCCCACCTGGAGGAGGCTGTTCTGACCCCATCCAGAATTCACAGTCCCAGTGGAGGGTATTTCTGTACCAAATGGATGTGCAGACAAGGGCCCGGTGAGCACCACGTATAAGTAGCCCTGAAAAGGTGTGACAGGGGCCAATTTAAAGAGTGTAGGTTTATTAACTCTTTTCAAGCGATTATGCTCAGTGCGTGGATGCCCTAGAGATTTAAGGAAACCCAGAATTTGGGGGCTGTGCTGGGTATTCAGTGTTCTTCCGCTCTGAATTGGGAGGTCACTGCATGAAGACCAAGCTCCCAGGTCCACTGGCTTTGCACTGGACATGCCCAGGATGGGACACCAGCAGGACGGGGATTTTATTCCAGACCCCGCACCCACGACCCCCTCTCTGCACACACGCACCCCTGCACCCCACCACTATCACTCTGCTGAGGCCACCATAACAACCACCAAGACAGTAGCTTTAACCCCGTAAATTTATTCCTTCAAAGCTCCGGATGGGGGAAGTCCGAGATCAAGGCATGGACAGGGGGGGCTTCTCCCCGAGGCCTCTCAGGAAACGTGAGCTAACTACCTCTGCCAAATCAAAGGCAAAAGGGTCTTTTCTCTGAACATATCCTTCAGCAATGAGTTTTCAAGAAACACCCCCAGGAGAGTTAAGGCAACCTACCCCAACCCCCAAGCTTTTGGCAAGCCTTAATTCGCAATCACTATCTCCCCCAAATGCAGAACTGAGTTGGAAAGGGAAAAGGAGAACTCGGGGCAGCTAATGGGGTCGAGGACGTGGATATGACTACCAGGTAGACCCCCGATGTCAAGTCCCTGGGTGCGGGTCTAACTAGCCTAGGTGGCATCTAAGCCCTGCCCCACCTTGGCCATGGAGAAGGGGGCTGGCATCCTGGACCCTAGGGAAACAATTCGCATCCAGGCAGCCTGCTTGCACGTGGCCAGTCCCCAGACCTTTCGAGAGCTTGCTGGAAAAGGGAGCTCCCTGGCCGAGGGCTGCTGGGGTTCCCCGAGCGCAGGCCCAGCCGGGATTTAGCACCCTCTCCTCCACCCCAGTATATCCCGGGAGTGCCCGCCCGGAGGTGAGTGGGACTCGGAAAGATCAATTCCCGGAAGGCCTGGGGCGACAGGACATTAAACGGATTGGGGCGGGACAGGGCCCTCCCGCCGGCAGGGCTCCGCTGCGTGGGCGGGTCCGGGCACCTGGCGCTGGGGACGAGGTCCTGCGCGCCCGGCCCGCGCGCGGCCATGGGACCCAGGGCTCCGAGGGGATGCAGCGCGTCCGCTGCCAGGTGCGCGGGGCCCGAGGACGCGTCCCCCACTCGGGACGGGGCTGGGGGGCTGGGGGAGGTGCACACTGGGCGAGAGTGGCCTCCGGGACGCGCGGGCGGTGTGTACTCCTTGGCGTGGCCAGAACACAGCTAGACGTCCGTCTCGCAGTCGGAGGGACGCGGGACCGGAGAGCTGACGTCGGAGGGGAGGGCAGAGGAGGCCAGACGGAGGGAAGGGGGGGCGGCCAGCGGAAGGGGAACCGCCAGGCTGGTGCTCGGAGGCCACGCCCCGGCAGAACGAGGCCTGGTCGCGATCCCGCACTGCGTGGGACGCGCTCCCTCGCCCCGAGTAGCCCCCACGAGCAAGACATGCCCCTCAAACACTCTCCCCCTCATAGCGCTGCGGCGTGCCCCCCTAGCACGTGCTCCCAGCCAGCTAGCCCCGGAGCGCGGCCGTGTCCGCAAACCCCAGTCGCTACCACACGCCCGGTCCCCCCCCGCCTTGATTCCGTCCCCCCCAACAGCACGGCGGCGTCTCCCTCTCTAGCACGCGTTCCCCCCACCCCCGCTCCTTTCCTCCCCCCATCCCCCCTTTGTTCCGTTCCCCGCCCCCATCCCAGCCCGGCCGCACCCTCCCCCACTCTGAGACACGTCCGGCCCAGGCCCTGGATGCCCGCCTCCCGGAGCGCGCCTCTTCCTCTTTGCACGGCCCCGCCCCTGCCTGGCCCGGTCCGCCAGCCGGAGCGGAGCCTTGACCGTAATCCCAAAAACATGGCCAGTCCCCCAAGACCCCCTCGGCCGCGTCCCGGCCCACTCCTCCCCACCGCCCTCTAAGACGCACCAGGCCCGCTCCCCGCCCGGAATGCGGCCACCCCCTTAACGCTCCACCTAGGCCCTGTCCCGCCGCGCCTTTCCAGTCCCTGCCGCCCTGCTCCGGACTGCTGGCGCACCAGGGCGCAATCAGAGGACCGGACAGCGGTGGGGGCCCTGCTGGGGGACCCCGGGGCACGCTCGCGCTGCCAGCCAGGAGCCAGGAATGAGGATCAGGGCGCTCCAGGCCCCGCGTCCCTCCCGCTTTATGGGGCGGGCAGGGCCGGGGATCCGCGTCCGGGACGCCCCGGATCCCTTGTCCCGCGCGGTCGCGGGTGCGCCCCGGCCTCGCTGGCAACGCGCGCTGCAAGCCCGTGTTGTCACTACTGGGTCACACCAGCAGTGCCGTGTCTCCCTGTCGTGGCTGGGGTGCTTTGAATCCCACATTCTTCCTTAAAATGCATGTCTCCCGCCGCTCCAGCCCTCTGGGTCCGCCTCCCTCCTGTGCGGTCGCTCCGGGGACGGAAGGCGCGCTCTGGCCGCCTTTGCACCGGGAAAGGGAGGAAGGCGCGGCCCGGAAGGCAAGCGCTCAGCCCTCTGACCCTGCCCTTTAGGGAGCTCCCCACACAGGTAGCAGGATTAATGACCAAGTGGAGGGGAGGAGGTCCCTGGGCAAAATCCTCGCGCGTTCCCGTTTTCTGCTCCGCGTGTTAGTATGCGAGCAGTCCGAACAAAAGGAACCAGCACCTAGATGGGATCCCTCGGTAAACCCAATTTAGGGCAAATGCATGTGCCTTCCCAGCAAGCGGCTTTGAAATACCGACTGAACATTCCCTAAATCGTCGACGTTAATTTCGGCCTTTTTGTTTGTCTCTCCAGGGACTCTTTGTCGGTTCTACTCCTTCTGTGTTTGCTCTCGAGGACTTCCGAGTTAAAAGCTGCAAATGCCTTTAAACCCAATATTCTACTGATAATGGCAGACGATCTTGGCATTGGGGATCTTGGTTGCTATGGGAACGATACGCTCAGGTATAATGTCCTGGTGATGGTGGGGGTCCTGGTGCTGTGTGTGTGTGTGTGCGCGCGCGCGTGCGTGCATATGTGTGTGTGTGTGTGTGTATGTGTGTAAGGGGCTGCATCTGGCTGAATGATGCATTTAAAATCTGCCTGTACTGGGAAATTCCTTAGCGCCTCAGATCTGAACACCCAAGAAATTATTTTTTGATCGGGAAGCAGGGTCCTAAACTGAAATGTTCAAACAGCGCAGCACTCTGGCGCGTGGGTGTGTTCCTTTCTTAGGGCTGCCTGAACAAAGGACCTCAAATGGAGTAACTTTAGACAACAGGAATTTCTTCCGTTTCAGTCCTGGAGACCAGAAGTCTGAGATCCAGGCAGGGCAGGGCCGCTGAGATCCAGGCGGGGCAGGACCACTGAGATCCAGCCGGGGCAGGACCATGCTCCCTCCCAAGGCTCCAGGGGAGGGTCCTTCCTGCCTCTTCCAGCTTCTGGGGCTCCAGGAGTCCCTGGGCTCGTGGCCACGTCCCTCCCATCTCTGCCTCCGTCCTCACGTGGCTTCTCCTCTGTGTGTGTGTCTCCTCTTCTGTCTCTTACAAGGACACCTGCCCTTGGATTTAGGGCCACCCCAATCCAGGATGAGCTCATCTCAGATCCTTAAGTAATTACACCTGTAAAGACCGCGTTTCCAAGTCACAGGTCCTGTTCACAAATACTGGGAATCAGGATGTAGCAGCTCTGCCCCTGGGGCTGCTATTCACCCACATGGGGAGCTTAGTGTGTATTCACAGTGCGCAGGCTTCTACCCCATCCCTGCTGGCAAACATGTGGACGATGATGTTTGCGTGGTCTATGCAACAGGAGGAGAAAAGGAAGAAAAGCACCCCATTCCCTTTCTTTTAGGAAGACCACCACCCCAGCATCACACAATCTGCCTTGCAGTAGCTGCCCACCTTGGGACTGGCCTACAGAGACCCGTGCCCACCCCCTTTGGTCGCAGTCTTCCCAACTGCAGCAGAACTCTGCCCTGTGTATGCAGGGATCTTCCTTCCCCGCGCTGAGCCTGCCCAGTTATACTTTTGCCAGAACAGACCATTCACCCAGTGAAACCCGACAATTCATTGGCTTCTGGTATCTTCAGAGAAGTGCATCCATCACCACGGTGCATTTTAGAATATTTTCACACCCCAAGAGAACGCCGTGCCCTCTCCGAGCCATCTCTCCCTGTAATGGACTGAATCGGGTCCCCCTGGATTCGGATCATGAATTCCTAACCCCTCAGGACCGTTTGGGGCCTGCCGCTTTGGGTTAAGAAAACGTAAGCCAGTAAGAAATTAAGAAACTGGGATTGCATGCCCAATACCACCGCTAGGGGGCAGCACCCATGATTACTATTAGTACTATTTTTATGTACAGTGTTTTGCCTTCCAACTAAAATATAATATATTTTATATATATATATAATATAAATAAATAAATAAAATAAAAGACGTTGAGCCAACAGGCCACATGGGTTGCAGGGCGCCCCTTACAGACGTGGGGGCCATGCCCCTCGCGATCCGCCTCTAAGGAATGTGGGTATTCTGCACAAACCTACCACACTTCCCTGGTCTTCAACATGTTTCCACTGCATGTCCACCCACCCCAACGCGAGCACGGCACACCCCGTTTAACAATTCTGCCCAAGTAAGCTATCAAGGCTGACAGGTAGAAGACTTAACTTGGGTTTAAGAACCACCCGGTTTAGAGAAACTGTCTTTGCTTTCCAGGAGAATTGGCTGCACGTGCTGTAAGGCCTCCTTCCCTTCATCCTTAGGAGATTTGCTATGAAATTGTTCCGACTCCTTTAGCACATAGTAAGTGAAGCTTCACTAGTAAGCCGTCCCGTAGAATTCTCTCCAGCGACCACGGTATTCACTGTGCATGCCTAAATATGCTAGAAGGCGCTTGTGTTCAAAATCAGGTCAGACACCCTTGTTTGCCAATCACTCTGGTCCCACATGTGGGCCACACCAGGTCTGTCTTTCATATCTGGCCTCGTAAGAAATGGAAGTGGAGAACCCATGAGGTGTGTAATGAATGTGTAGTTACCAAGGGTCAGGGGAACAGGAAGTCAGGACAGAAGAGGGAGCCCCGGGACTGGCTCTGTGGCCCCAACCCTGCTTCTGAATAGCTGTGACATCAGTCACACATCCAGCCTCAGTTTCCCCTCTTGATATAAGGCCATTGGATGATCTCCATGTTTCCTTCTGGGTCCATGATGCAAATCATGGAAGTGACTCCCTGATGCTCTAACAGCAAAGCCACACCAGACATGTGTTAATGACGGAGACGAGTCTGTAAATACATGTGAAACCTGCTCGTTTCATTAGCATAATAGGAAGAAAAGATATCTCTTCTTTCAGGAAAATCTCATACATGCCCTGCCCCTCCATCCCTTTCATGACAGTCACTGGGCTGTTTCTCAGCGTATTTATATCATTCTCAGACACTCTCATACTTTCTCTCTGTTGTTAAAATGAAAATATCTGATCCCACAGGCCAGAGGGTTATTTAAAAGGAAAAGAATGCATAAAAAATGAAGGGCACTTGAGAGTAATATTTTAAGATTATATTTGCCAATCAACTTGGTTAGGGAAAGAAGGAAATAATGTAAATTGATCGAGAAGCACAGAATTTAAAATCAGTAGCATTTTTCCTGTTTTAAGGTATCTTTTAACAAGTAGAGGAATGAGATTCTGCAGAAGATTTCGATGCTGAGGTTGAAACCTGTGCTGTTTTTCATTCTGTTCCACAATGTAGATAATCATGAAGACATCTGTAAGAGATGAATACTTGAAAGAAGAGAGATAGATAGCTAGACAGGCAAATGGATGGATGGATGGATGGATGGATGGATGGATGGATGGATGGAAAGATGGAAGGAAGGAAGGAAGAATAGAAAGATGGATGGAGGGCTGGATAGATGGATGCATGGATGGATGGATGGATGGATGGATGGATGGATGGATGGATGGAAAGATGGAAAGATGGAAGGAAGGAAGGAAGAATAGAAAGATGGATGGAGGGCTGGATAGATGGATGCATGGATGGATGGATGGATGGATGGATGGAAGGATGGATAGATGGGTGGATGGATGGATGGATGGATGGATGGATGGATGGATGGATAGATGGATGGATGGATGGATGGATGGATAGATGGGTGGATGGATGGATAGATGGGTGGATGGATGGATGGATGGATGGATGGATGGATGGATGGATGGATAGATGGGTGGATGGATGGATGGATGGATGGATGGGTGGATGGATGGATGGATGGATGGATGGATGGATGGATGGATGGAAGGAAGCATGGAAAGAGGGGTGAATAGATAAGTGAGGGAATGGATGGATGGGAAGATGGATGGAAGGATGTGTAGATAGATGATAGATGATAGATTGGTAAATAATAGATGGACTATTGGATATCAAACTCATCAAAGAGATGAGTGAATGAATGGATGGATGGAAAGATGGATGGAAGGATGGGCAGATAGATGACAGACTGGTAAATAATAGATGGACTATTGCATATCAAACGAGATAGAACTTTTGTAAACTGAAAAATAGGTCAGAGCTAATATAATTATGGTTAATTAGTAGAATCCTATAAGCCCTTGCAATTCATGGTCATAGTTTAGTCAAAAAAAAAAGTAAATTTTTACAGTTGGGTTATTGAAAACAACCAGCATGAGTACAAAATGGGTGATTTTTAATAACAGCCTTTCTGTTTCGGTTGGTTGCAATTTTAAGAAGAGTCAAAGGTGACCAAAGTGGCCAGAACAGTCTTGACTGACACAGCTATTCTCCAAAAACAGAGGCGTGGCAGGGCCCCAGCAGCTGCCTGGAGGAGCAGGCATCTGAAATAGTAGCTTCAGCTGTGGTTTCTGGGCATGCAGGAGGGGCCTGGAAGCCACAGCTGAATGAGTACAGACAATAGCTTGCAAACAAGAGGGAGAAGGCACTCTCTCTCTTTAAATAGGAACAAAGCCATCAGAAAAAAAGCTTTAGTGGTCACAAAGTGGATGGGTGGTCGTGAACTATCGGAAAATCTATGATTAATGGGAGATGGGAGCCTGAGGATGGAGGTGCTTGAGCCACAACCCCCAGAATGCCACACTCGGTGGATCTTTTAAGTCACACGGATAAGGTGTGACTTAAGGAGGTATTAAACCCTCCTTTGGCACTTCCCAGCTCCAGGGACGGACAAGTGGCTCAATCTCCCAACTTTGCTTGCCTCCTCGCAAATGCGGAGATCACTCCGATGACTAGGAAATCGTTGGGATGAAAGATAACACAGGGATTCCAAAAATGCAGCTTTTCACTTTAGTAATCTCCAAAGGTGTTATATTATTCTATTACTACACTAACTCAGAACTTACTTAGTGACCTCCCATGCATTTACACCAAACATCTTTTGAACACTTTCCTTCTGCCCATGACCCCTGTGCTTAACCAGCTTCGAGGATTTTGAAGAATACACGTAATTTTTCTTTTTTTTTTCAGACAACGTATACTATGTTCACTCAGAGGGATCAAAACAAAAGCAAAAATTAAAACTAAAAATGTGTTCTTCAAAATTGGCAACGCCATATGAGTTAGTAAGAAAGGTATTTACCACAACGTTTGGAGAATGGTCTTGGCCGTGGTCTTGATGCGTCTGAAAGATCTTGAACCCCAAAGCCCGCAGTAGGGCTTTGGGATGCCCACTGGCTCCTAGAAGTCCTTCAGCTGGCCTATAGCTCCTTCAGGATTCATCTTATTTCTATCCTCTCTCCATAAAACTTATGGACAGGGACCCTCTAGGACACCTGGCATCCTTCCACTAGCAAGCAGTTTGGGTCACAGGGATTTGGAAGTGGCTTGTGTCCAAGAAAATAGCATCCACTAGCGCCATGACTCAGCCTGGGGCTGCCCAGACCCTCAACAAAGCCATGGTCACTTCTGCGTGCTCTGGGGGAACAGGGACACTTAGAGGCTCTTCTCCCTGGTAGATGATGGTTGTGGACCACTCAGCTCCCTCAGCGCCCTCCACCAACACTCATACTCAGCAAAGAAGCCCTCCACGCATGCCTCAAGTCACCTCCAAAGATCCCTTTAACCTTGGGGCCATTGGACCACCTGCCCAGTAAGGAAGTTTTAGGCATCGGCTCTCAAAGATTCTATTCCAGCCAATATAAATATTCCAGCCAGTGGCTTCGGTGTTCATGTCTTCCTGTCTCTCTTTGATCCACTTGCTCTCTACTAGTTAACCCTTTCACATGGAAACCTGGTGGTGTAGGCAGGAAAGGGGCACTCCTTCCCCATTCGATTGGGAAGACCGTTTCCCATTTGTGAGATAGAGCATGCTCACAGAAGAGCAAAGAGTAGCAAGCTCTAAAAGACCCAGCTTCTTGGCCACAGCTTCCTGGCTGACAAAAGCAGACGCAAGAGCAAGGTGGTGCACAACTCTTATTGCTACACACAGCAAGAGCATCAAGGGAAACTTGCTCCTGGCCACCAAGAGCTTTGGGTGATGCGGTGGGCTGGGATGGTGGCTGTGCACGCGGTGGGTTGGGCTGCAGGCCCGGACCGGGGAGAAGGGCTCAGCACCTTTTGCAGCAAGTGGTCCTCAGTACATGTGCTCATGCTGGTTGTTTTGGGGGTGGGTCCATCTGCCTCTGCGAGACACCATATGCAACCGCTTATAAAACCCTCAAGAAATACTCATGTATACCGTGCCATGCCTTTTGGTGCAGGGATCCCTGTAAGCCCCGTCTTGACGGGGATGTTTGTGTGTGGTTTGCGCAGGACACCCAATATCGACCGGCTTGCAGAGGAAGGTGTGAGGCTCACCCAGCACCTGGCGGCCGCCCCCCTCTGCACCCCCAGCAGATCTTCCTTCCTCACGGGGAGGCACTCCTTCAGATCAGGTCAGTGTTGTGGGGACAACTGAGAAAGGGGCACGTCTGTGTCCACTCATTACTCGTCCTTAATATTAGCGATGGTTGAGATCCAGGGAAAACGGTGCAGATAGAATCTGTGGTGACATCACCTAGAACTTACATAAAGAATCCTGTGTTTGAGGTAGTCAGGCGATGATTTGGTTGACTGGGAATTCAGAGTGGAACTCTCCAAGGGTAGCTGGTTAGGGTTGACATTGTGTTTATTTGTTTAAATATTTTAGTCGGTCTTGATGTGTAGTCATGATTTCAGACAGGCTCTGAGAGCATGTAGGGGGCTGAATGATGGTCCCCAAAGATCCCACATCCTAATTCCCGGAACGGGTGAATGTTTCCTTATATGGCAAAGGGGACTTTGAAGATGGGATTAGGTGACGGATCTTCGGATGGGAATGTTATCCTGGATTATGCAAGTGGCCCAGTGTCATCACAAAGGCCCTTCTAAGGGGAAAGCATTAGGGTCAGAGTCGGAGAGGGACAAGGAACAGCTTGGTGAGATGCACTGTGAGGCTGCAGGAGGGGGGCCCTGATTTGTTTGTCCGTGTCTGCTTGAGCTGAGTGCATGCACACCCTGTGACCCAGCAATTCCTAGGTAGGTGCCCAACATGTACACACATGCACGTTCTACAGAAGATGGAATGAGCACGTTCGCAGCAGCACTGTTTGTACGGTGCAAACACGGACACAGTTCATCAGTGGAAGAGTGGGTTAATAAACTGGCACATTCACACATTGGAATACTGTTGTCTTAGTCTGTCTGAGCTGCCGTACGTAATACCACAGAAGGACCAGCCTAAACAACAGAGATTAATTTTCTGATCATCTGGGAGGCTGGGGGTCTGACATCCAGGCGGGGCTGGAGGCTGGGAGTCTGAGATCCAGGCGTGGGCAAGGCTGGTTCCTCCTGAGGCCTCTCTCCATGGCGTGTAGACTCTGCCTCCTCCCTCTGTCCTCACGTGGTCGTCCCTCTATGAGTGTCTGTGTCCTCAGCTCCTCTTCTTATAAGGACCCCAGTCCTGTGGGATCAGAGCCCATCCCGATGACCTCATTTTTACCTCTTTAAAGACCCTGTCTTCAAACACAGTCACGTTCTGAGGTGCTGGGGGCCAGGTCTCTACGTGCAAGGTGCTAGTAGCAGCCAGTCTCCCCACCGAGTTGTGACAACCAAAAATGTCTCCATGCATTGCCAAGTGTTCCTTGGGGGGCAGAATCACCTTCGGTTGGGAACCATTTCATAGACAGATCATGGATAGAAGATATAGATAGACAGAGATAGATAGATGGATAGGTAGATAGATAGATAGATAGATTGATTGATAATAGATTGATAGATGATAGATTAATAGATAGATACATGATAGATGAATAGATGGATGGATGGATGGATGGATGATAAAGAGAGAAAGAGAGAGAAACAGACAGAATCTCTCATGCCAAGGCAGGGCTTCTCAACCTCAGCACTGCTGACATTTGGGCCGGATGATTCTCTGTGGTAGGGGCATCCTGGGCACCGTAGGGTGTTTCCCCTACCAGACGCCAGTAGAACCCCTCCTGCAATTGTGACAACCCAAACCAACCCCAGACAGCGTGAGCCACGTTCCAACCCAGGCAAGAACCCCTGCTGCAGTCAAGGGAGAGTGAGTGCTTGCTCTCTGCTCTGCTCCACAGGCATGGATGCTGATGATGGGTACCGTGTCCTCCTGTGGAACGGGGGATCGGGCGGACTCCCCGTGAATGAAACCACGTTTGCGAGAATCCTGCAGCAGCAAGGTTATGCAACCGGCCTCATAGGTACTCATATGGTTCAAGGGGATGGAGAATCAACCATCGAAAGCACCTGTTTCCCAACAAGGCAAAAACATCCCATGTCAGAACCAAAATAGGGTGCTGACCCCGTCTGGTCTCTCTTGGATTGGTCACATTGTTGGAACTTCTGTCATCGACAAGCAATTTTAATTCAACATCTTGTGAGATTTGCCTCTTTCCTTCCGTTCACAGGCTTTGTATTAGGGGCTGGTCTCATAGGCACCCGCTGCCTGGCACCCCCCAAAACTCCAGCCTCCGTAAGGAAAGCAGGTGTTCAGCAAAACCACATTGTGCAAACATTTTAGACACAGAGCCACACTTACTATTTAGGGAATGATGGGAATCCTCTGGAGAGCCGATTGTCACACATCATTAGCAAGGGCCAACCTGGTAAGAGCACCTGTCTGAGAACAGTGCTCTGACACCTGCTAGGTGACTTCTAAGCAGATGGGCGCCCACCTGTCATGGACCACATGCTTGTGACCGCTTTCGTTCCTTGCCTCAGCCTGTGTGTTTAGGAGTGGCATCCCGTCTGAGAGGAATCAGAGGCCCGGTGACGAGGGCGTCTTCCCCAACCCCTTGGTCAAGGGAGGGCTGGGTCGGGTCTGTGTGCAGGGGCTCCGATTTGATCCCTCACCAGCTCTTCCACACTCAGACTCACTGTTGAGTTCAGAAGGGACCATGACACCCCCACTGCGTCAGGGCGGTGATTGGCTGGAGGGGTGGGGAATCACCCTTACCCCCTTTTAAAATGTCCTGCTACTTTAGAAATAGAGATTATGTAGATATACTTCCCACAGAGCTGGAGGCCGAGAAGCCCAAGATCCAGCTTCCGTGTCTGGCGAGGGCCCTCATCCTGCCTCACAGAGGACTGTCTTCTCTCTGTGTCCTCACATGTGAGAAGAAGGGCTGGGGATCTCTCTGGGGCACTGATCCTTTCACGGGGCCTCCACCCTGAGGATCTGCTCTCATCTCCAAGGTCCCACCTCCAAATTCCATCCACCTCAGGGTCAGGTCTCAACACAGGAATTTCGGGAAGACACAGATACTCAGAATATAGCATATCCCATTTTCAAAGACATTTTCAAGGACTTTGTACACATCTGCTCTATCACCTATATTTCTCTTTTCAATCCTAAGAAGTAGAGCGAAGCTTCTTAGCCACCCAAATTGACTGGAACTTTCCATTACCAACTCACCACCATCGGGTCAATGTCCTTGACCCCACAGCCACCCAGGTCTCTCCTACTCTGTGGGTGGAATCGTGTTTAAAATTAGGTGAGTAGGTTTCTTTTGTGTTTACTGGACTTGCAGACCTGTTTATCGGTTTGTTCTGTGCAACTTTACTCTTCTGGTGCACACACCCCATCTATATTCAGACAAGGCTGTTCTTCACATTCCACATACCTACCCCATCTCAGCATTTTCACTTCTTAAATGGAAGCAGGCACGTAAAGGAATGTCCCTGGGCTTGGAACTAAAACCAGTCCTACAAGTTCTGAAGACGCTTCGTGAGTCATGGGAGGGAAGAGCAGGGCGGGACCCAGTTTAACCTCTGCACCTGGGAAATTAGGGCAAACAGTACCTTGGACCCTTTCCTGTTCTATCTGGTAGCTCAATTAAAGCTGGCTGAGCATCTGGAGATAACCCAATTCTTGTATAACCTGCCAGAATTTGATATATGGGCTTCCTCATGTTCCATCTCAATGATATTATAAAATTACTGCCTTTGGAAAGAATCTATTATAAGCAATTCTTGCTTACTAGTTAGTGGAGTGAGTCACTTCCTTCTGCTGTATCATAAGATTATTCTAGAGCCAGCTCCTGTTATCAAGTAGTTGTCTTTTAAGTAAGAAATATCGTAAGTGATATTTTCTGAGTGATTTAATAGCAGAATAGTGTAGGGTTGCAAACTTGTAATTCCCGACAGCCCAGAAAACTTTAAACCTTTAATCTTTTTCTTTAAACCTTTAATCTCTTGATAACGATCATGACCTCCATACGTTTGTTCGGTATTTGCAAAGTGCAGTGTAACCATTTAAAAACACACCAGGATCAAACCCATTCATTTTATTCCTTTCTATCTCCAATTTATATCATGTTCCTTTTCTATTTCAGATTTTGCTGTTTGCATACCTTCATTTTCATTGGAGCATCCAAATTATTGAGGTGATTGGTATCAGACAGAGTGCCTTCCATGTGTCTTCTTGTTTAACTTCTTGCTCTTATTTTCAGGAAAATGGCACCAGGGTGTGAACTGTGAACTCCGCACCGACCACTGCCACCACCCACTGAACCATGGATTTGACTATTTTTATGGCATGCCTTTCACGCTTGTGAATGACTGTCAGCCAGGCAGGCCCCCGGGACTGGACGCCGCGACTAGAAGCAGGCTGTGGCATTATACCCAGATGGCGGCACTGGGGGTCCTGACTGTTGCTGTTGCCAAGACTTGCGGGTTAATCTCTGTGTCCTGGAAGGTAGTCCTGGGCGCAGCCAGCCTCGTCTTCCTCTTCTTTGTCTCCTGGTACGCCAGCTTTGGGTTTGTGCGTCGTTGGAACTGCATCCTGATGAGAAACCATGACGTCACAGAGCAGCCCATGGTTTTGGAAAGAACGGCGAGTCTCATGCTACACGAGGCAATTTCCTATATTGAAAGGTAATCCCACTTTTAAAGAGGAGGTGAGTTCTCATAGCACCTGAGTCTCTTTATCATCTTTGGAATTTCTTAAACCAGCCCTGATGGGGAGGTGAGTTTCAAGGACTCAAATGGATCAAAGGCTGTTGAAACAGGATCAAATACAGGTGTCATCGTGTCTGAAGGATGTTTTTCCTCTCTCAGAAATAAGCACAGGCCATTCCTTCTGTTCGTGTCCTTGCTGCATGTACACATTCCCCTGGTAACTACAAAACAGTTTCTTGGAAAAAGCCGGCACGGCTTATACGGCGACAACGTGGAGGAGATGGATTGGCTTGTAGGTAAGTCAAGGCACAGCTGTGCTTCATTTAGTCTCACCACTGAACTTTGGTAACAGATGGGCCACCTCACTAGGAACCAAGCTGCAATAAAGAATAAGAGAAAAGGCAAAGAATAGGGAGAAAGTTTCCCATATCATTCATGTGCTCCTTCAGCACTTCCGATCCCTCGGCCTACTTCTGCACAAAATCATCCTACAAAGTGTATTATTTAAAGCCATCATGAGGGGCACCTGGGTGGCTCAGTCGGTGAAGCGTCTGCCTTGGGCTCAGGTCATGAGCTCGGGTCCTGGGATCGAGCCCCACATCGGGCTCCCTGCTCAGTGGGGAGTCTGCTTCTCCCTCTCCCTCTGCTCCTCCCCCATCTCTGTGCTCAAATAAATAAATAAAATCTTAAAAAAAAATAATAAAACCATCATGAGACATTGCAGAAAGTGAAGCAAGAACTCTGTCATTCAGGGCAAACAGACCAACTTCACTACGGCCTGGAGAAAACCTGGAGAGATCCAGCGAGATTATAGATTGTTTTTTTCACACTGAAGTATAGTTGATACATAGTGTTACCTTAGTTTCAAGTGTATATAGATTCTTGAAAGAATGTAGACATCTAAATCCTTGCAGGATCCGAGGGCTTATCCTGGGAGAAGCATAGGGCTACAGTAGACCAAGTAAAGAGGCAAACAACCCCAAAATGGGAGGGTAGATTACATCATGCTTTAAAAACATGCATTTCCACTGCTGTACATGCCCGAGTGGTGTAAAATCTTTACTTTCAGTGCTTTAGATGTGCATTTGGTCTCCGTAGATAAAGCAAGTGCTTGGCTTGTAGATGGCTCGGCTCTCCTGAGCCTTGGCCCCCATGTGCCAACACGCACAGATGGATGCTCACAGCTCTGGCTTCCTCCCGTCTCAACGGGGTTGTCCCATCAAACCCTTTCTCACCACGTGCCCACCCCCATGCGCTCATTATGGACACACGTATGCATGCCAACAGTGCCCATTCAGAACACTCCATTGCTGGCATATTGGCTTTAGGCGTTTATTCTGTTTTCCATATTAGTATCACTAATGATCACTAGTGATACCTCTGTAAACAAGATTCTGAATCCTGTGGTATCAGGAAAATCAGATAGGGGTTCACACTTTGTGATCACATTCATAACGACAGTCTCCTGGTAGGTGCAGAGTCCCCTTATGGGACTTTCTAGCAAGAAAGGGCAAATTTGGGTTGAATTCACTGATGCTGTTTCATTGGCTCTGTCCTGAATTGTTCTATTTCTCTTAAAGGTGAAATCCTTAAAGCCGTTGAAGTAAACGGTTTGAAAAACATGACATTCACGTATTTTACCTCTGATCATGGAGGACATTTGGAGGCAAGGGACGAACGTGGCCAGCTGGGGGGATGGAATGGAATATTCAGAGGTGAGACCAATGCATACTGGGGGTTAAAAGTCAGATATGTGACCCACCAAATGATTCCCAGTGATACAGGCTGGAGAGCAAGCAGAAGGGGAAAAGAGTCTGTGCTTTCAAAGGGGGATTTTCTTGAGCAGCTCCTATACACCAAGTTCTATCCAGATGCCAAGAGAGAGAAAAAAAGACACCTGCACTTCCCTTAAAGAATTCACATTTTAGTAGAAGAGTGAGATATACAAATAAATAATTAAGATAAAATTGAAATAAATGCCATCCTAAATCCAAGGTAGCACAGTAACCATAACCTTAGTTATATGTGTCCCCGTATTCCACAATATCATGCGAGATTTAGGGCGTGATACCTTTATATTGTCATCTTAAAAGTCTGATACAATTGTTCTGCATGATTCATGGATTCCATATTTATGAATTCATTCACTTGCTAAAATGTATCTGTAACCCCAAAAATCAATACTTGCAATGCCTTTGTACTCATTTGAACAGCAGTAAAAATATTAGTCGCCTGACATGCATGTTCTCAACTAAGGTTGGATGACGTAACCCTGTGCCTACAATTTCATCTCTCAGACTATAAACATTTTCACAGACTCTTTAGTGGCCACGTTTTTATAGTTTTGTTTGCTTTTTGTTGGTGACTTTGCTACTTCAAATGGCTCCCAATCGTAGTCCTGAAGGGCTGTTCCCTGTTTCCAAGGGCAAGAAGCTTGCGATGTGCCTTAGAGAGAAAATAGGTGTGTTAGATTGGCTTCGTCCAGACAGGAATTCTAGCGCTGTTGGCCGTGAGTCCAATGCGAATGAATCACAACATCTACTCAATAAGGAGTCTAAACCAAAACACACAGAAATATACTGATTAGCTGATGAAAATACGGGGACCAGAGTCTCCCTGGAACTGAGCCCTATATTACACCTGAGAGTCGTTGTTCAGTATGAGCTGTTTGTGGTGACTTTGTAGAACATCACTCCAGGGAATGAGAGTCGACTGTATATGTTCCTATGACTTGGAAGTGGCTTTTTCCTCCAATCCTCCATATACATCCCCAAGCTGTGGAGTAGATTCTCATCATTCCCGGTGGTGTGTTCTACAAACAGCCTACCCCTCGGTTTCTGACGGTGGGACCCGGAACAGAGTACCCGCCAAGCCACGCCTGACTCCCAACATGCAGAAGGGAGACCTGATACCCAGGAGTGAGGCTGCTGATTTGCACTAACTTGTTACGCAGCAGTAACTTGTTACGCAGCAGTAACTTGTTACGCAGCACTAACTTGTTACGCAGCAGTAACTTGTTACGCAGCAGTAACTTGTTACGCAGCACTAACTTGTTACGCAGCAGTAACTTGTTACGCAGCACTAACTTGTTACGCAGCAGTAACTTGTTACGCAGCAGTACAAAACAAAGGCAAGCCCATTACAATTTTTGAGCTGCGACAAAGAAGCATTTATTTAGCAAGATTCTGAACACATCCCTCCCTGTTTACAACTCTCCTTCTGTAACGTAGGATGGCTTCGATTTCCATACCCGGAGTTTAGGAAGTGGAAGCACATTGTCTAATGCTCAATATTTGTGTGCATTTCCCAAAGAGCCAACCTGGACCCCAACTCACTGCTAAGGGTCCCAGAAATGAAGAAGAACCAGGAAAAGGGGTAAAGGAACAGGTGTATGGTATGGCGAGCAGGTGGGAGAGGAGGAGAAGGGGGTCCAAGATCCAATTCCTAGTCCTTTCAGAAAGAAAAAGGACGGAGGAAGACGGGGACTATGAACCATGAGCGGTATGAAATCCCAGTGCCAGTTACAGCTCTGAAGCCACGCATTGCACACCCCGTGCGTTCGCGTGGTCACAAAGACCCGCTGAATCTCAAGAGGAGAGCATATGGACTCCACGTGCGCATAGGGAAGTGACGAGGTTCTGGGATTATTGCTGCAAATATTTTTGGGAAATGCAGGCTGCCACCGTGTGTGATTACGTGTGGGGGGGCCCAGGTAGATACACACAGACAGACAGGTGCACCCAGGGGGGTGTGTGGATGGGACCATCTCCTGGAGAATTCTAATGGTGTTTACTTACAGGTGGCAAAGGGATGGGGGGCTGGGAAGGCGGCATCCGTGTGCCGGGGATCTTCCGCTGGCCTGGGGTGCTGCCGGCCGGCCGAGTGATCCACGAGCCCACCAGCCTGATGGATGTTTTCCCCACCGTGGTCGAGCTGGGGGGCGGCGAGGTGCCCCAGGACAGGTACACATGTAATGAGGTCTCCGTCTTCCCCAGTTCCTCACAGCTGTCCTCTTCCTATTTTACACGTAGGGGAGAAACCCTACCACAATGTGAGAACGTTCGGAAAGTTCTCACATCCTCAAATGTAGGGGACAGCCTAAGGCAAAATAATCATACTCACTTAAACGCGATTAAATAAAATACTGGGTCCATCTACTCATTTTGCCATTTTGGTAAAATTTTATAACTCAGCACAACAACGAGGAGATGAAAGCATTAGAAGTCAATCCACTGAAACACATCTCCCTGTGATTTCCTGAGATGCACTCTTGCCTGTATGTTGATGAGTGACAGCACGCTTTAGAAATGATTTATCACCTCAATATTAGCACAGAACCAAAGACTCTTGCAAATACAAGATAAAAACAAGGCAGTAAATATTTTGATAATGATTTCGTTTTACTCCATTTAAGGGAACAAATAAATACTCCTGTATAAGAGAGACAGAACCAATCGTTATATGTGCAGGTGTCTGTGTGTTTATAAAATAAGACATATATCTTAAGAATTGGCTCATGCAGTTGTGGAGGCCGATGAATTGAAATCCTTATGTCAGGCCAGTGGGCTGCAAACCCAGGCAGAATTTCCCTGTTACAGTCTCAAGGCAGAATTCCACCTTCTCTGGGAAACCTCAGTCTTTGCTCTTGGCTGCCGTCAACTGATTCTGTGAGGCCCACCTTCACTGTGAAGGGGGCTCTGCTTTGCTCAGAGTGCACTGATGACGGATGTTAACAGTATCTAAAAAAATGCCTTCACAGCAACACTCAGACTGGCGTTTCACCAAATCACGAAGCACCATGACCCAGCCGAGTGGGCACAGAAAACAGAACCACCATAATTAGGGTATAATTAAAATAAAAGTGTTCTACAACCGTGAGGGAAAATACTACATTTGTACATTAAGTTCAGATTGAGGACTTTTTAAAAAATATGGTCATGTGGCCATGACTGGCAAGGTTGGGATGGTGTTTATATGTCTGTGAGCTCACTGTGTCTGTGGCACGGCATAACCAAATGACCCCACAACTTAGTGACTTTGTGTTTAGAAACAGTGACATGCATCTTGCTCAACAACTTGCAATCTGGACAGAGTTGGGGAGACAGCTCATCTCTGCTCCTCTTGCCCCATAGCAGGGGCCCTTACAAGCTTGGAGGTTCATTTTCAGGTGCAACGCAGCCTGAGCGGCCTTCGCCTGATTCCTTCTTGTGTCTCTTTACTGAATCAGGGTGATCGATGGCCGTAGCCTGGTGCCCTTGCTTCAAGGGGCTGCTGAGCACTCTGCACATGAGTTCCTGTTTCATTACTGTGGAAAGCATCTGCATGCAGCACGCTGGCATGAGAAGGACAGTGAGTACATGCCTTTTCCCAGTGCCGGGGAGGGGCGGTTGCATTAGTCAGGGTTCCCCCTGAGAAACAGAACCAAGAGTGTGTGGGATGGACGGATGGATGGATGGATGGATGGAGGGAGGGAAGGTGGATGGATGGGTAGATGCATGGATAAGTGGATGGATGGATGGATGGTTGGATGGACACATGGAGGGATGAATGGATGGATGGAGGGAAGGTAGATGGATGGTAGATGCATGAATAAGTGGATGAATGGATGGATGGATGGATGGACACATGGATGGATGGATGGATAGAAGGTGGATGCATGTGTAGATGCATGGATAAGTGGATGGATGGACACGATGGATGGATGGATGGATGGAGGGATGGATGGAGGGAAGGTGGATGGATGGGTAGATGCATGGATAAGTGGATGGATGGATGGATGGATGGACACATGGATGGATGGATGGATGGATGGAGGGAGGGAAGGTGGATGGATGGGTAGATGCATGGATGAGTGGATGGATGGATGGACACATGGAGGGATGGATGGATGGATGGATGGATGGACACATGGAGGGATGGATGGATGGAACGTGGATGGATGTGTAGATGCATGGATTTGTGGATGGATGGATGGATGGATGGATGGATACATGGATGGTTGGATGGATGGATTGATGGATGGAGAGAAGGTGGATGGATGGGTGGATGCATGGATAAGTGGACGGATGGATGGTTGGATGGATGAATGAATGGATGACACATGGATGGATGCATAGGTGGATGGATGGACACATGATGGATGGTTGGATGGAAGGCAGATGGATGGGTAGATGCATGGATAAGTGGATGGATGGATGGACACATGGATGGATGGATGGATGGAGGGAGGGAAAGTAGATGGATGGTAGATGCATGAATAAGTGGATGAATGGATGGATGGATAGATGGACACATGGAGGGATGGATGGATGGAACGTGGATGGATGTGTAGATGCATGGATTTGTGGATGGATGGATGGATGGATGGATGGATACATGGATGGTTGGATGGATGGATTGATGGATGGATGGAAGGTGGATGGATGGGTGGATGCATGGATAAGTGGACGGATGGATGGTTGGATGGATGAATGAATGGATGACACATGGATGGATGCATAGGTGGATGGATGGACACATGATGGATGGTTGGATGGAAGGCAGATGGATGGGTAGATGCATGGATAAGTGGATGGATGGATGGACACATGGAGGGATGGATGGATGGAAGGTGGATGGATGGGTGGATGCATGGATAAGTGGACGGATGGATGGTTGGATGGATGAATGAATGGGTGACACATGGATGGATGCATAGATGGATGGATGGACACCTGATGGATGGTTGGATGGATGGATGGATGGGTGGGTGGACAGATGATAGATCATGGATGGATGGATAGATGATAGATGATGGATGGATGATCGATAGGATAGATTAATAGATCATGAAATAGATAGATGACAGAGAGGTAGATAGGTAGATAACAGATGGATGATAGATAGAGATAGAAGATAAAGACAGATGTAGATGAATGGGTGGGTAGAAACAAGAGATTTTTCAAAGAATTGTCTCATGTGGCTGTGGGGACTGGCAAGTCTGAAATCTTCAGGGCCAGCCCACAGTCCCGCAGGAGTGGATGCTGCCATCTTGAGGCCAAAGGCTAGAAACTCAGGCAGAATTTCTGTGTTGTGCTCTGCAGGCAGAATTCTTTCCTCTTTAGGGGACCTCAGTCGGCTTTCTCTTACATCCTTCCGCTGATTGTGTGGGGCCCACCCACAGTATGGAGGGCGGTCTGCTAATGTAAATGTTCATCTCACTGGGGAAAAAAAAAAGCAAACCCATGACGGGGACATGCAGATTGGTCTTTGACCGTGTGTCTGGGTGCCATAGGCTGGCCATGATGACGCATGAAATGCAACATCACAGAGCAAATCTCTTTCTGAGAAGCTGAGAAGAATCAGTATCTCGTGGAGAATGATGGCTGGTGCTGGGCACATGTACAGGGGAAGGGAATCTGAGGGCTCCACCCCGTACCGCCCTCTGGTTGGCTTTATTATCTGCCCTGTACGCAAATGCACCCCCTGAGGACACAGCAAGAACTTTCACGATGTTGATGTGTCCTATTTGCTTCTGTTAATGAAACTAGTATGGGGACGTGGAGCAATTAGAATGAAGGGTCAGAATGAAGTAAGCACGGCCCATAGGGTTATCATCCATGCAGGCAGCCTCACCGAGCACTTTGGGAGGAGTCCCTTTGCCTCTGTGTGCCTGGACCACACCATATAGACACACTTTGCAAGAACCACTTGCTTTTCTTCTCTCCTCTCTTTTTATTTGGATGGGATGTTGATGATTTCCCCAGGGCTGGTACTTGGGTCAGGTGTTCACTGCTCTCTTTGTCTTTAGGTGGAAGACTCTGGAAGGTCCACTACATGACACCGCAATTCCACCCCAAGGGGGCGGGGGCCTGCTACGGCCGAGGCCTGTGCCCCTGCTCTGGGGACGGCGTGACCCAGCACAGCCCGCCTCTGCTCTTTGACCTCTCCAGGGACCCTTCTGAGGCAGAGCCCCTGTCCCCTGGCTCCGAACCCCGGTACCACGCGGTGGTAGCACGGGTGGGCGAGGCAGTGGATCAGCACAGGAAGACCCTGAGTCCTGTGCCCCCCCAGTTTTCCCTGAGCAACATCATCTGGAAGCCGTGGCTGCAGCCGTGCTGTGGAACCTTCCCCTTGTGTGCATGTGGGCAGGACGGAGGTCCCCAATGAGACATGACCTCACACTTGGCAGGATGCCTGTCATCAGACAGACAGGGGGCAAATCATGTTGGTGAGGATGCAGAGAAAGGGGAATTGTCTTGCACTGTTGCTGGGAATGCAAACTGGTGCAGGCATTCTGGAAAACAAGATGGAGGTTCCCACAAAAATTAAAAAACAGAGCTATCCTATGACCCACTGATTGCACTTCTGGGTATTTGGTCAAAGGAAATGAAAACGGGATCTCAAAGATACCTGCACTCCCATGTTCATAGCAGCAGCCAAGACCTAGAAACAACCCAAGTGCCCATCGATGTGGTCCATCCACACAATGCAACACGACTCAGCCACGAGAAGCAAGGAGATCCTGCCCTTTGTGACAACGTGGACGGAACTCGAGGACATTATGCAAAGTGCAATAAGCCAGACACAGATCCAAAAATACCACATGATCTCACCGATTCGTGCAATCTTAACAAAAAAGAAGGGAAGGGTGTGTTCGGTCTTGGAGGGACGCAACCCCATGCTAGCAGCCTCCTGGCATTTCCAAGCTCTACCACCCTCTGCCTCATGGCCTGGGGATGGCTGCAGCAGCTCCAGCCACCACATAGACATTCCAGGCTGCAGGAAGAAGGGCATTCCTCCCAGCAGAGTCAGCCCCTGTGAAGGGGATTCTGCAGAGGTTCTAACCCTGGACTCCTGCTTCCCTCCGTAGAAACAACTGGGAATTGAGACATTCACTCTTTGAAGTGGGCACATACCTGCAGGGGGTAGAATCAGGGTTAGTCTCATCAGCCTAAAGGTGAGACCGGCTTTATAATGACTTGTCCGAGGTCTTTGATACATATTTCATTGCCAAATTACTTATTTAGCAAATTTCGAGGTTCCAGCTGGCTTATAAAACCTCAAATTTCCCCAAGAAACCTCCTCCTGGGCTTTTTTTCTTTCTTCCGCGCCCCCCCCCCTTTTTCTTCATCCTCTATGACTTCCTTGTCTGCTTCTCATGAGTCAGTCCTTTTTGAGTGAAACCTTTTTCCACTCGCAAAACACGGCCAATATCCAACTCTACACATACATATTTTTTATTGTTATGTTAATCACCATACATTACATCATTAGTTCTTGATGCAGTGTTCCATGATTCATTGTTTGTGCATCACACCCAGTGCTCCACGCACAACGTGCCCTCCTCAATGCCCATCACCAGGCCAACCCATTCCCCCCAGCCCCCTCCCCTCTAGAACCCTCAGTTTGTTTTTCAGAGCCCATCGTCTCTCATGGTTCGTCTCCCCCTCTGACATACTCATATTTTAATGCAAAACTGACTCACAGAATCAGACATGCAGCAGGGAGGGACGGGGGGAAAGACGCCGGGGACGGCCTGCAGATCCACCGGGGAAGGAGGCAGCCCAGGGCCCCAGGGCGGTGATAAGCGGGATGCACTCCCGGGGTCAGGGCAGAGCAGAGCTGATTTACTACCCGACGGAGCAAAAGCCTTATCTTAATCTCCGGGGCCCTGTGTCTTTACTTGCCGCGAAACATTGGCAGCTGTGGCCTAACCGGTTAGACCGGCTGTAGCGTAACTACGTGCCACCTCCCGCTCCGCCAACCCCGGGAGGCAAGACAGACTCCTCCCCTCCGCTGTCGGCTCAGTTGAAACCGAGTTTCCTCCCACAGACCTTGGTGCTCGGTCTGCAGACACAGCAAACGGGGAGCTTTGCACGGACTGCCGCTGAACCCCCAGGGCTGCCTGCCAGGTTCCGTCTCTGGCCGCCTTCCTGTCCCACGCCTTTACTGCAAGCTCTGCGTGAGTGTGAGCAGGCTCTGAGGGGCCTGGGAGTGCACTCGAATATCCAAACTAGGGAAATTTTGCAGAATATGGTCAGCTTCGGCTAGCCCCATAGATGAGTCTGTTACACATCCAATGGGGCATTCCCTGTCACAGTTGGCTGTTGACACGCAAAAACACACATTTAGACCTTTAGCCTCTCACACGTCCCGAAGGGTGAACGCCAAATCCACTAGAGACCCAAACGAAAAAGAGGATCAGAAAGAAACTCACGGCAAAATCTTTGTCCTCTTGGGTCAGGAAGAGATTTTTTAAGATAAGACAACCAAAGCTTGATCTGCTTTTCAAAACTTGATAAATGAGTTTATCAAAATTCAAAGCTTGTGTGCTTCAAAGAGCACCATGAAAAAAAAAGGAAAAGATAAGCCACAGATGGGGAGAAAAATATTTCCAAATGAAAACAACTGCATAATAAGGAGACAGACCACCTAAGACGTGGGCAAAAGATGTGCGCAGTCGTTTTACTAAAGAAGAAATGAATGACTAATAAGCACGTACAAGGATAATTGGTCTGCATTTCCTTATTCAGGAGTGGTCACCAGAAAGAAACCCCGTTCTGCTTCAACTTGTTTGCAGTCCCACGCCAAAACCCATCAGCAAGTGAGCTGTTCATGTGCATTCAAGTACCACACAATGGTTTCAGCAAGATAGGACCAAGTGATCATACTATACTTTGTTCCTCTACATCTACACACCTTCACCCACCCTGCGAAGTCACCATATCCACAGGTGCTTCTCCCCACGTGGCATTTCCTCCTGCTCCCAAATAATCATTGGAAAATATTTCTAGAACAAGAAAACGTAAACACACACACACACACAACCTACCTTTTATGTACCCAAATATTAATGATAGTACAGGTCAAATCACATCTCCTGGGGACTCGAACAATTGTGTGGTCCTGACCTTACATAGCACAGATTCTGCATTGGCCTTACTCATGTAACAACATCATATTATACCTCTTACACAGATGTTATTTAGCAACCCTCAGAAGGTTCTGAACTACTCATTTATGAGTAAGTACATGTCACAGGGCCTGCCCTACAGAGAACTCAATAACCATGGGATGGATGGATAGACGGATGGTTGGATGCATGGATGGATGGATGGGTGAGTGATTGGAAGATGGGTGGATGGATTGAATGAATGAATGTGACATTGAAAAACAATGCTAGGAAATGGGTAGCTTCCCTAGGGAGACCTTAGGGAATTTCAACACAGTGAGAAGTAAACAGTTCTACACACTTTACTGCTACTAGCAATTCTGAAAAAAAATGTTGGTGATTTAAATTTACACACACCCACATCCCTTCCCTCTGTGACATATAAAATATTATTTTGATGGCTCAGAACACACACAAACACACACCAGAAGGGACACCATGTTGCTGTTTTAAATTTTTAATTGAAGTGCATTAGCATCCATTGAAATCAAAGATATAGACCAGAATGCGTAACAGAAGTCTGTGTTGAACAGACACCTTAAGCCATTAAACCACTGTCCAGAAACAGGAGTTCTCTTCCCCACAGAAGCTGAACCAGACTCAAATATTCATCACCAGACTCCTCCTTCTCAAGTATGTCAGACTCGGGCTCCTGTTTTTCATAACCCAACACCAGGGCACCCAGCACCCACGGTCTTTCCCCAGAACAAGTTTATAGTGTTACTCTAATGCTTGATTACCATCCCAACTCAATCCCTGTAAGGCTATATATCCATAGGGCTATCTTCACTTAGCTCCAGAAGCTTCGTATGTGCGATGCCCAACCAAGACTGCGGACCATTAGCCACCCAGACATAAAGGAAACAACCCCCCGGTAACTCACATCTTGCAAAAGCTCAGACCACAACTAACATCATGCACTTCCCCACATTCCTCCACCCAAGGGCTCACCTGCTTGACAGGATGTAAAACATGGCCAAACACACCCGCCAAGTTATAGCATAGCCACCACCACGTGGTCCAAACCTGTCTGTAGGAAACCCTCTGATGTTCCACAGTACGTGCATGATAAACAAACCATCCTAACTTTTAAGAAATCACATTTCCCTCTCTTTAGCGCGGTGGTGCCCATTTTTAGGTGGTGGCCACACGCAGTGACCCGGTCAGAGCTGTTCCAACACACTGCGTGAATTCACAAAACGAGGATACTTCTGAAGATGAGGACTTCTCATAGAATAAAGCATCCAGTCTCATAAAACTGAGATTTCTCCCCAAAACAGCTGCATTGAAATGGTCTGGAGAACACAGTGGCTCGACTCGTTATTTAGCACCGAGGTAGTGATATCCAGCAGAGCACAGTCAGTTGTGACGGACTGCAGACAGATCTGCCTCTACACAAAGAGCCTCTCCAGATCCTGTCAGCGTGAGTGAGGTGTCATCAGAACCACCCGGGGTAAACCCTCAGTGCTCCCCAACCAAGAAGACGTTCCATCCCCCAAGCCAGCTAGAATCTCCCTTCCACATTACCTCCAGCATTTCCCAAGTCGGGCATCCGCCAACAGCACTTGGCAGCCCCACCAGGATTTGCAGAAGAGAAACAACACCTGTGGTGTTGCTCAGACATGCTCCGTGAAGTCTACGTGAGAGTCTCCCTCAAGACGTCTGAACGTCTACCTAGTCCTCAAGGGAAGGACTTTCCATCGTCGAGGCTTCCTGAGGTCCTGTATACATGTACCGCTGTCATTAGCTTAGGGGCAGAAGAGAATCTGCAGTGATGTCTAACCCTACGTGGGATAGAGATGGTAGCACCTGACCAAGGCAGCATCCCAGAGCTCCTTGGAGCAAGACCAGAGAGCATGATCAAGGGTCTACCAGAAGTTTATCCCTGCTCCCATTTGCTGAGAAGAACTGACATCTCAGAGGAGCCAAGAAGGCATGGGTAGCTTGGATAAGCAGGGCAGGGGGGTAGAGGGCTTTAAGCTGGGTTTTTTATGGTCTACATTATTTTTGTGAGGCACCCAAGTTGGTCAGCCATAAACAGAGGCACATAGTTGAACACCTGTTCCCTTCGAAGGGCCTGGAGATGTCCGCGTTCGCGGGACCATGCAGCAGAATATTGCCTAACCACACACGGCGCAATGCGACCCCTGGGGTTACTGCAGAAACCGGTCCAACTTCTCCTGGATGCGGGCGAATGCATCCTTCCCCATGTAATCGATGCGTCCCTCCTCCCATTTTCTCCTCTCTTCCTCGGGACTCGGCTCCTTGACCTTCTCTTCGATGGAAATTTCATAAACAGACATGGCCAGGCCAACCTAGGGAGGACAAGCAGACAGAAGATGGTTTTTGGAGCCATCCCTGGCGCAACTGAACATCTGGTTTAGTGACTGGGTCTACAAATGAATCTCAGTTCTCTTGAACAAAATATGTGCTGAGTTTAATATAATATTCTTAGAAGAAGACGCTTTTCCTGGCCACGTTTTGTGAAATCTTATAAAATACCATGGTACATGTGTTCACTTTTTCATAAGAAGTGTTTTAATTTTTACCACTAAACCATTTTACACACACACCTGTACCGATTTAATGCTTCCACCCACCGGAAACCTCAATGTTTGGTATCACCGTATATAATCAAACTACATGAAATCAAGAAAATACTCGCCTTGTATGAATAAAGCCTATAGTAGTTTGGACAGCCTGCCAAAGCCATTTAAATAATAACCGCAGTGGTTTTCTGCTTGCAAATGGCAGGGTTTTTATCTTCTTAAAGCCAAAATACGAGACAGTATATAAATACAGACATGTGCAAACACACACACGCACCTTTTGTTTGGCACTCAAATGGGTCAATAAAAGTAGTGAATATGTTTCCTTTAAAAATTTCTTACCAAGGATTAGAAAAAGATGTCTAAAAATATGCATGTGCTGATAACACACACACACACACACACACACACACACACACACACACACGCTACAGGAGACACTCAGGTGTTCCCCAGACACTGTGTGTGTTGGTGGGATGACACTGGATGCCAGATAGTTAAATTAGAATTTCGATGCTACTGGGCATATGGGACTTTCTACTCTGATCATTTACAATAGTGTTTTTAAAGAGTTTGTATGGATAACGTTCTGTTTTCTACCCTTGTTCCCTTACATCGTGTTCAAACACTGCCATCCTATTGGCCAAGGAAATAGCAAGAGTTAATAAAGAATTATTTTCCATTAGATCTTAGCCCTTCTCTCCTCTAAGAGCCCTTGGATTCGGGCTCAGTGCATGTCTGGGAACTAAAACTTTTCTGGAATTAACAGGACCCATAGAACACATGGTATACTATCGCTCAACACATGGTATACTATCGCTCAACACAAAACAGTGTGGCGACTGCGTCCTCCGTGATAACAAGAGGAGAGACCTATCTAGGAAAACCACAGACTCCCTTGATTTTATGAAACATGGTATTATACAAAATAGTGAGGGTCATCCACAGTGGAGTGGAGACACTACATAGGAGGAGAAAGTCAACATGCCCCAGTTAAGCGGACAAGTAATGGAGTGCCATTTTCCTGGGTGCTCACAAGGTCCCCTCACAACGGGATGCATCCTGTACAGGTGCATCACCCTAGAAGGTGGGAGTGTTACCGGTGCCATCTGCTGGGAGCAGCCCTGGTGGTAGGGCTGGTGCTAATCTTTATGAGCCAGGTACAATCACGGATTCTTCCAAACCACTGCTGAGTCTAATCCCCACCCCCACCTCCTGCTTTCCCAGGTGGGCACCCCCGTCTCCACCTCATGGATCAGAGAAGGTAATGAACTCGCCAACGGTCCCAAAGCCCCCACACCACATGGCTGAGCTGTTAAATGAGGTCTGCCCAGCAGCACCCCCATACCGTGTCACCCCCAAGCGCTATTTACCCGAATCACTCTGCCTCAAAGCCATACCGCCAGAGCTGAATACGCTCACGTTCCACATGCCACCAGCAGAGTTTCAGAAGAAACCCTGTCATGGAAGCCTCTAGAAATAAGTTCTAAATAGTGCATTTGGCATTTACTACACTGACAAAGTAAGAGGGAGAAAAGCGTACACGTTTTCTCCACCGTACATTCTAGTAAAAGCATCATGCAAACTAAAAAATGTATTATAGAGTAGGCCATATTGCAAATATTGCTATAAACTAAGTATCTGTGTCCCCCCAAAATTCATACTAACCCCCAATAGGGATGGTATGAGGAGGGAGGCCTTTGGAAGGTGGTCTGGTCACGAGGGTGGAGCCCCCATGGATGGGATGAGTGTCCTTACAAAAGGGACCCCAGAGAGCTCCCTCGCCCCTTGCTCCGTGTGAGGACACAAGAAGATGGAGGTCTATGAACCAGGAAGTGGTTCTCACCTTGACCTTGGACTTCCAGTCCCCAGAACTGTGGAGAAATAAACGCACTATGTGCATAAGTCCCCCAGGCTACAGTATTCTGCTAATACCCACTGAAACAGACACGTGCTCAATACTAACTTTCATCAGATACCCAATGTCCAGCTCTAGAGCCATATTAACTACTACTTAAAAAGCAAAAGGTGTCATTCAATTGCTGTTAGACTTTTTTTTTTTTTTTTTGCAATTGCTTTCATTCAACATATCCGTGGAAAGAAGAAAATTTAAGACAAGGACATCTGAAAGCGGAAGGACAGCACAGCATGCACCATTTGGCGCCAAACGTTCACCCCCAGATTTTTTTGCTTTTATCCTCTTCATATGAGACAATGGCTCGCTGGGCAATCAGCAAGAAGAACAGAAAAAGCCCCTGAAGGTCAATTAACTTTTGCGGAACAGTGTTTAAAGAGAGAAAGGCCATGATGATTAAGGATGGGAAAGAAAGTGACCAAGCACCCCAGGCAAACGCCGGAAAGGAGAAAGACGAATCAGAAGCACCAAGAGAGGCAGGCAGAGTCTTATTTCAACAAAGTCAGGCTGGACATTGAGGTTGGCGCATGAGTACTGCCGGCCCCAGTGATGGAGGACAGCATCCAGCAGGAGTGCCAGACGAGACAATGAGGGTACCACCTCCAAAGCATCCTGAGGACTGGAGTCCCCGGTGACATCCACAGGGGGCTCCTGGCTTGGTTCCAAGATTTCCACAGATGGGTCACCTTCTCCTTTATCCATGGGCTGCTAGAAACATAACCATTCCATCGTTAGTCGGCAGACGGTTTCAGGCGACGACGGCTTTAACTACAAGAACAGAGCACTCTGCCAGGGGAAAATAAGATCAAAGGAATGTGTCGTGTCAAAGGCCCTTTCCTCAAAGACTAGAAAGGGGGGCTTCCCCACTCCCACCTTCTCCCCTGACACCCACCATTTCTCACACAAGATGAGATGCTGGAAGTTTTTATGGGAGGTACCAAAGCTAATTTTTCAGACAGGGATTCAATTACAGTTCACCCCTGAATAATGGGAGGTTAGGTGTACTGACCCACACACAGTCGAAAATCCACGTATAACTGTTGACTCCCCCAAAACTTAACTACCAATAGCCTGCTGTTGGCCGAAAGCCTTACCAATAACACAAAATGTCGACCAACACATATTTAGCACATTCTATATATCACAGCCTGTATTCTTACAATAAAGTAAGCTGGAGAAAAAATGTGATTAAGACAATCGTAAGATGTGAAAATACACTTATAGTACCATACTGTATGTATTGAAAAAAATCCGTGTATGAGTGGACCCATGCAGTTCAACACTGTGTCGCTCAAGGGTTGACTATAGTTTATACCAGATGCCCATGGAAGCATTTTACTAAGCTCGTGTCTCAATGAGCACAGCAGACTCTGAGCTCAAACCTCTGATCATGCACAGTAAAAAAGCCCAGATTCATGAGGGCAAGTTTAGCAAAAACAGGGGTAGGACTCATAATCCTTCAATACTGATATGAAACATGGGTCCAAAGTCCTACCAAAAAATTTATTTTGAAAGGGAGAATATATGTCATGGTGATGTTACAGCTTTGTCATCTCTAATTCTTCCTAAAGGGAAATGGACTAACCAAATGACAAACCAAACAGAAATCTGAATAGACACCCCAGTTCTGTATAGACTAATCACAACAGACATTCAGGGTTGGGAAAACCATGCCGAAAGATCACCGGATGAAGAAGAAAAGCAGGGGGCATCTTCTTTGGTATTCGATGGACAAAGACATGCCAAGAAAACAACACTAGGAGACACAGAGGTACGTAAGGAGTGTAAATGAGGTGTACCGAGGTGGTCTGGGTCCCTGAGGAGTCTGCACATTGGGGGGAGGGTGGTGACAATGGGTCACACCTCACTCCAGCGGATGTCTCAAGTTCAGGCCACCCTATTGTCTGTCATAAAGAAAGAAAGAAAAGCAAATTAGGATAACCCTCCTGCAAATATCTGAAAACACCCCATCTATTTTGTTTGCCTCCACGATACAAAGGCAGCGTGACAAGGAACAGGTGTGGGGCAGACGGTGCCAGGCTCACCGTTTCCTGCGTCTGCTCCTTTGTCTTGGGCTCACATGCCCCCGTCTTCCTCGTACCTAAGTGGAGCCATACGATGACTTCTCATCCACACCACTGAGATGCCACGTGACTCACCTCCACTGATGCGGGATACACTTTTCCTACCCTCTTTACTCACGGGTCAGGTGAAGAACAAGATCCCTCCAACCTGTTTCACCTGGGGTTCCATGAGAAAACAAACCCCTACAGAAAGCAATCTGAGCGACTATTTTCTCAGTGCTTCCAAGGATGCTCCATAGCCAAGAGCATTTCAGGTGCCTAGGAGACAATACGATGCATTGTGTGCGATGGCTGGCTTCAGCACGAAGGGCTAATTCTCTCTCAGAGAGCCACAGTGGACAAGGGACACCCTGGAAGAAGCTGGACTACAACTACAGGAGGATCCTGGACCCCTTGGTGACGGCATGGAGCCCAGGATGCCTTTGCCACCGCAGCTGACTGGGGCACAGACGTAGATTTTTTCCCTACCTGGGGCTGTTTGTTATACAGCAAGCCTAATCAATTCACGGTCAGGAAGCAAGCTTGTACCCAGGCGCTGGGGGCCATAAATGGTCCAAAGGCTTCTGCAACACTAACCTGGTCACTGTCTGCTACAGAGGCTAAAGAACATTGACACATTTCCCAATTGTCCCTGCAAACATACTGCAGAAATCATGTGGGTGGGCTGGGTTGCGTCTGTGATGGGAATATAATAAATGCATCTGGCATCTTATTCGCCCTTGAGGCAACCAAGAGGCTGTAGGAAGAATCTGAGCAGACAGTTCAGCAGTGCTTTGAGGCTGAGGAACCCATAAACGATGAGGTATTCAGGAGGGACCCTCTGAACAGCACAGGCTTTCATGAGGGACTGCGCTAAAAGGAGGACAAGAAACAGAGCAGCTCTTAGACACACGGAAGCCCAATTTCACCCCAGTTCAACCTCCAACAGGGCACGGGCACACCACCTCTATGAAAACTTCCTGCCAGGGGCGCCTGGGCGGCTCAGTCGGCGAAGCACCTGCCTTCAGCTCAGGTCATGATCCCTGGGTCCTGGGATTGAGCTCCAGGTCGGGCTCCCTGCTCGGTGGGGAGCCTGCTTGTCCCTCTCCCTGTGCAGCTCCCCCTGCTTGTACGTGCTCTCTCTCTCTCTCACTCTCTCTCCCGAATAAATAAATAAACTCTAAAAAAATATGCAGTGTGATGTGTGGTATCAAAAATCAACTAGCACAGAGCAAGACAAGACCAAATGAATGAAGAACAAGAGGAAAAACAAAATCAAACCACAAGAGCAGATCCACAATGAAATCCAGATATACGATTTGTCAGACATAGACTATAACCAAGTGTAAGAAATACTTTAAATGAAATAAAGGGACAAGTTGGAGATTTTCAATGAAGTATGGAAACTGCCCTATTAAATATCTGACGTTTACTGGGGTTCAGAACACAGTAACTGGCATTAAGTGTTCAGAATGTGGGCTTACCAACGGATTAAACTCAACCCGAGGGAGCCAGAGAGAGACAGAATGGGCAGAAGGAATGCAGGCTCAAGCTACAAACTCCAAGTAGGACAAATACAAAGAATAATAAACCCGGAGCCATGATTATACAACAGATAACTGAAGCCCAAGAGAGAAATCTGAAGAGCGGCCAGAGCAAAGAGACCAATGACCCTGAAGTGCATAGACCCTGAGCCTGGAAGACGCATTTGCAGAGAAGTAATGGACGTCACAAGATTACGAAACAACACGGTCAAAGTGCCCTTGTAAAAAGAACTGCCAAGTGAGAATTCCACATCCAGGAAAATACGGCCCCAAATGAAGGTTAAATAAAGGAATTTTCAGATATACAAAGGGAGGGAATTTTTCAGCATGAAACCTGAATGAAAATAAATAATAAAGGAAGTTCTTTGGAGAGAAGACAATGATGACTGATAGAAAGAATGAAATAAGGAATAAAAATAAAATGATATAGCTAAGTGAACTTGGACTGTGTAAAGTAGCTACAGAATTAAAATATTGTTCTGTAAGAATAGAACAAAATGTGGAGGGAAATGGACAGTCTGAAAGCCTTCTGGGGTTCTTCTATTCCCTGGAAGCGACAAAGTCCTGAATATGTTACATTATGTCAAAGTTAGGAATGAAAATTGGAATCTCTGGGTAACCACTTAAAAAATAATCAAAATAATGCTAAACTGACATGTAAAAGAGGCTGAAATGGAATAACTAAAAATACATTAATCAATCCAAAGAAAGATTACAAAGAAAGAAAAAGACCTCTCAAATTGGTGACAATAAAGAGCAAACCAAGGGACAGATTTAAACATAAATATACTGGTAATTACATTAAATGTCAACAAAGTACCCCAGGTAAAAGGCAAAAAGTATTTGGATAGAAAGAAAACAAAACCTCATTCTGAACATCTTAAAGAGTTACACGTTAAACATGAGAACACAGAAAGGTTGGCAGGAAAAATGCCGAACGAGATATACCATATAAGTACGAAGCAAAACAAAGCTTTAAGGCAATAAACTTTAGTAGAAATATTGCATAACAATAGAAAGATGTGCCAAGAATAGACAGTAGCATTAAATGTCTTGCTTTGTTAACAGCCTTACTGAAGTACAATCTCCATACTATAAACTGGACTAAACTGTACATGCTGCCAAATTTGGGCACAATCAAGAGAAGTAAACACATATCGGCCCCCGAAGTTTCCATAATAATCTCTCCCTCCTTCCTCCTCCATCCCCAGGGAACCTCTCATCTTCTGTTTGTCACTGTAGATTATTTTACATTTTCTACAAGTTTACAGAAATGGAACCACATGGTATGTTTTATCTTTTGTCTGGCTTCTTTGACTCGATATAATTACCCTTTGCAACTTTGCTGCCTGGATCGATAGTTCATTCCTCTTCATTACTGAGTAGTATTCCACTGTGTGGATGGACCACACTTCGTTTATACTTTGACCTACTGATGGACACTTGAGTTGTGTCCAGTTCTGAGCTCCTGGGTGACTCAGTCGGCTAAGCATCTACCTTTGGCTCAGGTCATGATCCCAGGTCCTGGGATTCGAGCCCCACTTTGGGCTCCCTGCTCGGGGGGGGGGGGAGTCTGCTTCTCCCTCTCCCTCTGCTGCTCCCCCTGCTTGTGCACTCGCTCTCTCAAATAAATCAATAAAATCTTAAAAAAAAAAAACAAATCAACTGCTGTTTTCATATGAACATATGCATTCATTTCTCTTGAGTAAACAGCTAGGAGTGGAATGGCTAGATCACATGCTAGATGTATGATCGACATTTTAAGAAACTACTGGACAGTGTTTCACTTGCAGATGATAAGGTGTGTACAGAATAACCAAAAGAATCCAGGCACAATCTTAGTGTTTACAATGACACTACTTATCATTGCCTCACAATCCACCAAAAACCAGGAATTAAGTCTAGCAAAATGTATGCAAGGTCTTTACTAAAAAAATTAACATACTGGAAGAAATTAAAGAAGATCTAAAAGTAGAAATACACTAAGTCCAACGAGCAGAAGACTCAAACTTTGGTGATATTAATCCTTCCAAAACCCAGCTATAGATTCAATGCAATCCCAGTGGAAATTCCAGAAAATTTTGTTTTGTTTTGTTTTCCAAGACACTGCAAAGCTGATCCTAATACTCATATGGAAATCTAAAGGAAATTTAGAAGAGGCAGGGAAAGGAAAAAAAAAGTTGAAATACTCGCATGACTTATTTTAAAGCCACGGTAATCATATGACAGTATATTATTGGTGCAAGAGAGGGAAAAATAAAAGAATCAAGAATCTGGAAATAGATCCATCCACATATGGGCAAAGGAAACATGACAAAGCATGGGGGAATTAAAGGTGTTGTTGATAACCCGTGCTGAGTTAATGATAGACCCCCATGTAACAGTTGTGAATGTTGACCCCCAACTCATTCATTACCTAACATCCATGCCAAGTGGATTATACACTTACCTATAAGAGATAGAAACGATAAAAATTCTGTAAGACAACCAAGGTGATTATCTCCATGACCTTAGTTTAGGGACAGATTTCCTAAAGAATAAACAAAACATACGCCTCATCAAGGAAATTTTAAAACCTGGCTAAACTTCTATTCATCAAAGGATGCCATGTGGGGACTGAAAAGGGAACAGAGTAGGAGAAAGCATTTAGACTGCACTACTGAAAAAGAACTTGCATCTGGAATATATACAAATTGTTAAGACTCTAACTTAAAAAAAAAAAAAAAAAGGAAACACCGGAGGAAAAAAATGTTCAAAATATTTGAACGAGCATTTCCAAAAGAGTCAAAGCTTGATAAGCACCGAGAATTGGTTCAAGTTAACTCCACATCATCTCATACGTGCAAAGTAAGACCACAAAGAGATGTCCCACATGCTCATTGGCATTTTGGAAGATTGCTGAAGATGTAGGACAACCATGACTTCCCTACCCTGCTAGGGGTACAAAATCCTTGGCAGAATCTACTAACGCAAAAGGGTACACACGCATGCCCTTTGCTCTAAGGACCCCACCATTAAGGATAACCTCTCCAAAAATGCTTAGTGAGGGCAACAAGAGGCATGTATAAGGTTGTTCCTAGCGGAGTTACCTGTGTTACCCGAAATAGCAGTGTGTCCACCAACACTAGAATTAAACAGTACATTCTGTCTTACTACAATTGGATAATATGCAGCCTATGAGAATCAGTGAACTACACTCAGCTCTAGACGAATGGATCTCCTGAAGACGTCAAGTGAAAGAGACCAGACCCAAAAGTAGATACTGTAGGATCCTGTTTATAAGGAGCTCAAAAGCACTCACAAGGAAGTGGTGTGGGTCAAGGTCAGGATGGACTTCCCTAGTGACTGGGAGGGTGCAAGAGGTATTTGGGGTGAGTTTCTGCATCTGGATTGTGGTTATTTAAGATTTTTTTTTTCACTCTGAAAATGCATCAAGATGTATAGTTACCATGTTTGCCCTCTTTTACATGCATGTTATCCCTCAACAAAACGTTTTATGAAAAAACAAATACGATGTTCTAAGAAAGCACAATAAAAACAACCAATAACTTCAAAAACCTAAAGGGCATTCCTCATATTTTCATCCACTACATTTCCCCACCCACGATACTGGAGGACAAACATGACACTGGAGGACAAAACACTTGACTGTGAAGACAGTAAAGGGCAAATATATTTCTCTAATACATTAATTTATATGGGAAGAAAATTAGACATTTGGCTTTCCTTTTGAAAACTAAGACCTCCTTGTCAATACTGTTGCCATCATTCAAAGGCTCCTGTCTTCAATAAGGATCCCAAATTCAGGACCTAGCTCCTGTACATTTATAGGAATTTATGAAAATCATCTTTTCTTTCTTTTTTAGACTGGGTTCCAGCTCCCCAAATTTAAGACCCAGAGTCAGTAATTCACTACATTGCCAGTAGGTGGCAGCGATGCCCCATAATTAATTCCAAAATAAGGCACTATACCCAAGTTACTGTGAAAGCATCCCTTCCTTGTTTTTGTTTTTGTTTCAAGTTTTTATTTAAATTCTAGTTCGTTAACATATAGTGTAGTATTGGCTTCAGGAGTAGAATTTAGTGATGCATCCCTTCCTTTTAAAATTATGAAGAATTCATCGCTTTGAGAGACGCATGCTCATGGTTAATTAGTCAAGCCACCGAGATTTCTTCAAAAGTCCATCTCGGCAACGGATTATTCACAGGTGGTAGGACGGAAAGGGGCGGGGAGAGGGGACTGAAGAATGACGCAGACACCCTGAAACGCTCCTCCTTGTTTATATTACTTTTATTCCAGCGAAGTGTTCAATGTGCTGTAGGCTACCAACGTACCTCCCCCAGCTATTTAGGGTTGAGTCTGTATTTACTTATCAAAGTGGCTTCCTTTCCACTTCCAGCCCTTTCTCCAACAGCTGCCCATTCCTGAGCTCTTGTCTGGATCCCTCTCCTCCTCCCCGGGCAATATGATGCACGTAAGGAGTGCTCACAGTACTCTGCCTGGAGCCCCTTCTCCTCTGAGTGTCCAAGACACACGGGCGTGAGCTCGGCGGGGTCTCACATGCCTGAGTCCCCCACTCTTTCCCTCGGATCCTCAGAGACGACACCCCTCTGGTCAGAATTACACATTTCAATAGACAAGGATGCCTTCCCTTGTTGCCTCTTCATGCCTGGAGGATCCCTTCTTCCTCTGAGCACTTTAATACAAATCAAAATTATACATCCGGGTGGATCATTCTGTATTCTTTCCTCTGGCTGCTTCCTTTGCAATCTGCAAATACAGGTCATTCACTGCAGGAACCTGCTGTTTGGAGATGTCTTCAAGGCCTGAGGTGCGGGGGTGTGTAGGTGAGCTGGAGCAGGGCCAGTCCATTAGAGCCGCCAAGACGAGAGACTGGAGTTCCACAGTTACTTGTGAGGACTAGTTAAATATCCTGAGCCGGGCACACCCATCCCACCTGGGGAGTCATCTCCCCTCTGCCGACCCCTGGCCTTGGGCTCAGACTCCATTGAGTGCCGCAAGATGGTAGCCCCAGGTCCCATCTATAGACCCCGATGCCCGTACGGACACAAGAAGGGTTCTCACGTTCAGTGACATCCCTCCTCTTGTATGAGGACTTGTTCTGAACCCACTTTTCTCCAACTCTTGGGATCTTTTCCCACAATCTTCCTCTCCCCGATATTACCCCTTAAGGACGGGGTAGGGTTTGGGGCCACAGCAAACTTGCCCAAGTGACACCACCATCTTCCGCCACGGATGTGGCCAGCTGTCCCCATGTCTGGGCTGCTGGTGGTGGACTTGTGTCCTTTGGTTGCCACTGTCCAGCTCAGCAGGCATCGAGGGAACACCATCCTGAGATGCAGATTCTTTCCATAGGCTTTGCCCAGAAGCCCGGTCCCTTTTGCAGGAAGAGCTCCTCTGGGCCTGGCTCTGCCGGCTTGGATTGAAATGCCGCTTGTAAACACAGAGACACAAAGACAGATATTTGTTGTCTATTATCAGAGCTTCACCGACAATTGTGAAGCCAAAACTCAGGTATGAAGTAAACACCAAGACGACCCACAGCAATCAAGGAAATCAAAATTAATGAACCAAATGTTTTACCAGCGCGTTGGTGGTATAGTGGTGAGCATAGCTGCCTTCCAAATGTTTTACCAGCTATCTGGGCATCCCTTAGCCCAGTCAAGTTGACAGATAAAATCAACCATCAAGGTGCAAAAAGGGTTTTCTGAGCAATACTTAATCGAGTCCATGTGTTTGCTAAACATTTTGTGAGAACGTTGAATTTTCTTACAGATCCCGTTACAGGCGTGGCTCCTGGTGACATAACAGAGAGCAGTTTGTACACTCACTGTGAGAGCTTAAGTGACCGATTCTTCATGTTCCTGCAACAAGCAGACGCCTTTATTGAACTCACATGTGGCATTTCCTGGGGCCACATTCAGACTGTGGGGGGCTCAGTGTACCATCAGGAGGAATGAAAAACCAGGAAACGCTCCCTTTCTACTATGTCTGTCTTTACCGTGCGAAGCTGAGGGTCTTCTCAATTTGTTTGGGTTGACGTGAATCCAAACTCAAAGGCTATTAACAACTTTGACAATGTAATTTGTTCCGTATTATAATAAAGACTAGAGCGCCATCCACAGACATGTTTGCTAAAATTTAAACATCGACTCTTCCCAATCAAGACACAGTTCTCCCAAACCTGTTTGAAGCACATGGAAAAATATGATGTCCCTTGACCCCATACCCCAGATCCATCCCCAGCTACAAACTCGTAATAATCTGAGAAATGAAGGTAATAAATGAGAAATGAAGGTAATAAAAATGCTTTTCAACGCGAGGATTCCCAAATTCAGAAGTCTTTAAACACTGGGCATTATTCCAATGTATTCACTCAGAAATTGGGGATGGAGAAACAATGGCCTCATTTGCTGTTCCCCCTTCTGCAAATAACATGCGGTGTTGTTTTTCTTCTCTGAGGCCAGGAATTCAGCAGACCCAGCCGCAGCAGAAATGAGCACATGGGTCAACATTAGTCTCCAAGTCGTATTCGCATCAGGGGTGTGGCAAAAGGTCTCCGGACGTAGAACCACGTGGTCTGGCAGCTGGGTTCAAGGGAGAGGCAAGCAACGCCTTTGAAACATTAAAGTTTGGGGACCTTGCAATATCAGGATGAGACCCAACACCTGTTCTCAGGGTGTGTATTATCTTCCTGTGGCTGCCGTGACCAATGCCCACATTTGTTGCCCGTTTGGGTGGCTTAAAACAATGCAGACTGAGCACCTGGCAGTTCTGGAGGTCAGAAGTCCAACGTGGGTGTCACTGGGCTGAAGTCAAGGTGCGGGCAAGGGTGAATTCCTTCTGGCAGCTGCTGCAGACAGTCCATCTCCTGGCCTCTTCCCGCTCCTTGAAGCTCCTGCAGCCCTGGTTTGTGGCCGTGTTTCCTCAACACCAGCAGAACTAGCATCTCCCCGTCTCTGTCTGGCCTCTGCTTCTTCTCTGTCACATTCTGTCAGCAAATCTCCTTCTGCCTCCCCCATACGAGGACCCGTGTGACAACACAGGGCCCACCTGGAAAACCCAGAATCATTCTCTGGTGGTCCTCAACCTGACCACACCTGCTAAGACCCTGTTTCCAGATGAGGTAGCATGTTCGAGTTCCCAGGATTAGGATGTGCACATACATGTTGGTGGGGGAGCATTATTCAATGTACCCCACGGGTCACAGTGCAATGATCTACATGAACACAGGAGCTCCTCGAAGCTAGAGCAGACTGCAGACGGAGCCATGCCCTCTCCCTCCCTGGAAGCCGTGGGAACTCCGGGAGCAGGCTCTCAGCTCTGTCTCCTTGGGGAGCCAGCATCCGATTCTCTGATTCTCCAGGCACACCTGTGTGGAGGGTGGGTACTTACATCTTCCGAATGGCATCCCTTGGGTGAGGGTGGGGTGTCGTCTGTGACCATGGTCTGCTCTGAAGGGCCCTCAGCAGGCCAAGGGTGGCTGGACCCCACCGCTGGCTTTGCACATGGTTCCCCGATGCCAGCCTGAACAAAGATGGATGCACTTGGTAAGTCCTCCTTACATCTTTTTTAACCCTCCGGCTACCCTGGGGACCCCAGGGCCCATCCCGTCCTCTGTGTGGCCCGCGCTCCCCGACCCTATCATCTGTACTCAATAAACAGAAGCTTGCCCAAGGAATGCACACAGACTTAGGAAACCGGGCCCCAAGAACCTATAAACAACCTATCCATGTTCTGAGCTGGCCGTGCACAGGGCCTGATGCTCTGGAAACAAAAGCAAGCACTCCCACACCCCTGGGCCAACACAGACAGCCTCCAGGGCCGAAGGGATCCTGGAAACGTGACGACTCATAAGGTAAGCTCTGATAGAACACGTGATGGGTGGTCCTCTAGGAAGCTGCCTTCGTTCTGGCGAGAAAAACCACACGGCACACATCTCCTAGACCGCTCTCAACGCCTTATTTCCCAGAACGGCCTGACTCCACATCTTAATTTCCATCCCATACAACCAGATGTCTAGCAAACTGCCCAGCAGAAAACAAGTGGCAACACAAACACAGATAAACTCCTATTCCCTCGTGGGAAATGATGGGAGCAACTGAGTCCTTCCAAAGAGAAGCACCTAGTTCCACCCAACAAAAACCATGGCCAAGACTAAAGTACGGATTCTCTTCCATTTCCCATCAATGCAATGGCTGGGGATTAACTGTAGGGTACTAACACATGTCCTGGTAAACAACGATCAGGTAATAAAGCTTCCTGGAACCGAATTTCAAGAGGTCTTTTGTATGGCAGGTGTATCCATAGTAAACTAGCTACACAAACGTGACTATTTAGAGCATGAAGGGTTACCATTACATTTAAAAAAAAATCAAATTGGTATCAATCAAGAGCTTCAAAAATCCTCTTCAGCAACGTCCTCCAACAGCTACTTGAATTGATGATGTAAATTGGCAAGTGTCTCCTTGAACAACCTGGTAATCAATCATCTGCAGCCACTTAGCTACGAGGGGCTCTTTCCCTGATGAAGGCGGCTAACTGAAATAATCTATTTATGCATCAACCCTCTAAATCACAGCCACATTTTGGCTCATTAAACATTCATGATTTTGAGCCAGAAGAAAACAACCCAGGGTATCTGTATCTTCAGCATCCTTTATGAAATACAACACATAGAAACAGAAGGGAGCATTTTGAGAAAGTACACTGGGTATCGATTCGATCATGCAAAGTGTATGCCCATCCTCAACTCCTGCTTTTAGAGGGTGTCACCCACTTACGGAGTGTCCTGGAGATGCGTGTTCTTCCTCATCCCGGAAGCTTCCGTAAAGAGGCAGGACGCTGTGCTGGTAGATTTTCCACCAGAGGTTAAGGAAGGACGCCTGGTGCTGGTTGGCCAACCCGGAGCCCTCCATCTGGGGGTTGTACTTGTAGTTCCATGGCTTTGTGGGCCCCAAAAAGTGGACTACCTTCACACTTGAACCGAATCTGAGGGAGAAACACAAAGCATTCTACTTTCCACTTGGAAGTGATCACACACGCAGGGAAATTCCCCCACAACCACGAGGCGTGTCAAAGACAGCAGCACATGAACACTTGTCTCAACCCTACTATGTGGACCTGCTGTTATTTTCCTTAAAGATATGTGGTTTTAAACAATCAACATTGGGAGTATTTTGTTTTCTATCTACCAAGGAACATAATCATAACCCAGTGGGGAATTCCCTCAAACCAGAAGAATAAATCAAGAGTCTTCTAAAGATGAACAGTATGGTAGGTAGCCCAAAACATCATCTCCTTCAGACAACAGGGACCAAAAAAAAAAAAAAAAAGAAAAAATCACTTATAGATAGTAGACAATGCAAGCTGAAAACAAGAAAATTGGCTTCTCTTTACAAGATTGTGAATTTTCTCCTCTCAACCTTTTTAAACATTTTCCCCCATAATCATCTTCCCATGAAATTTTAACACTACATTTGTGTCATATATCCATGTTCTGTATGTACATCTCTGCTTTATTCGTTAAAAAGAATAGAATGTTTTCACTCCCTGAGGACCCACTTCTGCTCCTTAGAAGCAATACGTTCCCTGTTAAAAATGCGTGCCCTAGAATTATTCTTTCCCTAGATTCTGCTCCGATTTTCCACTTTTGTTTATAACAACATCACCCGCAGCAGCGAATCTCAAACATTTTGGTCCTAGGACTTCTTGACATTCTTAAAACGCATGGAGGACCAAGAGTTTAGCTTTGTCCACGTGGATTCCATCTGTCTATATTTACCTCAACAGACAACAAAACTAAGAAATCTGAAAACGGATTTGATCAATTCGTTAGAAATCAATCGACCCACGAGACGTGGATGTTCACTTCATACTTTTTCATGAAAAATAACTGTATTTTCAAAATACAACTGTCAAAAGAATGACTTTGACCATTTCAAGAGGAGACAGCTGCTTTCTTATATCTGTGTCTCCATTCAGTGCATTGTTTTGTTTTTTTAGTGTATTGTTTAATCATGTCAGGCAGTTTCTGTAAAATCCACCTCGTACACTTATAAAAAACAAATGAGAAGAAAAAGTAACATCTTAGAAGTATTATTTTTTAAGTCGTTTTGACTGCAGACATTCAAAAGAACTGTGGGGGGAATCCCTCAGGGGTTCCTTAGACCACCCTTTGGGAACCACTGTCATTAAGACTTGCTGCTTTGACTACCTATAATTTAAAGCAGTAGGCAAACAGAGGGATGATCTAGCTTTTTTCTCCCCAAATGCCGAAAACTGATAAAGATTCTAGAGACAGGGCTGCTGGAAGGCAGCAGGCGTAGAAGGATCTAGAAAGTGGAGAACTTACCGTTTGAAAGCAGGGCTGTAGGTGTATGCATTGTTACTGCTCAAGTTATAGATGAACGGTAAGTGCTTGTGGATATCTGCCGTTGACCAGCTGCTGAAGAAGCTATTCAATAAGCCTTGATCTGCCCCTAAATGGCGAACACACACCCAAGGAGGTTAATCACAGGTGGTAGAGCGCTTCGAAGAATTCAGGATGTGTTTGCAGGGCTTAACATACACGCTTGCACGCGGGGTCCCATTATCTTTGTTTTCTCTGCCCACTACCATAGGACCGTTTGTCTCAAAAAGGACGGATCATCCATACCATGAATTTTAACAGTGCATATTTTCTCTCCAAAACTCTCCACCCATAACCCAAACCACTGATAATAAACCCTCGTCTTGTCCCCAACATTCTCCACTGCTCCCGCAATGAATTCCATCCATTAGCCACAGTGCTTTGTGGGCAACTCCTTGTCCTTAGCCAGAGATGATTCTTCATCAGTCTACTACTTTCTTTCATATGACAACAATCCTAGCATCTTCCCCATCTATTGATGCCCATTCAAGTGAAACATCAGCTTCTCTTGCTTACTTGAGTTGTTCCCTTTATTTTCTATCAGGGGCTGGCTGACTGAGGCTTGCATCCATTTTTGCAAATAAGGTTTTATTGGAGCACAGCCATGCTCATGTAAGTCTTATCAATGGCTGCTTTCACTCTACACCTGCAGGGTTAAATATCTGCAGCAGAGATCATACGACCTATGACGCTGAAAGAAAATCTATTATCTGGTCTTTAGAGAAAGGTCTGCCTACCCATTTCTGTATGATCAGGATTGGGGAACCGTTCTTCCTACTCACTGAGGACGTTTTCTTCAGTGGTTTTCTCTGCTGCATGTTTCCTTACTAACTTCACTTATTCCTATCACCCTGTCTGGCCGTGGCCTTCCACCACATCTTTAACTGACTCACGTCATTCACATATCTGAGGGAAATGAGGATGAGGCAGGGGTGTGGTCCCGGAAACAGCCCCATGCTCTTCCATCCATTTCCAGCCTCCCATCACTCACCATCAAAGCTGCCGTGGTCGGTGGCATGCTGCAGCAAGAGGCCATGGGTCTCCAGCGACGGCTGGAAGACAAATACGCCACTATTGAAGCAGTCCGGCCATCCGGGATCGGGGGCTGCAGAAAACTCTGTCCTATCAAACAGCTCATCGATATTGGATAGCACCTGGCAAAGCAGAGCATGGAGAACCTGTAGCAAGACTTCTCTTGCCTCCGGGATGCAGGTGACAAATGCAGCAGAAACGTCAGGATGGTCAGACAAAGTCTAGTGTTTGGAAACCTGTGCCCATTTTTTTTCTTTTTTTTTTTAAAGATTTTATGTATTTATTTGACACAGAGAGAGCACAAGCAGGAAGAGCGCGAGAGTGAGAAGCAGGCTCCCCACTGAACAAGGAGCCTGATGTGGGACTTGATCCCAGGACCCTGAGATCATGACCTGAGCCGAAGGCAGACGCTTAACAGACTGGGCCACCCAGGAGCCCCATTTTCTGGACTGACTCTTCTATTCGGCTTACATCCAAAAGAGAAAAGTGTATAAGATTGCTCTCCAGTTTATTTCAAGTGATTGACATCACACCACTTCTGAAACTAAATTATTTTCTAAAGGTTCTGAAAATCCTCTCTGGAAGTCGCCTGACTGTGTATGCTCTTTAATCTACCAAATGTGACCAACAAAACTCTGAAAACACATGAAAGGAGAGCTTTGCAAGTCACTCCAATGTCATCAGTTGCTTTCCAGAACTTGACTACTGATTACAGACCCCTCCGACACCCACTGCCTTTCTAAATTCTGCTGTGTTTGAAAAAAAAAAAGAAAAAGGAAACATGACTCTGACTGTGTTATCAGTCTTATTTTCCTCTGCACCTGTTCATCTTCCTATAGAGCTGCTTTTGCACAACCGAGACAAACGAGAATGGACGCCAACACCCCAGCTTCGTTTTACATTCCAACTTCCCAATGGCTGTGTTTGAAAGTAGCCATCATAGGCTCCTACACTGCAGGTCACTACCCCAAACGACAAGCGGAGGATGCCACAGCCTAAGAAGCCAGGTGTACCAGTCCAGTCCGAACTATGCAATTCAAGATGCAATCAAGGCAAAATATTTTTTCTAATTATTCTATTTTGTGTAGATGAAATTATGTGAATATGAAGCCCTCCTAGGGAAGGAGCATGCCTTCAAGTCCTGTAGTGTCCTGGGCAGGGGTTAGAGCAGTGCTAGTGCTGCGTCATGCCTGATTTTGATGGATGTCAATGCTGGTGATAGAGATGCATGTTATTTGCTGGGAATCCACCTGTAAGAACTAGCAGCCTCCTTAAAAAGGGAAAGGCATTGTCTCTGAGGGGTTCCTTATCAAGTGGAGTGTCTGGTCCTCACTTTCCCCCGGTACTCACCAGAGTATCTGCATCTAGGAAGACACACTTGCTATAATGGGTGAGGGTCCAACAGTGAAGCTTGGTGAGGGTGACCCCAAGCTCAGGCCTCTTCAGAAAGGCCAGGTGGATGTAGTCTGCACTGTCGATCAGGTTCACCTCAATTACCTCATCAAACACCTTCGTGAGGATAACCCTGGAAAAGACACATGCCAGGCACCAGGAGAGCAAGGAAACATTCAACCCGGGACATGCTATCCCTTCAAGATGACACCCCTTTGTGACTCACACACATGGAGCATGGATCCAAAACCCCATCAACCTTCATGTTCAGGTTTTATTTTTCCCATATGGAGCTTTGCATACTTTCCACATTCATGCTTAAACCTTATGCAAACTTGAAAATCTTAACAACTGTACACAATTGTCTTAGGTGGACTGAGTCCAGTCATCCCATAAGAAGGTACTTCTCTTTGAAAAATGCATGGGCCATGGGAATGAATGCCGAGGAGGTACAAATTGACAGATGTCCACTACGACCTCTACTCGTTTTTATCTTACGTATTTAAAACCTCCATTGTTAAGGGCATACAAGTTCAAGACTCAAATTTTGGAAGACTGTACTTTTTATCAAAATGAAATTTTCCTCTATTCCATTAAATTTTTTTTGATTAAATTCTACTTCATCAGAGGTTGGAATATCTTGGGATGACAAAAAATTAAGGAAGAGCCAGAAGAAAAGATGGGGGCATGTCAAAAGGGTACAGGGAGCCAATCAGGATTTGAACAAGAAAACAAGTAACAAACTTAAAGTATAAAATGAATATTCATGGGTCCATACTAATATCATAATTGAATAAATAAGTAAACGGGGAAGAAGGAGCAGCAATTCCTTAGAGAAGAATTCCAAATACTAAATGCATTAGGAAGGAGGGAAATAGAAAATCACCATTAGGCTAACATGACAGTAATAATTATTGCTGACAAGGTTCACCGGTGGAGGCTAAAATCAATGCGTAAATGTTTTGAGAAGAAATAGCATGTTTTCATAGGCTGAAAGTATCTCCTCCAGGAGACCTATCAATTACAAAGACAAAAATCATAACCCCACAGATAATACCTTATCCATATGATCAAGGTTTAATATCACCAGTAACAGGTCACAGCAACATCACATACTCCCTGATAGGGCGCCCTGGTAAAGGTACATCACTCCTGAGGACTTTTTTTTTTTTTTTTTGCCAGAAATACATAACCTCAGTCTACTAATGAGAAAATATTGGACAAATGCAAGCCCAAAGAATTCTATGAAACAAATGACCAGTACTCCCCGAAAATGTCAAGATCATGACACATAAGAAAAGAAGGAGAAAATGTCATAGATGGGAAGTTACAAGGGCAGACCTCTCTAACGCAACGTGGGATCCCGGATGGGAACAGAATCATTACATCAAAGGCATCCTTTATTTTCAACATTTTGTGTTGCTATTGAAAGTGCCTCCTGTACACATGCAGGATATGGCTGGATTTTACGTTTATTTTCCCATGACAAAATTCTCTCTCCTTTAAATGGTTTTTTTAACCCATTCACCTTTAAAGATTTTATTTATTTATTTGAGAGAGAGAATGAGAGAGAGAGAGAGAGAGAGCATGGCGGGGGGAGCGTCAGAGGGAGAAGCAGGCTCCCCGCCGAGCAGGGAGCCCGACGCGGGACTCGATCCCGGGACTCCAGGATCATGACCTGAGCCGAAGGCAGTCGCTCAACCAACTGAGCCACCCAGGCGCCCTAACCCATTCACCTTTAGTATGATCATTGATATATTCGAGTGGAGTCCTGCAGTATTATTTTTTCCTTTTTTTTTTTTTTTAACATGTATCAGACTTTCTTCTTCTTTGTAATCCTTTCCCACCTTCCACTGCATGGGTTAGGTTTTTGTTTTTTTTTCCCATTCCATGCATTTTCCATTAATGCTTGGGAAGTTGTACATATCCTTTCTAGTCTTCTGATAGTTACCATCCTCAACTTTCGACACACATATTTAAACTTAGATTTTCTACTGAATGTAAAAACGGTCAGCATCTGTATCTTCACCCCAGACAAGACAGGAATATCAGCCTATGTTCACCTCCGCCCCTCCCCTCTGCCCCCCTCATTCACCTCTGTGTGGACTGTAAATCCGAGATTATTTTCATAATTATGCCTCAACACATTTACAATTAACTTTGAGTTTCACTCATTTATTTGCTTAGTGCTACTTCTTTATTCCAAGTTTTTCTTCCTTGGATTCGCATTTCACTTTGCTTGAGTATATCCTCAAGTAATTTTGTTCTCAAACATCTTTGAGGGGTAAAATTTTCAAGCTTTCATGTATTTGGAATATCTTTAATTTGCTTTCGAATTGCACTGATTTGGTTGAATACAGACATCTCATTCCAAAATTACTTTTGCCCCACCATGGCAGGATGGTGGGGGGAGGGGTGAAACAGGTGACGGGGATTAAGAGGTACAAACTTCCCATTATAAAGTAAATATGTCACAAAAATGAAGAGTACAGTATAGGGAATGTAGTCAATAATATTGTCATAATTTTCTACAGTGACCATACTTATTGTGGTGAGCATTCTGTAATGCACAGAATGTCGAATCCCCGTGCTGTACACTCGAAACTAACGTAATACTCGACATCAACTATACTTTTGTAGACACACACATGAAATTGCTTTGCTCCAGAAAATTTTAGACATCAGCTATCTCAACCTGACTGATGCTGAAATGCTTTTAGCACCTTTCTCTGTTCTTGATGCTCTGTGATGCCACCCCTCGGTATTGACATTTGCGTTCGTTCATTCTGCCCAACACTCAACGGGGCATTCTCAGAGCTGAAATAGGAGAGGAGTTATTTCCTACAATCCGTTCTCTCTTTTGCTCCTTTTGAAACTTCCAGTATGAGGGAGATGTTTATGCTTCCAGAGTCTTATCTGTTATATCCTGTACCGGCTTGTACCTTACATTTTTTGGTGCTTTTTCATTGAACGGTATTAAAAGTACCTACATCTCTGAGAGTGTACTCTCTCATCACCAAGTTTCCCTTGCTTTTAACCCAGTTATTTATGGAATTCATGGCATCCTTAGGGTTGTATAAAGATCCGGGAGCAGCGGGGCGGAGGCCAAAAGAAATATCACTCCATGTTGCTACAAATAGACTGTGATGTATGTCCTTAAATCCCTTTGTTCAGCTCTGCCTGTTTTCTCAAAATAAGTGCCTGGGCTTGGAATGAAGTTTTAAGACTACAATTTGAAGCTTTCTGCAGAATGATTACCCCACTCTGCTCTTGGACCACACAGCCTGGAAGAGCAGAGTGGTGGTCCTCATACCCACACCCTCGGTCACTTGTGGTCACCTGTCACTGTTTGTCAGTGGACCATAGGGCACTGTTCCTCAGCTCTCCCACTGACTGCAAAGTATGTAACGGGTCCTATAAAAGCGACATGGTTCTGGAATACCGAACCTTCCCAGGAGTCCTGGATGTGTCTGAATATTTTACAGTTCATCTTGAGTGGACCAGGAGACTGAAGAGAGTCAGTGTTGACAGCTTTTCCTGACCCTGAGGAGACAGGAATGGAGGACAAAATGGTGCGTTCGTGTGGGGTCCTTTTGGCTTCATCAGGACAGTTCTATGAAAAAATATGGCTGCCTCCAATCACTAGGGGGACTGATGGCCCAGTAGGCAACCAAGAAAGACCCCATGTTTCCTGTCTTGGTCCCAGACGACACACACAGGGACACGTGTCTACCTCAGGGTCAGCATTCCCAGCTCTGCGGCTGCTGGAGCCTCTGGTCTGACTCTGAAGAGCAGGGCTCTGGACATAGGGGAATGTGTTTCTCTCCGGGGACGAAGAGCTCAACTTTGGCAAAAGAGGAAATACACTGTACACACTAAGTTGAAACACTTTTGAGAAAATGGGTTACAGCCGATTTGCCTCTAGTCTAATGATGTCATTTGGTATCAGAGATGAAGGTCTGCCCCCCCAAAAGACCAACATTTACAAAGACAGTCTGCCAACCTAGCTGGTCATAAATATCCCCCATCGATGTAATAATGGTTCATACCCTCCACCATTGTGAGATTCATCTGTCCATTTGTGAAGTCTGGTTGTAAGACTTTTCTGGAATATTATATAGACAACAAGCCTCCTCCCCGTTAAAGCTTTTGTAAATGCGTTCCTTTAGTTTATTTGTTTGATCTTTTACTTTTACACATAGTATTTCTGGCCTGTACAGGTCCTGGTATCCTCCTTTGCTTTCATTTAAGATGGTTTCCCCCACATTCGGACGAATGAAACATCCATCCATGTCAGTGTTTGAAGACATTTTTCCTTATCCCGACTTCGGGGAGGGTCGTGGGTGGTGATCCTACCAGCAGATGGCGGGTGCAGACCAGGGACACCCCAACTCAGGGAATCATCCAGCCCCAGATGTTAACAGTGCCCAGGCTGAGACATCCTCATCTACTGACTTCTAAGATGTCTCTATGCTTTAAAACTTTTACCTTTACACTCACAATCTACCCGGATTCATCTTGGTACACATTTAGCTTTATAGTCAAAGGACCATATCATTGCCTTTCTCAGATGATGGATGGGCTGAATTACATGGAGGCCGTGAACGGTCTTCCTTAGGGCACCATTCGTTTCTCTACGATACACCTCGAGTGGTCTGGCTGCTGCTGTGTATTTGGCGGCTTTTCTCATCTATATGTAAAACACAACCAAACCTGTAAATCAAGTTTGGGTATCAAGATTGGGACAGTTTCTTCAAATAAATGAAGGCATTCATTTTTTCCCCTTGTCTCTGAGATCACTCCTATCACATGGAAATTCATTCATTGTGACCAACGTAACAAAACGTCCTTGATAACTGCCCAGGCTCAGAACCTTCTACCAGATAAGCTTTTGGTAACATTCTCTATTTTCCACCCCGGCGTACTGAGCGGTGTTTTCTACGCTTTCTAGTATCAGTGTGGGGTCATCTGAATTTCCCTACAAGGATCAAGTATTTCGTCAATATTAGCAGCAAAGTGCTCTGTGTCCTGTTTGCTTTTAAAATTGAAGTTGCATGCAAATGACTACTTTTTCACTTTTACTTTGGATACTTATGTTTTCTGCCATCTTAATTTACTTTTAAATAATCCAACACTTGGGTTTTTTTCCTGTTCCCAGTTTTTAGTTTTTCATGGATCTCTTCCTTCTTGCCTTATGTATTTTTTGTTTGTTTTTTCTTAATTTTTTTCCAAATGGATCATTTCTTCACTGATTTTAACTTTTGTATTGTTTGCCTTCTGTATTTTTTGTTTGTTTTAATATAAACTTTTTTTGAACTTGATCATTTATTTCTTCACTGATTTTAATGTTTTTCTCTGGCATGACTTCAGCCTTCCCGTTTGGCTTGTATCGGTAGTATTCATATTGCTAATATTTTTTTAAGCACCGTAGAATTCAGTCTTCGATTTGTTCGCTTCTGAAATGTTTAGGAATTTCTAATTTAAAATGTCCAAGGGTAATGTGGTTTTTAAATTCGTTTTGCTATTAATGCCTACTTTTATTACATTATAGTCAAAGACTATAACGTTCAATTTCTGCTCCAAGTGTCCCATTAAATGCCTCCTTGTACCATGAGTATAAAATCAATTTTTCTAAGTGGTCTATGGCTGATGAGACTAAAGATCGCTGTTTACATAATGCATAACATTTAAGAGATCCCTCATGCACTATTCATTAGATCAATTTACTCACGTGTCTCATTTGTGAGTTAAACACGAGGAAAACTACACAAAAAGACTCTCCCTCTACCCTTCTTTGCATGTGCCTGTGTATCAGGTTGGGTTTTTTAATATGCTTCACATGGTGATTGTTGGCACATAAAGGATCTTGAGCAGTGTATCCGAAATGTGAATTCTCCGCTTTATTACGTAGTGTCCCTTGCCCAGATTCTTATACTCAGAAAACCGTATGATTGTTTCTGCTTTTCCTTTCTTCTCCATGTGATCCAACAACTCTGTCCATCGTTTATTAAATAAATACATCAGACAGAGGAGGTGAGTGGGGGATGGGTTAAGTAGGTGATGGGGATGAAGGGGGGGCATTTGTTGTGATGAGCACCAAGGGACGCATGGAAGTGTTGAATCACTATATTGTGTACCTGAAACTAATATTATGCTGTATGTTAGCTAACTGGAAGTTTAAAACATATATAAATTATATATACATATAAATAATATACTTATTTTGTATGTAAATATAAACATATGTAAATTATATATATAAATATATTAAAAATATATCTCAGATAACATGGGTCCCTTTTCAATGTGCATAGTTTCATAAATGTATTCACAATGGTTATTTACCCTCAATACTAGGTTTTTACTCGCCTCCTCACCCTTCCAGAAAGGGCTTTCTCATTAAGTTGTGCTTTTCGATATCACATTCAGCCAGCAGATAATTTTTTTTTTCTCTTTTTAGTAGCAAAGCCCCGAACCACCTGTGTGCTTGAGAATCACTTCCGACCACGTTGTCAATGACCGATAAATTTGGCCAAATGGCGTCTTGGACAAACCCAGAAATCATCGCTGCAACTTTAAAAAGTCATCAATACGTAGACATCTACGTTTGGGGGCTTTATTTGCTTTTCTCACGTTTGGTGATACCCACAATTTCCTGGTGTTTCTTCACTTTGGGAAATTTTCTTCAAATACAATCTTGTTTCCAAGCTGGTTTCATTTGCTCTCAGCTTTGGAGCAGGCCCACCTCTGTTTTAAAGCTTCCTACTCTATAAACTTATGCTCAGGTGCCCGGAAGCATCTGACATTTTCCATATAACAATGACTCTCACAGTCTGCAGGGCGGATTGCACGGAATGGGGTCTCTAAAAAGTTTAATTTTTCGTAATTGTTATTATTAACTGCTAACATTTCCTCAGCTCACAGCCAGACCCCTTTCAACTCCATCTGTCCTAGCAGCTCTATTTGTATCAACAAATCTCTACTTCCACGAATTTTACTAAAAGCACTCCTCGGATCTTTTCTCAAGTCCTTCCATCCATCCCGTAGTAACTTGTTTCACGAATACGGTCTCTCCCCTGAACTTGAGTATGACGTCCCCACCTTCACTTGGGGAGATGTCTTGCAGGCTTGGTGCTGGTTTAAATTCTTCTGTGTGTCTTCACCTTAACTTAAAAAGTGGGCTTTCCCACCTGATGCTTCGTCAAGGAGTGGGTGGGCTCTCCTCATTCCTTCAGACTACCTAGTCTGGATCAGAACTGGCCTTTCAGATCTCAGCCCCGAGAGCTGGCTGAGCGAACCTGACACCACTCCTTTAATGGTGTAGTGAAGGAGAGAGTGGGAAATCCCTCTGGGAGCCATGTCCTTGCCCCGAGTAATGAAGTCTCTGTGCCTACTACCGCCTGACTGAATTCCAGTGGTCACCCCAGCTCCCACAGCTCCCTTTACTGGTGCCCTCTGCTAACTGGGACAACCCCTTACTGGAGTGGCCATCAGCGTACCAGAGATAAGCCCATGCACACTTTTCCAGGTTTCTGCAAACTCTGGGCCTCCCCGTGTCCTCCGACGCTGCTCACCCAGAGCCTGACTCTCTTCTGCCAACCCCTGCCTCCAGGAAGGCCTCCTCTAACCTCCCACTACCCTTCCAGGCTCACCCCACACATGAACACAATGGCCCTGTCCACGCCACCCACAGCCAAGAAGAAACTGGAAGACCCTCATGCCTACGTGTCTATCACAAAACTCTTCTGCCATTCTTTGCATTTGCCATGGCATACTGCAAACTCCTCCATATCGCAGGCATCCGGACCATGCCTCCAGAAGCCACAGATTCACGAAACTCTGTTCTTACAGCAGCCACCTTCAAGAGAAGTCTCCACGCACACGGCTACACCGAGCTGACATCAGTCACCTGGGAACACCCAGAGGGAAGAAATGGTCTCCCAAGTGAACTAGCACCACTCGTGATATTGTGGAGATAGCACCGCGCGTGTGTCTACAGATGGGAACGTCCCCACGCTCAGGCTGGAATGCACAACCCGCTCTACAGAACCAAGGCGCCAAGGGGCTCAGGCGCCTGCATTTGCGAGGATGCGCATGTGGACCTGCAGGCATCCTTGAGCTCCCCTCTCAAGCCGGGCATGGCAATCTTAAGCCAAGAGCACGCAGCTCCCGGACTCTGGGAGTCACGTGCATTCAGATCACTGCAGGGGCACCCGGCTGTTTCCAGGAGACATATCATGGACCCATCGTGGCAGCAACCTGCCCCCACTTCCTTGTCCCTGCCTATGCCATGCTTCCCTCTATGGACCCTGTGTCTGCTGAGTGTGACCTCACTGGCTACAAAAAGGGAGTGCTGCTTATCTTGAGTTGGCGCTGCCCCCGCCCCACGGTCTCCCCTCTGCTCCCTCAGACCCTCAAATCCACCCCCGCGGACCACTGACCTTTGGACAGCTCACAGTCTCTCGTCATGAGGAGTAGACGGTGGACTGGAGCATGGAGTGGGGCAGGCTGAGATCCCCGCTCTGCTACGCCTGCCCGAGGAGCCTTGGTAAATGGCAGCAAGCCTGGCACCAACAGCAGCCAACCCAAGAGGAATCACGTGATTCACACGAGTGAGCTCGTGTCGGAAGCTCGTAGCGGAGCCAGCCACGCGGCCCCACTCACGTGGCCATCAGGTGTCCCATGAGTTCCAGCTCTCAGGGGCCACGCATCTGCTCCGCCTGGCGGCCCTGCTCTTTGACGCTCATCTGTCACCGATCCCACGCTCGGCCGGCCCCCACGTCCCACCTGCTTGTTACATCTCTAAGCCCTAGTGAACACCCTGTATCCAGCCTTTGTTTTCCGGAGCCATCGAGAGAAACTCGGAGTAACCCTTTGCCCCTAGACATGCACTCACCACCACAACAGAAGAGCCAGGCTCACGGCACGGCCCCTTGGAGGTACCCCGAGCCCATCTTCCCTGGGAAACATCCTACATGGGGATGGAGACGCACCAGGATGTAAAAATCTATGCTGCACGTTGCAGGATTTTGCAGAACCACATGCGACTTGCTACAACCTCCAATCTTGAACCTCTCACTCCCTCTACCGAGACTCACTTCCTTTAATAGCGAATCGAGCGTACCACCGTCAGATGCCCCCCGAGTCAGCGGGAGCTCCAGATGCACCGACGGTTCCCAGGACCTCCGCAAACACAAGACGCAGGAATCAGCCAGGCACGGGAACACCTTCCCGACTTACCTGAGCAGGCTGGACACCTGCGGGGTGATAAGCACCACCAGCTTCCTGGTCGCACGCTGGTTCCTCAGTGACTGTCCCAGAACCAGCGCACCCTGGCAGTAGATGTCGTTGGTGGCCAGCGTCACGAACGCCTGGTCAGATACTGCGGGTGTGGACAAAGACAGCAGAGTCACGTTCCTGGTGGGTCTCAGGAGGTGGAGGGGCTGGCGGTCACCCCTCTCTCTGAAGCCTCACCAACTGAACCGACCAACTGCTCCAGAGTTTACAGATGTTCACTAAGAACACTTCATTTCCTTCCTTCCTTCCTTCCTTCCTTCCCCCTTTCCTTCTTTCCTTCCTTCCTTCCTCTCTCTCTTTCTTTCTTTGTAATCTCTCTGCCCAACATGAGGCTCGAACTCATGACTCCGAGATCAAGAGTCACGTGCTGAGCCACCCAGGCACCCCCTACATCTTTTCCTTTGAACACACACAAACACACGCAGACAAGAGTGTAAGGAGCCTACACGTAATGCCGTGTTCTGCTCTGCATTCGAGTCTAAAAAAACTCATCTCAAATACCTGAATCTGAGAAACAAACACATCAAAACATGTAAGCAACTGCCCAGTTGTCTGAGCTAGGATGCAGATGTCTGCCCAACTCAAAACAGAACAAAACAACAAAACAAAACAAAACTATGCCCAGTTTCAGTGTCTCACTAGGTGGGGAAGAAATGCTGACAGGGGAGATCCAACGGACGGCAATTTCCAGTCTAAGTGCATCCTCGCCGTGCTGGTAGCTTTTATGGGGACTTCCAACCAACTTAATTCCTGCTCCCCCAGGAGCTCGTTGCCGGGAGAGAGACAACAGTTTAAAGAAAAATCCTGTGCAGGCTCCCGTGCTGTCTGCAGAAATTAAAATTCGCAGCACGCAACGTGGGGCAAGAACACACAGACGTCACTTCTCAAAGAGCCGAGCGCCCTCCCCTCCGCGGGCCGGCGGCTCCCAAAGCAGGGCCCGAAGGACTGGCATTCACGCTAAATAGAACGTGATGAGCACAAGCTTCTGAGGCCTGGTTCCCGGGGGGGGGGGGGGGGGACCGCCTCCTTGACCTTTTACATTCCATGGGGGTAAATTCCAAAACGTGCCTGTTACAACAGGCTCCTGCCACACCCCCCCGCGACGGGATGGTTGTCCCGACAAGAGGAAGGTGCAGCTGCGTTCGCCTGACGGAAGGTACAGGATGGAATATAATACAAACAGCAAAGTCACCCAAATTGGTAACTGCATACACTGGTTTTGCTGCATTTTTATAAGCACATAAATGTAACTGCTTTAACCAGTGGGTATTACGAGCTGAAATATGTCCCCCCTGCCCCCCGGCCAACGTCGCAGGAAGTCCTCACTCCCAGGACCTCAGAATGCGGATGTATTTGGAGATGGGGTCTTGGAAGACGGGATTCAGGTAAAATATTGGGGTGGGCCCTGATCCCCTAAGACGGGGATCCTCACAGGAAGAGAAGATGAGGGCACAGACACAGACAGAGGCATGGCCACGTGAGGACACGGGGAGAACACAGAGTTTACACGCCCAGGAGAGACACCTCGGGAGGAACCAGCCTCGGCTCCGCCGGGATCTCAGACTCCCACCCTCTAGGGCTGGGAGGAATAAATATATGTTCTTTAAGGCAGCCCATCGGTGGGATTTGTCTGGCACCCTAATAAATTGGGGCATTAAACTTAGGAAGTAGACCAGGTAATCTCCGGGCGTGCTGTGGGGTCGTCCTGTTGATAGGACCACGAATGCCTCCAACCTAAGCAAGGGCGGAGTCTTTCCCCCATACCCACCCTGGGGGAAAGAAGCAGAGCAATCAGCTGGTGACCCTGTCAGGTTTAATTTTATATGCAACTGCCCTTTCCAGGCTGAGAAACTCATCTTTTTCTACGAAGCTACATTTCCACCATTGTAACTGGCTATACATTTCATATGTAAACAATTTAAATTGGATCCTCCTCAAAGAAAAAGAAAGTTCGCAACACAGCTTAGTTGGATATTCCTAAAAAGAGCCTCAAATTCCTTCTAAATGGAAGTTAACACAAAGACACGAAAAATATCCAACTAGATTATTCCTACTGCTTTTATCCTCTCAATGATCACTAAGGAAACTGTTACCCAATTGGCGGGGTCTGTTTTGACTCAGCATGGTTGATAAATATGGGTCTCCTTCCCCGGAGAGTTATCAAACCAGACACCAGAAGAACAATTAGATTTCCAACCGTCTCATGTTTCAGACCTACTTGGTTGGAACACATCAGCTGCTTCCACATGAGAAACGAGTCGCGGGTGAGGCAGGGGGAAGCCGGGAGGTCCTGGGAGCAGGGCTGCTCCACGGTCCGTGGAGGGGAGCACCTTACCTGGGAGGGCTTTGGGGACCCCAAGCGACGCACTGAGGACAAGCTATTTGTCCAGAAGCTTCCTGATTCGCGGGATGGATGGAGATAGTGCTGGGTCTAGAGAGAGGGTAGACTCCGCCCTTGCTTAGGATGGAGGGATTCGTGGTCCTATCAACAGGATGACACCACAGCACCCCCGGAGAGCAACCCCCTCTCTCCAGCGACCCCAACAAGCAAACCCACGCTCTGCGAGAAAGACGCACACGTCCGAAGGCTGGCCACCAGGGCCCCGTGCACCATGTTGCAAGATCACTCGCGGACAAGAGCCCGTCAGAGGTGCAAAGGCAGACCAGTGGATTTTAAGGTATAACAAGGACGAAAACTCATTAACGGGTCTTCAGAGGCCACACTGCCTTGCTTTTAAGAAGCTACCGATGACCAAGTCTCGCTGTATCAAGGAATGTCCATGACCATCCAAGGACACTGCTATTAGAGTCAGTGGCTAGCTTCCTCCCTGGCCCCTCCTCTTTTACTCAAAGGTGGTTTTTGTTCCCCCGAAAACATGCCGAATACCCACTTCGGGTCTTCGAGCACATTCCAGGGCTGATGGAGATGCATCCGAAGGTTGCTCATTGAATACTGGCATTATATGGGCCCTAGCGGCTTTGGGGGCAGAGTGGTTTTTACTGTGGAGAGCTGCACACCGCCCCCTGGAACAGAGAAACCGTTCTGCTTCTCCTCCGAGACAGAGTCCTGCAGCGGGAACCACAGGAAACCCCGCCTGAACCATTTTCCTTTCCGAGGCCAGGCAGGAGAAAAACAGCATGGAAGCTCCTCTGTGATTTTACCAAATTGCTCCTCCAAATACAAAGTAACCTGTTGTTTAAAAAAAAAAAAAATGCGCTCATGGATGATCAGGTCTGGTCTCGTGCAAGATGGGGTGTCTTCATGATAAAAACAGGACAGGCATCTCTCTTATGGGTTAAGGGCACAGTCCCATTGTCTAATTTCTTTCAGCCCTCTGAACTGCCCACATCTGATGTGTACAAACCCCCCTGAAGGGCGGGTGTGTAAGACTGAGTCTGAGCCCTGGGGGCCAGGTCTTGCCCTAAACCCCAGCCATGTGGCCACCCCAAGCCCACTGCCCCGCCGGGGGATTACTGCAGTCTTTATTGGAATAAAGGAGTACGCCCGGTGGTCTGAACTTGGGAACCCCCAAAGGCACTGTGTTCCTAAAGTTTTAGGGGCACGGACTTCCTATCTGTCTACCAGTGGGTGAGAACTGCCCAAGAAAGTAGCGCATCTAAACTCCTAGGGCTGCCTTTTACAGAAGGGAAATTCAGGAATCTCGAGGCCCCATGATCAGGCTATATATGGACCCCTCCCAGCGGGTGAGACTCACCCCATCTCCCTCTGCAACCCGGCAGCGCCAGGCTCTGCAAACGCAGGGATAGGCTGGGGAGGCGTTGGGGAGGCCAGGGGCTTGGGGGTGATTGTGTCGGCAAAGGGGGGGGGGTTCTCCCCAGAGCAGATCGATCTCACAGGTCCCAGAAGGAGCAGGGAGGCTGGGCCGAAAGCGTTCGCGGTCTTACCCGGCATGGTTTGGGCACAGTAGTGCCGACGTGCGCCTGGGTTCTCTTGGGCGTGGTGGGTGGACTCTGCCGCCGGGAGCAGGGCCTAGCAGAGGCTTCGTCTCCAAGGGACCCTCGCAGATTTCCAGGCCTGCAGGCGACAGCTCGGCATTCCAGACACCCCATAGTAGCTGCAGCCCCAGCCCAGCGCCCCCTTACCCGGCCCCGCGTCACCTGGGCCCCGCTGAACCGAAGCCACCTCCACGACTCCCATGCCCTGCCCCTCATCCTCCGCGCTCCTGGGCAGCCTCTGTCCTCCAGCCAGGCTCCCCTCGACCCCCCCGGCCTCGCCCCGGAGTCACCTGCGATCCCTCTGCGCCCCGCTTATACTCCCCGTTCTGGGACACCCTCAGCCCCTTGGCCAGCCGGGTGTCAGAAGCGTCCCCAGTGCGCCAGGCACTTCTTCCTGGCTCCAGTGGGTCCTGTACTCCCGCCCGGCGCCCCCACGACTCCTCGGCCGCTCCCCAGTCACCTGCGGCCCGGCTGCGCCCCGCCCCTCCTCCGCGCTCCTGGAGGCCCCGGCCCCACCCCGGGCTCGCGCCCCCGTCACCTCCTTTCTCGCGAAGACCCCACTGCGCGCCCCACGCTGCACACCTCGTCCCTCGGCTCTCTGGCAGCCCTGCGGCACCCCCCCCCCCCCCGCTCCGGTTCCCGGCACGCCCAAGCGGCCTCCACGCCCCCGCACCTCCTGCGCGCTCCCGCAGCCCCGGCCCTCCCCACACCCGCCGCCCCGCGCCTCCCTAGCGCTCCCGCACAGCCGGCGCCCCCCCGCACCTCCGGGGCGCTCAGGCAGCCCCCGCGCCACACTCCGCAGATCCCTCCCCAGCCCCCCGCAACCCCTCGCCCCCCACACCTCCTGCGCGCTCCGGTGGTTTCTGGCCCCGCCGGCGCTGGGAGGGCCTCGCGGCCCGCGCCCCGCGATTGGCCGCTCGTCGGAAGCCCGGCCCCACCCCCGCTCGGCCTCCGGGCGCGGGTCCCCCACCACAGAGCTGCGGCCCCAGCCCGCCGTGCCGGCGCGCCGCCTGCCGCCTGTCTCAGTGCCCGGGGAGAGAGCCGCAGAGGGGCCTGGGCCGCCCTTCGTTCCCGCGCCCCGCCCCTGCCCCCCGCGGCCCCCTCCCCGCGGAATCCGGGAGCCCGTGGTTTCTAGTTTGGACATTTAACCTTCACCCAGCCCGCTCCAGAGTAAATGTTTGCAGTGGCCTGGCGGCCTGGGCCCAAGGCCAGCCGGCTGCCCTGGAGAGGCCACGCTTGGAAACCTCCCCGGCGGGACAGAGGCACACGCGATCTTACTGAATTCGGGGGTGGGCGAAGGAAGGAGTCGAGCATGGGCGCACGCATGGACGCCAGAGAGGATCACAAGATAAATGGAGACTTGGCGCCTCAGCGGTTGAATCCATGCACGCATGGGCGGATGCACCAGGGAGTGTGTGCGTGAGTGAGGGCGCGCGTGCGCATGCAGGAGTGGGGCTGTGCAGGCCCGCAGGGAGCGGGTGGGTGCCGTCCACGCTCTCCGGGCTTGGATGTGTGAGTGACGGGCCGCATGCATGAATGCAAGATTGTACCCACGAGCGAAGGCATGAGTGAGGATATGCGCGCACCGGTGCGTGAGTGAGTACGGACAGGAATAACTGAATGCATGCGTGCGTGAATGAAGGAGGGGATCTAGGAATGAGTGAATGAGTGCGCTCAAGGCATGAATGAGTGAGTTCATGTATGCGTAATTGGATGAGTGCGTGAGGGTCCATATCCAAGAAAGAGTAGTGTGCGCAGGAGTGAATGACTGAATCAAATGTATGCACAAGGGAATGAGTGAGTGCAAGTATTCATGAATGAGTGAATGTGTGCACGAGTGAACGAATTAAATGTATGAACAAGGGGATGAGTGAATGCGTGCATCCTTGAATGGATGCAGGTGCGCACAAGTGAAATTTAGGAAGTAGTTCAAGTCAACCGTCCAGAACTGGGCAGGACAGGGAGGCATGTGGCTCGTGTGTGGACCCAGGAGCCCCCGGGTTGAACCCTCCCACTATTGCATGAGTATAGTTGAATGTACAGAGAAAGGGGGAGCACAGGGGCAGCAGGTACCCAGGGATGCGGCCCTGGAGAGCTGAACATGTTGGACACACACCTTGAAGGCTCATGAGAAGAATGTGGGGTAGGAGTTGGTGTTGGGACAGGAGACATGTGAGCCATGGAGACTCACAGAGGGAGAGAAGCGTCTGCCAGGTGGGCCAGGAAGTCGTGGGGGAGGGGACAACTCTTGGCTGGGGCCCCAGGAGAGAGCACAAGGACCAGTGATCAGAAACACCAGGCAACTCTTTCCAGAACTCTTCATTGTCTGTGGCCCTCCTTGGTCCAGCAGGTTGTCATCGTCCTGCCGGCTGAGGGGGTCCAGGGGACGTACGTCTGCAGGGGGGAGCTGACGTGCTGTTGCTCAGGAATGGAACAGCAGGGCTTCCTGCCCTGTCAAGTCACCTGGGGTGGGGGAGGAGGAGAGAGGAGTCCCAGAGGGGGGTCACCCAGCCACCTGCCCCACAGGTTCACCCCACGTCGTGTCTACACCATCAGTGCACAGACCAACGTGGTTTAAAAAGATGAACAAGGTCTTTGTGCTATTATGAAAACTGCTCCTCCCAACCCCGCACTGACATCGGGGTGTCAGGGAACCCCCAGCTAGGATTCCACATCCCACACTGTGGGAACCGGCACAACTGAGGCTCCAGAAATGAGAGAAAAGGGTCCAACAGGACATCGCCCATGCTAACCTTCATTAGCGATCCGACGGATATTGCCCAACGATATAATTATTATCCGGCTATTATTATTACTGTTATTCCAGCATCTCGGCTTCCCCAGAGCAGGGCTTTGCTGGATCTCATCTGGTTCCCCAGTGGGTCAAGTCACCCACTTGCAACCCCATGGGGAACAGGGGCTTGGCATGCTCCAAAGGCACCCGGGCAGAAATATCTGGGAAGAGCCCCCTCTGGGGTCAGTACCCCGTGTTCTATCCCCAGCCCGCCAGCCTGGAAGGGGAGAAGTGTTCACATGAAGCTGGACAGGCGGGGGAAGGGGCAGGTCTCACGTGAGTCCCGCTCAGCCCCCGAAAGCCCCCTCGCTTCCAGGGGAAGGCGGAGGTTCCCTGGCCTCTGTGCTGGTCCTGCGGTTGTCTCTAATATTTGCCAAGTGTCCCCACACATCCGTGTCACAGCTCATTCTGTTTGGTCTCATTCTGGCCTCAAGTGAGCAAACTGTGGAGTGCTGTGTGCAAGGGCCCTCCTCTGAGGAATGGGTCCTGGGACAGACCTCCAACAATCAGAGATCTATTTCCGAATGTCCCAGACAGCTCCTGCCTCCTTTACTACATGGGGCAGTGAGGTTCCCAAATTGTCCCCTTTCCGTGGGTAAGAAGTTACCCAGCAGCAGGATTTCGACCTGGCACTAGTAACATGTGGGGCGGGTCACTGTCTGGGGTGGGGCATCCCGTGCACTGTAGGGTGTGGAGCACTGTCCCTGGTCTCTACCTACCACATGCCAGGAGCATGCTCTTCCCTCCCTCAGTGTGACAACCAGAAACAACTCCAGACCTTGCCAATGGTCTCCTGAGGGGCAGAATCACCCCTGGGGTGCTAGCTACTGTGATGGATGGATGGATGATAGATGATGGATGGATAGATAGATAGATAGATAGATAGATTGATTGATAGATGATAGATAGTTATGATGGGTGGGTGGATGGATGGGTGGGTGGATGGATGGATGGATGGATAGAGTCTCTTGTGCTAAAGCAGAGTTTCTTGGCATCAGCAGGACTGACATCTGGGGCTGGACCATTCTTTGAGCTGGGACGCCCTGTGCACTGTGAGATCTCGAGCAGCATCCCTGGGCTCGACCCACCAGCTGCCAGGAGCACTCCCACACCCAGCTGTAACAACTGAAAATGTTTCCAGACATTGCCCCTCACTGAGAAACTCTGTCCTGTAGCAAGAGAGACTTCTGAGTGCAGAAGCCAGCTTGGGGCTGAGCCAAGCAGAACCCTCTGCCAGGCCCTGAGAAAAGATGTGGGGGTGTTCTCCCTCCCCAGGCCACCCCCACAGCTTCCTCGACATATGTCTCAGCAGTCTCTGTGTGGAACGATGGAGACGAAAATGCAGTGGGCACCATCGGGGGTGTGCATGCTCGATGGGAGTGTCTGGTGGCTGGTCAGCTGTGCAGAGGGCAGCCTCCCGCCTCTCCAACTGCCGTGGGACAGGCACATCTCTCTCCAAGTGGAACACAAGCCTCTGGCTCCGATGCACATGCACATCATGGGCATCTGGGCAAATTACCAGGAGCAAAAGTCAGGTCACGCCAGCTCCCTGCTGGGGTTTCACTTCTCAAGGGCTTCAGTCCTTGCTGGGGTGGGGCGCCCTGCTCATGGTAGGGTCCAGAGTGCATCCCTGGTCTCTACCTCCTCCCCAACCATTCTGTATCCTGTCAACCCCATAAGCGCTCCAAAAGGTGGAGTTGGAATGCCTGCCGGTGTTCTAACAGCTCTCAGCAGAACAGGAAACAACACCAGGTGCATGAGGGGGTTGAAAGAAATAACCATCGCCCCCTCCCCAGCCCCTGAGCCTCCCACCCACTCGCCAGCCCTGGGTCAGCCCTGAGCAGACAGCATTAGCAGCTCCCTGGGGAAACTGTGAGGGATGCACATCCTCCAGCAACCCCGAGCCCCTGGAATCAGAAAACTCAGCCTGGGGGCCAATGGGGGCCTCATGATCCATGCTCAAACCACAAGCTCTGCTGTGGTTCCTGGAGGAGGTGGGGATGGGGCAGGAGGAGGTGGGGATGGGGCAGGAGGAGGTGGGGATGGGGCAGGAGACGGTGGGGAAGGATGCGCAACAGCCCGAGGGAATGGAGAGGGGGAGGGAACCACAGAGATGTTCAAAACAGAAGGTTTAGGATGTCCCAGCAGCGGCCTTGTGTCCCAACACCACACGTCCATCGTGACTCCACCCCTGCCCCACACACCCGCCTGCCTCGTGGGACCCTTGCTCCTCCGAATTTGTGCTCAGAAAGCAGGGCAGATGGCAGTAAGACGCAGGCGAGCCTCCCCGGTCCCCGGCCACAGGCTTTGTGCATTTTTAAACCCAGAGCAGGCATCCTGCCCTGGGCGTCGCTGGGCTCCTGTGCATGGTGGGTCTCCAGGAAGCCGTGCAGAGGGGACACGTGGCGACCTCCACCGTGGGCGCATTGGGTGGAAGGTGGGCTCTCCTCTGGGCTCCTGGGAAAAGGTGTTTGCTAACTGTAGAAGTGAGCCTGCCTCCTCCCCGAAGGAGACCCGGGGAAAAAATGCGACTTTTCGTTCATTCACCAGAAACAGCATTATTAGAGAGGTATACAACCTTACTTTTTTTTTTTAATAATAATAATAACCATGTGTTGGGATAGATTTCAAAACCAGAAACTACAAAAAAAGACACCAACCGATTTGATTGTGCAACACGCTTTTGTGTGTGTGTGTGTGATCAAGGCTTTAGGAATTAACCTGAAAGACAAGCAAGAGAATGAGACAATATTTGCCATATATATATATATATATACAGGATATCACGATTGCAATTATTTATCCATATTTTACCCACTTGTAAAGACACGTGATGTATAAAGAACTACAGTTGCAAACCGCTTGATACAACAAATAAGCGAAGCGTTTATAGCACAGGATACTGGTTTACTTTCAACCCCTACTTTGCCCTGACTCAGCATCATAAATGGAAAAAAGATCTGCCTGAAGTTTAAGATAAACCGGTGGAGGGACACCTAGCTGGCTCAGTCCGGAGAGCTTGCGACTCTTGATCACAGGGTTGTGAGTTCGAGTCCCAAGTTGGGTGTGGAGATTACTTAAAACTAACTAGATAAATAAGATAAACCCGCGGACCTTTGACTTGGTAGCATTACAGTAACTTGGATTGACAGAGCTGGGATTCTCCCCCAGGTTTCACGCATCCTCATCTGCTCAATTTGGGTGAGGGGTGCTGTGGGCCATTGTGGGTCAATCAGGACTGAGAAGTTGGCTGGTAGCTTCTGGAAGGAAATCTCTATCCTTAAAAGAAGAAAGTGAAAGGATGTGGCCTTAAATAGGGCCCTGGATATTAATGGATGAGGCTGTGATGACTGGAGCTACAGCAGGATCTTCGGCCATGAGTAAAACTGGCTAATGCCTTGCAACAGGGGAGGTCACAAAACAGAGAATGGTATTATTGATCTCTCAAATCACTCCACCCCAGAGGCTGAAACCTCAGTAGGTCTTCTTAGGTGATAGATTCTTTATGGTTTTCCCCATTTTGAGATGGGCTGTGACTTCAACGGCCAGATTCATACAACCTAGCAGAAGTTCTCAAACGTTCCGGCCACACGATTCCTCGAGACTCTTAAAAACGATCGAGGAACCCAAGACATTTGTTTACGTGGGTTAATGACATCCCTGTTTTCCGTATTAGAAATAGTAACGGAAAGACTTTAGATGTTTGTTTACTTAATACTTTGAAGGTCATCACAAGAAGCCCATTACGCTTTACACAAATCACACATTTTTAGTGGAAAAATAAATATGTCTTCCCAAACAATAACTGGGGGAGGGGAAGGGTGGCTTCATTTTGCACATTTGCAAATCTCTTCAATACCTGGCTTCCTAGAAGAGGGCTGCTTTCTCATATCTGCTTACACATGGCTTCGTTTTCAAGACACCATTTAGTCCGAAATTATCTGGCCTCATTCAGACATGCGGTTGGAAAAGAGGAACTCTGGTCGTGGCATATTAACCCCACACGGTGTGCGGTGGGTTCTGTAAGACTCCATACCTTCCCCTTCTCCCCTGCTCCTGTTCGTTACATCTTTACAACAATGCCCACTGTCATGTGCACTTGTGTAAAGTCTAATTTATTTTAAAAGTTTACTTTTCGCACAGTTTCCTAATGAAATAGAACACATATATGCATGCTACTGCTGTTACTATCATGTATGTACTGGCGTTCATATATTATATGTATCCTGTATATGTAGATCTGTCTATATTATATATAATATCATGTAATATAATAACAATATACTATATTATGGAATATGTTATGTTCCTCTATATTATATATCCTGTATATTATATTAATTTATTATTAAATGATATGTTGATACTTATTTATATATTTATATATAAATGTATAATTTATTTTACAGATATTATATACATAAGTATATATAATTATTTTATCATCTATTATATAAATAATATATGTAAATATATAAACATATATAAGATAAACTTATCTATATAAATATATAGATAATATAAATTTAGAAATATATATAATTCATATAATTATACAAATTATACATAAACATATATAAATTATACATATAATCTGTAAATAAAATATATATACAAATATATATGTAAAACTATATAAACATATAAAATTTATATATTTTTATAAATTTTTATTTATAAATATATATAAATATATAAACATTTTTCTCAATTTTATTTATAAATATATTTATATAAATATATAAACATATTTTTATAAATTTTTATCTATAAATATATTCATATAAGTATATAAACATCTTTTTATAAATTTTATTTATAAATATATAAACATCAATTTTTATCTATAAATATATTTATATAAACATATAAGCATATTTGTATATTTACATATGTTGTTTATAAATTATATATTTATTTAGCATATATTATTAAATGATATATATTTATAATACATATGTAATTATATATATACGAAATATATGTCTTTTTTTCCTTTACCCAAACGCCTTAAAATCACAAGACAACACAGCACGTATCATCAGCTAACCTGCCTTGTGTCCGTTTGAGATTCTGCACCCCAACCCTTGCCCTCAGCCCCAAAGTCTCGTGTGCCGGGGAGCTATAAGCCAGGCATGAAATGCGTGGCCCCGCACCACCCCACAGCCCTTCCACCCACAACCAAGCTCCGCACTCTTTCACGAGTCTGCGAGGGCACGGCGTAATACACAACCCTCTGAGCACCCTGGGTACAGAAGCATTTCATGTCTCAAAAGGCAATTACCACCTGCACCCAGATGCCTCACAGAGCTGCCGAATCTCTCACTTTGCAGTCCTCAGGGAAGCCGTCCACACCATGCTTTGCACCAGTGACGCCGGGGAGACGGGCAAGGTGTCACATTTGCACGGTGCTCTTGGCAGGTGTGTTTCGGGCACATCCCGAGACATAGAGAGAACCTGCACACAGCAGGTCTTCGGCACAGGCTGATGCACCTCACAGGCAGCAAGGCACCTGCATGCAAGGACCATCCCCATCACAATTCCTAAAGAAAAGTCCTTCACGGTGTCAGGAAGAGAAAATTCTTCCTCTACCTTCTACGGTCTTCCAGCCGCGTTAGGAATTAAATCGACAGTTTAACAAGAGAACAAACAAAACCCCACAAAGTTTTATTACGTGTGCACGGAGGCCCAACATCGAAATTTGAGAACCAAAGAAATGACCAAGGCAGGCAGTTTTTACACATTTTCCATGAAGAGACAATATATTTGTGAAGCATGGACAGCATTAAAACAAAACAAAACAAAACAAAACAGGTGTTTGGGAGCTGGAATGAGTAAGGAATTCTGAGCAGAATTTGGGCAGAGGCAGATCAGAAAAAAATAAGATTTATTTACAGAGTTTTCTCAGCTTTAAAGCTCCAGTTTCTGGTGGAATCGGTGTATGTTCACTTCTTAGTACAGGGAGGGCATTTTTCATTTGGGAGATCTATTTCCTCGCTTTCAGGGGGACAGAGGAGGGTCTGAGTGTCCTTGTCCCGGCCGTGTATTGAGCAACTTCTATTTAAATAATATGTTTTGTTTCTTAAGTTCCACATATGAGTGAAATCACATGGCATTTCTCTTTTTCTGGCTGACTTAGTTTACTTAGCATAATACTCTCTAGATCCTTCCATGTCTTTGCAAATGGCAAGATTTTATTCTTTTGTATGGCTCAGTAACATTCCATTGTGTGTATAAATATATATATATATACACACACATTTTATATATGTGATACATATGTGTATATACACACATATATAATGTATACATATGTATACACACTATATATAATGTATATATGTATACACACTTGGAATCTGATATATATATACAATACATATTATATAAAATATATTACAATGTGTATATATTATATATGTATATACATATACACACACACATATATATATATATCATATCTTCTTTGTCCATGAACAACAACAAGAAAAGAGAGGAGGCGGGTGGGGGTGATGAGTGAAAACGGATGATGGGGATGGGGGAGTGCACCTGTTGTGATGAGCACTGGGCGATGTATGGAAGTGTTGAATCACTATATTGTACACCTGAAACTAAGGTAACACCGTGTGCTAACTACACTGGAATTTAAAAAAATGAAAATTAAAAAGATAAAAAAAATCCATATGCCAAAGTGGTGCCTCTTGGGGTGGCCTGCCCTTGGCCCCTAAAAAGAACTGAAGGCGTGTGGAAAACCATCCACTGGGAATGGAACATGCTGGGGAGGGGGGCCAAGAAGCCCACTGAAGAGATTCAGCTTTTCTCAAAGAACCACCTACATTTGGGCCAAGGTGAGGTCTACAGGGCGAGGAAGCATTGTGTACATAGAGAGCGTGCCCCGAAACCCAGAGACTCCAGAAGCACAGTGTTAAACAGTTTCATAGCGGACCTGATTTAGAGTTTGCCTTAGCTCTTCATCCCGCATCAGAATGGTGAATTTCTGGAAAGCCAAACTCTGCACTCCTGTCCTTGCAGACTTCACAGGAGGAACCGGGGTCAGAATACAGACGTCTGCTCTTCCTAAAACTTTCCAAAACTAGGGTCCCATCACTAGCTCGTGAGCAAAAAAAACTGAGTAATTTTTTTTTTGAAACAATGCTAAATCACAAATCACAGGTTATTTGCCTCCAATGATTTGTTAGACTATGTTTCTGGGTATTTTTTAAAATTTATTTTATTATGATTATTTTTTACTATGTTTCTGACCATATGACTGGGTGTCAAAGAAACAAACCAACAAAATAAATCAAGGCCTGCGTCATAGGAACAAACAGAATAAATCAAGGCCCAAGTGAAAGGAGAGTAACATGCATCAGAAAATTGACAGTGTGGGTGGAAATCCCCATCTTCAGGGTTCCCTAAAGCTGCTTTTCTAGGAAGCCCAAGGATGCAAAGAAAAAGTGCGTAAAATCAATAAGCAAACACAATGTCAGCAAACACTTGCTCAAGATAGATGTCCGGCTGCTACGGACGCTGGGGCTTGGAATTGGGGACAAATGCACGAGACCAGGTGATGAATCCCAAGGAAGAAACTCAGAGAAAACGATGAATGTGTTCACATAAAGGCTCAAATTCTCTGGAACAAAAAACAACCCAATCTACACTGAATTATCTGATAGAAGATAAAATAATGGTGCCCACACAGCTCTTGTTAAAAAAAGTCTCCAAAATGGACAAGCTTCATTGCAGTCAGGAAAAAAAAAAAAAATGCAATTTGAAAGTCAGATTCCATATCACACACGGAATGCGCATGCATTCCATGCATATCAAAATGTCAGCGCAAACATAAAGCCATAACTGAACCACATCCAGATGTATATAAAATTATATATAATGTATATTTATATTTATATATACATGTTTTCTATAGTTTTATTTTATACAGTATATATTTTATGTATGCATTTATATATAAATACACTGTGTATATATATTGTATACTGTACATATGTAATTCTATACATGTCATGCATTATTACAGAATATTGCATTTATAGTGAATTTACCATGGAAAGAAACGGGGGCGTCTTTCCAAAGTCTCCGCAAGCATCATCTGTTCATGGGGACGCCTGCACGCTCCAAGCAAAAATGCTTGTGGGGGAAAGCCAGAACTGGTTTTTTGTTCCTTTGTTTTTGTTTTGCAGCTTGATTGCGTGTTCTATAGAATCGACATAGAACCTTCTGTAAGTGTCCGGTGTGCACCGTGATGACTGGACAGACTTACGCCTTGCCATGTGACGACCACCACCACCACGTTAGCTAACACCTCCCTCCCCGGCACATGATTTAACTATGTCTTTCTTTGTGCCGAGGACAGTGAAGATCCGCTCTCTCGGCGACTTTCCCATGCACCATGGGCAAGAGTGAACCAAGTCACCATGCTCATTCCCCATGACTTTTGGGTCCTATCACTGGGAGCTTCTGCACTTTTTATCGGTAGGGCATGAGGAGGACGCACAGGTGAAGGGTTCCTCCAGCAGGGCAACCAGGTGGTGACACAGCAGCCCCTCCCCAAAACCAAAATCGACTCCTGATGCTCCTCAAGCTGACTGGTGCTGAGTTTTTGGGAAACAGGAGGGTCCTGCAGCCCCAGAAATCAAGGTTGCATGCCATTGGCCAGAGCTGTCACATGACCATAATGACCTGCAAAGGGTGCTGGGAACTGTAGTTCAGCTGGGAATCCCTGCACCTACCTAGAGCACTATGGATTCTGAAAACAGAACAGGTTTTTTTGGAGGAAAACCCGCATTTTCAAACACTCCTTGTTTTTAGTTAGTGTCTGCACTTTTGATTTCATGGTCTCAACTTCTCACCTGACTCTAACACATATCTTATATATTGCAATGAGCGTAATTCTACTTATATTAAGGAAAAAAAGTTTATTTGTATTTTTTCCCCCATCCCACCTGCAGCCCTCGATACCTACCAGGCACGGCTGGGAATGCTTGTCACACAGGAGCTCATTCAACCTCACCATTTGGGGGAAGCAGAGCCCATGATTACACCCATTCTTCAGATGATGTAACTTGAAGCCCAGAGAGGTCGTTTAACTTGCCTCAGGTGGCACAGCTCGAAATGCAGAAGGTAGCCTGTGAACTCATGAATTAGGCCTCAGCGTCTGGAGATGAATCCTGACCGGCTTCACGGCTATGCCCCTAGGGAAGCTCAGTGAGGTCCCCATCCTCTCTTGTAAATTAGGAACACTCGTACCCAACACATAGTGATGGACACGTGAGTTTCTTCGGGCTGCCATAACAAAATCCTGCAAACTCAGCGGCTTCAACAACAGACATTTATTCTCTCGCTCTCTCAGTTCTGGAGGCAAGAAGCCTGGGATCCGGGCTGGGCAGGGCTGCACTCCTTCTGAAGATTGTAGGGGAGGCTCTGCTCCAGTCCCCCCTTCCCAGCGTCTGGTCAGTCCTCGGCTTGTGGCAGCTTCGCTCTGAGCTACGCACGACATTCTCCCCGCGTGCGTGTCCGTGTTCACATTTCCCCTCTCACACGGACGCCGGTCCCCTGTGGGGTTAGCGCCCACTGTCCTCCGGGATGACCTCAGCTCATGGCCGCTGCAGACTCTACTTCCAAATAAGGTCACATTGTAGTTGCTGCAGGCTACAACTGGAACATATTAACTTGGGTATGTGTGTGCCTGTGCGTGTGCGTGTGTGTGTGATTTCTTCTTCCCACTCTGCAAGTCACACGGCAAATCAGCGTGACCACACCTCCCCCCCCCCCCACCACTGGAAAGCCTTGCACTTCGCCATGGGTACGTGGCGGGGGAGGGGAGCAGAACTTCTTTCCGAGGGCGTGCAGGAAAACGGAAATAAAAGTATGGCTCCCGTGGTGGTCACCGTCCTCTCGACCCGTCTAAAATTCGATTCCGGGGCTTCGCTCTGTTCCAGCGTGAAGATGTTCCTCCAGGCCCGGACCCCCAGGCACCCACTCAGGCTCCCAGGAAGAGCCGGGAGTGTTGCTTTTTACACAATACGGTCAACACCATCTTTTCCTTCCTTCATGGGCATGCAGAATGCAGCCAACTGTGACTTTTCTCCTCTTTTTAGCAGGGGAGCATGCCGTCCTGGTGGCCCTGGGGTGGGGCGGAGTCGGGGGGTGAGTTCCTTAAGGACATATGCTCCCCACCTGAGACTCAGGTAACACTCTGGGTCAAGCAGACTTCAGGCATCAACCAGTCAATCAATCAATAGGAGGCTTCTGCTATAAAATCCCCACCCACCCCAAAAAAGATATGCCTCCAAGTACTCATGATTTGAAGATTCTTATTCTAACTAGGTTGAACCTTAACCAGTTTCTGCTTGTCACTTGGGTGATTTTCTTTTCCTTTCTTTTAAGATTCGGTTTATTTATTTGACCCAGAGAGAGCACAAGCAGGTGCAGAGGGAGAAGCAGGCTCCCCGCTGAGCATGGAGCCCCACGCAGGACTCGATCCCAGGACCCTGGGATCATGACCTGAGCCAAAAGCAGACCCTTCCCTCACTGAGCCCCCCAGATGCCCCCCACGAGGGTGATTTTCATCCCTTAAGATTGTAACTATGCTTAAGTGTTCACCCTCCATCGTATTCCAGAAGGCGCCGGTGACAACTCGTCTTCCTCGGCAAGGTTTCAGGTGCCCATCTGCTCCCCAAACCCCTGCCGTGACCCTCGGAATGGAGCAGACACCCTGCCACAGGCAGACACACACCCAGCGGGCACTCTGCCCCACTCAGGACGACATTTATCCGGTGCCGCTAAGCTGGGTAGATAGCTTCCTGAGTCGTGGACCTACCGCGTGCTGCCTCCTCCTTGTAGGTGGGAATTACAGAAAGCAAGAACACGGCGAGCCAACCGCGGTATTTTTTCTTTTTTCTTTTACATTTATTTAGAATGATGCAAACTTATGTATGACAGGTGTGGGGAAAAAAACAAAACGGATGGATGGATGTCTTTATAAATGCTTCCATTGCATCTAGGTCTGTATGTGAAGGTGCAAATGCGTGTGCCCACGCACGGACGCACGCACACCTTCACACAGGCTTTTAACCAGCGTCAAAAGAAACTCACATACAGAAAACGTGCGGCAACCGTGCGGCTTCGTCCCTGGGTGCAAACAGTTGAGAAGCGTGCTAGGACATCCCTGTCCCAACAGGAATTGCGGGCCGCTGTCTTGAAATGGCTCAAATCATACGTGAATCCCTGACATGAGACACCACCATCTTAGCTGCAAGTTCCTTTTTGTATTTGGGAAGCTCTCTTTAGGGCTTTCTGCTTTTGGCGCCCCCTTCTTTGGAGACCTAGCTCCCAGTCCATGATGGTGAGCACAAAGCATGCATATTTAGGACTTTTCTGGGTCCTCTCCATGAGTTGCAGATGGCAAAAATTGTCTCTATTCTGATATTTAGGGCAAAGCCCAAAAGTTCTATAAGCATGTACCTAAATTGGAAGAAACTGTGCCAATAAGCCCAAACTGTCTTTTTCCTTTCCCCCTAAAATGTTACTAACATAGAAGCAAATAGCTAGTATGCATTTCAGATGCTTGAGCATTTTTTAAGGTTCTCTACTACGGGTGTAAAAAAAAAAAGTATAAACTAAGAAAAAGGATGGCGTTGCCTGAAGAACAGAAACCTAGAGAGCATCAGATGGAAACTGATATGAGAACAGTCAAGAGACACATATTGCGATCGCCGTCCCCTATTTTCCTAGAAAACCCGAAACCATGTAAGATTTCACAGGAAAAGGTAAAGCATCCCCAGGCCGCTTCCCCCGCCCCCCCCCACCCCCGAGATGGCTTGCACTCGAGCGACCATGCATGCACAATCCCGAAACCCAGCCTCAGGCTCCGTAGGTTGGGGGCAGGGGATGGAGGGCTGGTCGAAGCCACCCCGAGCGCTGAGAATCCCGCATTCCACATCAGCTGGACCGGTGGGCACTGACTCCCTGATGAACACTCAGCCTGGGTCAAGCTTCTCCCCACAGCTGGCTGGAAACCGCCCCCCCACCCCCAGTGGTGCTCCTGAGACCCCAGCAGAAGACAGCACCCCCGCCCATGACCCCATGCCCCGGGACACCCCCCGTGCTTTGGGGCGACACACACGGGTCGCCCATGTGCACGTCCCGCACCATGAGGTCGTGTTGGGAACCCAGGACACAGTCGGCATCTATCCACATTCACGATCGCACCAACAGATGAAGCAATAATCTTCGTTCGACCCAGGGAGGAGCCCAGTTAGCCTCACCAACGCACCTCATCCAGCAGATCTGGGGATGCTTTGGGAGGCGGCTCATCTGTGCCGAACAGAAAGCACCTCAGGGCAGCAGGTGATGTCGACAATGAAAGGAATTGTCCCAGGAGCGGCGAACGGGGTTCTGGTCTACACCGAGCTTCTCCCTAAGCGACCGCTGGATCTCGAAACCCTCATACATGTGCTGGTTCTGGAAGGGAAGATGGGCAACCATGTGTCACAGCTAGGATGAATTGACCAACTATATCTTTTTGGTCGCAGCTAATATTTGCACAAACCCCCTTTTATGGATGTGGTTTCATTAACCTTCACAACCTCAGGAGGTTTTATTCCTTGCAGTTTACCAAATAAAGCCGAAGCATCATGCTCAAACAGTCCACCTGTTGCCCCGTATGTGGCCCCATCTCCAGAAGTGTGTCTCCAGAAGATGTGGCAGCTTCAAAGTGGAGCTGCTGCACCTGTCCAGTTCCGCAGGCTGTGCACTGCAAACTCATCCCCCTACACCTTGCCAAGACGGCGTGTGAGCCGTCCTTCAGCTGACGGGTGACCTCCCGGACCCAACCGCACAGCCAAGCAACGTCAGCGTGACTGCGTGGAGCCAAGTTCGCTGTAATGCTGAGACCCTCCCCCGCACCCCGGGTCTTGAACAAAACCCTAGATGGAGCCGCCATGCTCATACTTGTTAGACGGTTTGCAGGTTTGGCAGCCGGCAAGACCAGGTAGCCCCAGGATGAGTCTTGCCCACCTTGAGGGGGGGAGTCCCCTCATGCTATGACAGCGAGTGTGCAGTCTTGGTGTCTGAGGACCGTAGCTTTAACAGATGGGAAGGCAGACGTGGTCTCCGCTGGACCCGGTGACGTCATCCCTGAAGAATAGCTAACGGAGGGGACGTCTGGGGGGCTCAGTCGGTGAAGCGTCAGGTCATGATCTCAGGGTCCTGAGATCGAGTCCCGCATCGAGCTCCTTGCTCATCGGGGAGCCTGCTTCTCCCTCCCCCTCTGCACCTCCCCCTGCTCATGCTCGCTCTCTCTCTCAAATAAATAAATAAAATATTTAAAAAAGAATAACTAACAGAAAAACTAGATGGGATGTTTATCTAGCCTTCAAAAAAGCAAAAAGAGCTTCCAGGCAGGGAAAACAAAACAAAAAAAAACAAACAAACAAGCAAACAAAAAGAGTGGGCTTTGTCTCAGATAAACGGGGAGATCATGACCCACATTTAAAAAAACGAAAAAAAACAAAATAAGAACAACTCCAGGTGCTGCAAAAAGAAAGTCAGGTAAGGTGAGGCGGTTGGGCACAAAATTCCGGCAGGCGCCAGGAAAAAAGCCAACTCAGGTCTACACTGCTGGGTTTTGAAATGCCCACGGGCCCGTGCCGAAGTCGGAATCCAAAGTCACGCTCGGTGTGTCGCAATGACCATGAGAGCTGCCAGCCACGGGAGGGGTGTTTCAGAGACTTGGTTTTCCCCCAGGCTTCTCGGAGGGCCAGGCGCGGTGCAGACCCGAGCTCCCCCGAGTCTGGATTTGGTCAGTACTCCCCATCCACCAGCAGAGGGAGGCCCCGGGCAGGTTTTGGGATTTTGCAATCCTACCTAAAACCCCGTTCCTGCAGGCCTCCCTTCTTAGGGACACAAAGGAGATGTGGGTGAACATCGCAGGCTCAACCCAAACATTTCCGAGTCCCTTACGATGGATCGAAACCATATCAGCCCTGCCGATTGCAACCCCGAGCTGAGAACGTTTCAGTCTACGTGAGTTACAACATCCACTCTTGCAGATCACAAAGCTGCTTAAAAATACCGGGGGGGGGGGGGTGTAGGAAAAGCATCCCCCATGAAGCCCCAACTTAAAACCACTTCCTTAAGCAAGGCCGCTATATGGGACGTCCCCAGAAATAACCCAGCCCTGTAACAGGCTCCAGGAAGTATTTTTATAGAGCCTAACACTTACCATTTGTCCTGAAACAGTTTCTCCTTCTGTTGCGTTGGCAGTAACCCGCTGCGGCGCCCACCAGCGTGACCACCAGCACTGACACAATAGGAGACACGATTTTCGCTACCATGTTCCCTGCAGGATGGAGAAACCAAAGACGGTCTCAGAAAACACGTGGCCGGCGAGAAAGCCGTTCATTGTAAATCCTCCCACAATCTCACCTCGGGCCCTTCCTACCCTCACATGCACAGGAAAAAAAAAAAAAAAATAATAATAACAATAATAAAGATCAAATCAGAACAAGAAGTCCGAGGAAAGGATTCTGCTTCTGTAAGCAGAAGATTTTGAGATTTTTGACGATGTCTTACCCGTTCAGGACATTCAAGGCAGAGTATTGCAAATAAGAGGCACTCGATTTGTTTTCCGTGGATTTGTTGAACTGGATGGGTTTGTACCTTTTTCGAAGTACAATGTTTGTGCCCTTGCAAAATATATTCAATGCACACGTGCCCACAAAGGTCTGGACACAGGCACACACCTAACCTGACACCTTGGAGGCCACCTTACTGCCAACAGTTTGGTTTCTCTGCCTGGGACCTTGCGTGACAAAAATCGACGGTCCCGAGAAAGAAGAAATCATTGCTTTTATTGGCGAGAACCACCTGTGTCTTCTATCAGAGTGGGTCAAGCAGCTGGTGTGTTGTTGGGATGGATACATGGCCCCCATGGGACGTTGGCTTGGGTACTGTCGCCTGCAGGAAGCATCACTTGCCCTCTCCGCACCCCGGTCTGGCATCAGACGCTCTGTCTGGACGCAGGACCCTATACGTTCCATGCAACCCCGTGTGTGCCACCTCGATTTTTGTCTTGGGCTTCACCCCTCCGGCCCCCAGCTTGTGTCCCACAGGAGAATGGTAGGGATGGATGGCTGTCCTGCGAACGCCAGTGCAGACACCCAGCAAATAGCAACCCCGAGGCTGGGCACGCGCGTCGGGACGCAGAGGCTGCAAAGCGCTTCCATGCGTCCTTCTCGCGGAGCATCTGTGACGCACAGAAGCTTGGCGTCGGGGCAAGCGCATTCATCCTCAACATGAAGGCAGGATTGCTAAGAGGCTGCGTTCTGCCAGCAACGTGTGACCAGCGTGGGCCTCCTGGCCTCCACCCCTGCCCTGTCTGACCTGCTCTGGGGCGGGCAGGGCACTCTAGGGGGCTTCTCCAGGGCCGAATGTCCACACCCTCCTTCCCGTTCTCCTTCTTGGCTTCCGTTCGTGCGCTTGCTCAAAGACACATGAGCCATCGGTGGCCCCGGGACAGGTCCACGAGACCCACCCTGCCCTCGGAGGAGCCCCACCTCCGCCCTCCTTCTGTGAGCCCCCAGGGAGGTGAGCACCCTGCAGAAGCAGGCTGCTCCATGAAAGCCTGTGGGTTAAGACAGTATGTCCAGACCCTGCTGGCCCGCCCACAGCCCTATGCAAAAGCGTGTTTTTATTAAAGACGGGAGCGGCACGGATCCATTACCCTGGGGGTTCCCGTAGGTCGAGTGTCCATCTCCGCCTGTAAAGAGGAAGGCACATGGTCATGGGATTATTCAGCAGAGTCTCCACCGCCGGGCACCCCGGAGAGGCTGGGCATGCAGCGAGAAGCACCGCGTATGGGGATCTCCGTGTGCAGGGAGCTTACCTTCTCCCAGAGGAGGAGGTGCACACTCAGCCTCAGGAGGGGGCTGTGGACGCTACATCCGATGCTGGGAGTGCGAGGGGGCAGCATAGCGACAGGGCAATGCAGCTTCCATTCCAGGGGACAGGGGATACACACACACATTTACAGACGCAACATGCACGTGCACGCGGCCATGCACGGGCACCCACGCACAGGTGCACACACTCACGCCGCCACCCATGCGCGCACTGCCCCCTGTGCCTGCCCCTCTACCCATGCGCGCACCGCCATCCATGCCTGCGCCTCTACCTATGTGCACCGCCACCTGTGCCTGCGCCTCTACCCATGCGCGCACCGCCACCCATGGGCGCACCGCTACCCGTGCCTGCGCCTCTACCCATGCGCGCACCGCCACCCAGGCGCGCGCCACCACACATGCGCCCGCATCCTCACATACACACAAGCACACACTCACATTCACGCTTGTGAACACATAAAGACATGCATACACGCACACTGCCACCCATGCGCGCGCCTCCACGCATGTCCGTGCCTCCACACATGAGCGCATCTCCACACGTGCAGGTGTGCACACCTCCACATGTTTGCAGAATACATGCAAACAGACCTGCAGGCACGCATACAAGACACACACATATACACGTGCACACATCCACCTGCACACGCACGCACACAGAGACACATGGACATCTGTATGCAAATCCATGTGCACAGACTCATGCACACAGAGGCCCATGTGTGCACAGGAGAAATACATTCCCATATGCATTAGCAAGTAGACGTGTGTGCAGCCAAATACAGAGGCACGCACACACATGCAGAGGCAGACATATGCACACATACAACCCTAAATGTGTGCACCGGCATGCACCCATCTGCACTCATGCACACATGCACGCGCATTGGCACACACATGCACAAGCACAGGTGAACACTAATGTGCACACACACGCATGTACAAACACACACACACAATATCAACCTTAAGCAGGGCTTACTTCCTTGCAAGAAAGTAAGCCTGCACTGCATGCAAAGCAACTTTGGTGACCGGTGAGCACACAAATTAGACCCGGATGGTCAGTTAACTTCCCACGCAGGAGACAATAGGACAAGCTTCCCGCCAGCGCCAGATGGGGTGTTAGTTCTCCCCAAGGACAGTTTCTCTGCACACAGCTCGTAAGAAATAATTCCTTTACCATAAGTATTTCCGTTAGAGTTGGGTCTAGAGCGCCCTCCTCCTGCAGGACAGAAAGACCACGTGTCCAGAAGTTTGGGTGACACCACTCAGCTCACCGGAAGCAAGATGCTGCATGAAGCTGCGGAGATTTCCAGCCCTCCCTCCCCGTGCAAAGGGAAGAGGCACAGTCACCACGGGGCGGCCTCTGACCACACAAGGAGCAGCAGCTGAGGTCAGCCTGCATGATGCACAGCTTCCCCTGACACCCTCTGGAGCTCACGACGACTGGGGCACACGCCATGCTCATGCCTGAAGACTGGGCGCTTTCCTTAGCTCGCGTGCAAACACGCTTTCCATGAGGCCAGCCTGAGCAGTGCCGTAGGCACAGACTACAGTCATCCCGGCCAGTGAAACAGAAAGATTTCTGGCACCTTCTTCTCATGTCTGGAGACCAATTTCTCAACGAAGGTTTGAGATGACAAACGGAATGCTTGATGCTAATTTTGTTAATTTGGAAGTGGGAACATTTTTGTGGGTGCTGTTTAAACACTGATGGGTCATTTGATCAACTGCCTCCGGATTGAGCCATGTCCCCCTCCCCAAAATTCATATGTTGAAGTCCTAGCTCCCCGGAACTGCAGAACGGGACTGTGCTTGGAGGTGGGGTCTTCAAAGGTAACAACGTTCCAAATTAAGGTAAAATGAGGTCTCGCTAGGATGAGGTCACTAAGCTGTTAGGACGGGTGTCCTTTGTGCAGGAGGAAGGGACATGCCCAATGCATTTTGCCACCTCCAGGGAGAAGCCGGGTGACGCAGTCACCTGGTGCATGAACCCAATCCTCGGTGCTAGTTTGAGAGCTGACTCACAGCTTGGCGCAGCTCAGCACCACAGAACAGGGGTCCAGACACGGACAGGGCCGGATGCACGTTCCCAGAGCCTCACATGCCAGTGAGCGCGGCCCTCCGGAAAACCACATCAGCCAGGCTTTGTCCTGCAGCTTGACCCTGGCCCCACCCGGGAGCATGGGGTCAGGGGAGGGGGGTTTGCAGACATTTTGCCCCCAGGGTGAATGATCATCCTGATGAGTGTGCTTTTCTGCACTCGGAGGGGAGACGGGTCCCCAAGACATGGTGGCGTGGGATCAGAGCCCTGACAAATTTCCTGGGGAATAAATGTAGGCATCCTTTGGGCTCCCGGGAGCACGGCTAGATGAGTCATTCCTTTCCCGCTTGTGAATCTGGCAAAGAACAAAACAACAGGTTCTGGGAAGGATCCTCGCAGAGGGAGACCCTTCAGAGACACCTGCGTGGGGTAAACACATCCCAGGATCAGGATACCTCCCTGGCCTGGAGGGTTGTGGGGGCGTCATCTGACCATATGCAATGTTCCACGTGGCTGCTTATAAAAATATCGAATAAGCGTTTGTCCCACAATTTCCAAAGAAAGAAGACGATGGGCCCATCACATCTGCACACTGAGTTTAAAGCAGACAGCCTTTGACCCCTCTCCACCAGGACCCTTCACACGCCGCCTGTCCCATACAAGCGTGTGCACCTTGGAGGGCCAGCGTTATGGGGACGGGACCATCTATAGGGTGACAGATATCTGTCCCTTAAAGCGGACTGTTTGAGCACCGTGCTTCACCTTTACTTTAGAAAATGGGATATAAAACAAAAATTTGCCCTTCAGAGGTTAGGGAGGTTAATGGGACCACATCTCTGAAAGGACCATACCCCCTTGCCAACAACGCACCGTACAAATATTAGTTTCGGCCAAAAAGGTAAGTCACTCAATTCATTTATGGTGCTCAAAACGTTTAACACATGGCAAACGGAAAAGAAAAATAATGCTTTGAAATCAATCCACAAATTGATTGAAGGGCAAAGGGGACTCAAAGGTACAAACGTGTAGTTACGGGATGAATAAGCCCTGGGACGTCACATAGAGCCTGGGGACCCTAGTTAACAATCCTGTATCCTATATTTAAAAGTTGCTAAGGGAGTAAATCTTTAAGGTTCTCATTTTACAATAAAAAAATAAAATCTGTGGGGCGCCTGGGTGGCTCGTTCGGTGAAGCATCTGCCTTCAGCTCAGGTCATGATCTCAGGGTCCTGGGATGGAGTCCCGCATCGGGCTCCTGGCTCCGCGGGGAATCTGCTTCTCCCTCTCCCTCTGCTCCTCCTGCTTATGCTCACTCTCTGTCAAATGAGTAAATAAAATCTTTTAAAAAATTTAAAAAACAAAATTTGTAACTATGTGCGCCAATGGACACAAAAAATAAAAGTTGTAACTGTGTGCCGATGCACACACAAAAATAAAATTTGTAACTGTGTGTGCCGATGGATGTTCCCCAGACCTAGAGCCGTGATTACTTTGCAACATATAATAAATGTTGAATCACTCTGCTGTATACCTAGAACGAGTAAAATGTTCTATGTCAATTGTATCTCAATTTAAAAAAAATCAATTTTGTTTTCCCAGCGAGACGTTTTTTCTCAATCTTGTTTTCCCAGCAACGACGTTTTGTTCTCAATCTTCCCTTACGGAAGCAGAGAGCGTCTGAGGGCTTCGAGATCTGCTGATCTGTTTGCAAAGAGCTCCATGTAGACAAGAACCCCACGAGTCATTCCTGTGGACTTTTCTATTCCTTCTTGGCAGCATCTGCCTCCCCGAAATGTTTTCTGCTGGCAGTAGGCCAACCGCCTGACAAAAAGTCCCCAGTGTGTTGGATGTTGTCCCCCTGGCGAGTGTTGCTGTCTGCCGTTCTGTTTCCAGCTACCTGGACACGGTTCCCTGGACAGCAGGCCGCGGCCAAGCCAGACGGTCAGCGCGGAGAGGGCTGAGAACCCCGGACGCCAGCACACAGAGCCCCAACACCCAGGACCCCAGGAAGAGGCAGGGATGGGCATGCAAGGGGGAGCCCGGCAAAGATGACCCCCACCCCGCCGTCCACCGGGAGTCCGGGTGCTGGGCGTACCGTGCGTGTTTCCGGACCCATCATTGCTGGGGTAGTAGCTACCACCGCCTGCGGGAGAGAAGGTACGTGTCAGGGACGTTCTGCTGGGAGGCGCAGGGTTCCTGGTGATGGCACCAAAGCCGTGCCCACGGCTCACCCCAAAGAGAGCCCCACATGGTGGCAAAGAGCGGGAGCCACCAGGGCAAGTCCAAGGCTGCCCGCCTAAAGTCACAGCTTTCTGCTAGGACAACTCCCGCCGAGACAGATCCCCTATGGAAAGCCCGGTGCCTTCAGAGAGCACACATGGACCCAGACGGCTCCCCGTGCATGCAGGCGCATCGCCCTCCTGCAGAGAGATCTGAGCGGGACCTGAAACCCTCATACAGAAGCACCTTCATGAGACGGGCAGACTGGGAAGGCGAAGCCCATCGTGAACTTTCTCTCTTAGGGGCCAGGCATTTTTACGGTTGGCTGATCGTGGCCATCACAGCCCTGAAGACAAAGCTGTTTGTTCACGGTGCCGAGCATCGCAGAAAGAAGGCGCACGTGCACCCTGCTTGTCCACATGACGCATGTGCCCTTTGGCAAGGTTTCGGGGAGGAGGTCTCACCTCTTCTGGAACACATCGCGCACGACCAAACAGAGGAGAAACCTCGCCTACATGACACAAAGCCTCATGCATTACAGCCTGGAGCCCGAGACTACAGAGGGCTCTGTCCCAACCGGCCCCCGCTTTTGTTTAGGTATGAAAAACTCTCGGCAGGGGGTTCCATTCCAGTGATAGCAAGAACGTCCATAAAAGCTTTTTGTATGCCTGTGTACGTGGGCATAAACCTGTATCTATATACATAGGTATATATACATACATATGCACAAATAAAACTATACATAGATATGTATAAAAGTACACGTACATATAAAAGTAGACAAATATAAAGATATGAACCCACACACATACGTAGATAAATGTATATAAAGATATATATACTCAAAATATATGCATACATTTTTAAAGCTGTCTGTATGTACATATATAAACATATATCTACACATATAAACATGTATCTACACATATACAAAGGTATATGCATGTGCAATATTATAGAAGTAGATATATGAACATGCAAATGTAGAAATATGCACATATTCAGAGGTGTGCATGCGTATAAATATATATAAATATAAAGGTATGTAGAAACATACAAATATGTATACACTATATATAAACATGTATGTGTACATAAAGGTATGTAATACGTACATTGAGATATATAGAGATAGATGTTCACACGTATACAAATGAAGAGATATATACACACATATTCATAAAAGGTGTATATGTAAACAGAGACATATAAATAACTACATACATATATAAAGGGATATATAGATAAAGATAGAGACTTATGTATATATAGCATATAAGGTGTTTATATAAATATATATAAAATATATTTTTATGTATATATAAATATATATAAGGGATATATGCATACGTAAAGATATATAGAGACATATGCATATAAAGATGTTTACATAAATGTATATAAAGGGATATATAGCTAAGTAAAGATATATAGAGACGGGCGTACATCCAGGTGCATGTGTAAAGGTCTGTACAGGTCTCCGTACACGAATATAAACATATATAAATACGTGCACCCATACATGAGGGATCTATGCCTAAGTAAAGATGTACAGAGACGAGCGTACATCCAGGTGCATGTGTAAAGGTCTGTACAGGTCTCCGTACACAAATATAAAGATATATAAATACGTGCACCCATACATGAGGGATCTATGCCTAAGTAAAGATGTACAGAGACGAGCGTACATCCAGGTGCATGTGTAAAGGTCTGTACAGGTCTCCGTACACGAGCATAGAGACACAGAGAGAGCTGGATGCCTCTAAAGCCAAGCACACATCACGCCTTGCAGGATACCTCCATGCACAGAAGTGTCCGGAAAAAGGCAAGGCCCAGGTGTGTGCCGAGCTCTAAAGGAACGTGCACACACGGGTACACACACACACGTGCGCGTGTTTACACAGACACAAGCACCACTTGTCAGTGCAATCTGCCCTGTGGCTAGTGTTGCCCACGACACAAACCTCCAGAGGGGACAGGTGCACGGAGCACGCCCTCCGATGAGGCATAGGACACGTGGGACACGGATGCCCTGTGCAGCGCATCTTCCGCTCGGGGCCGATTCTGCACCCAGACCTCCCCAACACCTCCCCAGTCAAGAGAGAGAAGCCGCGGGCATACCTGCGGGCGGCTTGGGTCTGGGCGGGTAGCGGCCGTCGTCCCGGTCCGTGTTGCCAAAGTAACCTGTGGGGTGCACAGAGCATCCCTGAGACCCTGTACAGACAGTGCTCCGTAAACCCCAGCCCGCATGACAGACGCATGGGCAGCTTGTGGAGAGCGGGGCAGACCATTTGCAGGACACCGGGACAATGGGACCAAACTGCAGGTGTTCCCAGTGCCGTCCACGTGGGACACCATTCTTCCTGTGGGGAGAAGGTATGGGGGACCTGGCAGCCTGGGAAGGGCAAGTACTTGGACGGGCCCCTTATGATCTGAGAGTTGAAGGGAGGTGTGGAATGCAGAGTAAGACAGTGATCTATCATGTCTCAGACCCCCAGGCCCCAGGACCTTTGCACATGCCCTCTGCACCGAATGCAGGCTTCTCTTCCTGCCTCAGCCCCTGGGCTAAGACCACCTCCACCCTGGGTGGGACTCCACAGCTCCCACTGTCCCATCCAACCCCGTCCGCTTGGTGACTGCCACACGCCCATGCCGAGAACCAAGGACCAGCCTCGGCACAGAGCATGTGCTCACGTAAACACTATGGAACCGCCTCTGAATACTGAAACCGTGGAATTTCCAAACATACCTGAGCTGACGTGAAAGGAGGTGCTTCTGAAAAGCCCTTAAAGATGGGTGCTGGTTGCCGAGGACACCAAGCCCCCCTGTGACGAGCGGGTCCTAAATTGCAATCCCGTGGCCCTGACCTCTGGGGATGGGGAAGATGCCAGAGGTTGAATTAATCCCCAGTGACCCACGATTTAATCAATCGTGCTTCCGTGATTGAAGCCCGCCAAAAACCCAAAAGGACGGGGTTCGGCGAGAGTCGTGGTAGCGGAACGCATCCACATGCCGCATGGGGGATGCACCGCCCCTCCCCGGGGACACAAGTCCTGCCCTCGGGACCCCTGCAGATCTCACCTCATGCACCTGTTCCCCCGAGAGCTCGTGCATATCCTTTATCACACCCGGTAGGGTAAACTAGCACCCGTGTTTTCCCCGAGTCCCGTCAACCACTCTAGCAAATTAACGGAGCCCTGGGAACCGCCGACCTATAGCCAGACGTTCAGAAGCTCAGAGGACAACCTGCATTTGCAACTCTTGTCTCAACTGGGGGCGGTGCCCTGGGACTGAGCCCTTACCCTGCGGGATCCGGGGCTATTTTCGGGCACAGTGTATCAGAAGCGAGTTAACGGCTTGGTGGTGTTAGCAAACACACACGTCGGATACACCATGCAGCCTCCCGCATGTTCCCGTGTGGGACACTGGCATTGGGTGATGCGTGCTCACCAGAATTTCCCTGCCCTCTTTTGAATAAGCTTGCTTACACCCTGAGCCGGTTTTGCATTTTTTTAAATCAAAATACAGTGAAATTTAATGTGCACTTGGGTCCCCAAAGCTCAGTTTGGGGTTCAGTGATTACCTTTGTTAACATTCTCCTAGGCACCAACTGCCCTGACCCTTTTCTGGGGATGCTGACATATGAAGTCTGGCGAGGGGCCCTGAGCTGCCCACTGGGGCCAATGGGGGAACGTCAGTGTTTGCAATCAGAATAAACCTCGGGGCCTTTAGAGGCGGCGGGGGGCAGCCTATCTGCAGAACCCGGCTGCCGGATGTGAGTCGTACTGGGGTGTCGGGGTGTAAAGGGGGTGCCAGGAGGCAGCAACAGCACCCATGGCCAACGATCGCCGTCCACAGATAGGAAACTGAGTATTTTGTCATTGCACTGGCCACAAGCCACAGCCTGCCCACCTCCCAGGTGTCTCCTGCACCCACAGGGAGGCAGGTCCTGGCACAGACCCCACAGCCGTCACGTTTGAGCTAGGTGGTTGCTAATGCCACGCAGATGCATGCAGACGACTTGAGCATTGGAAGATGTGCATCCAATGGAAAACCCCACAAAAGGTGTCCACCTGCTTGGAAAACCCACAGAAGGTATCCACTTGCTTGGAAAACCCACAGAAGGTATCCACCTGCTTGGGAAACCCTACAGAAGGCATCCACTTGCTTGGAAAACCCACAGAAGGCATCCACCTGCTTGGAAAACCCTATAGAAGGCGTCCACCTGCTCGCTGCTCCCAGATGCCTGAAGCCTGCATGCTTTCTCCCCAAGAGCCAAGACATGGCTCCAGAGATGCATGTTTAGGGACTTAGGATGCCCTAAGCATCTGTGGGCAAAATCTGTCTGCACAACTCGCCAATCTCCCCAAACCCCTTTCTCTCCCTGTGGAGTTCCAATGCCCCCTGCCCTCCCAGGGTGTGTGTATAGGACTGAGCTATTGGGGACCCAGATGACATCCAAGGGGAACTTCTCAGGGTTTGCAGGACTGTCCATAGTCAGCCTGCACCTCTTTCCCCTTCCCCATATTTATGATTTGGTCTCTGTCCTGTCTCTGAGAAACTCCCATGGAGATGCATGGCTGTCCGACGCGGGGTCTGATAAAACTGCGAAATGCAAAATCAGGCAGTGACCTGTCCAATTTCTCTCCACAAAAATCGCTCCATCAGGGACACCCCCCAGAGCTGTGGGGACCCCTGGGAAAGCAGTTTCCGGAAACCTGTCCTGCCATCCAGGAAGGGCCAGCCGCCCAAGACATGGCGGCATCTTCAAGAGGCTGTCTCGAGACTCCGGAGAGCTCATGAGAGAGCTCGTGATTTCTCATCAATTTTGCTTCAAGTGGGATCTCCAGAAACATCTGTGAGCCGTGACCAGCGTCCGTCATGACCCCTCATTAACATCTTGGAGGACCCTGGATGCCACGACCAGGAATTTGGGGAGGGCATGGGGTCTGTGTAGAGCATTCCAGCAAACGGAGTTGAGGACGTGTGCACCCTGATGGAGGGATTTTAGGGTGGATCCTCCATCCCCAACATTGGAGTGCACTCCTTATAAAACAGCCTCTGGACATTCGAAAACCATTGCCATTTCACCATTGAGGACGGAATTTCGAGAGCGTCGATGTGGACGGTGCATCCATCCCCAACGCTTCCGAATCCCGTCTTAATGCGCTTACCTCCACCGCCGTCAGAACCGCCAGGCTGCGGGCGAGGGGGTGGCCTCGGCCTTGGGTAGATACCTGCCGGAAAATAGCAAGGGGATTTTAGGAATGCTTCTGCAAGCCCTTGGCTTAGCCCAGCCTCACATGGCTCTACCTGGTCTTAGGGTTTAGGTTTTTGGCGCTGTTGTATTGCTAAGGACTTTATTGACAATGTTTCCTTTTATTTTATTAAGAAATCTATGGGAACTGGGTCTGCCAGGTTTTTAAAAACAAGGAGACATGGAGGGTGAATCACTTGCCATGCACAAGTGCACACAGGTGGGCGTTTTTGAACGGGACATAATTTGGAACCCTACAAACAAGCGGGAAAGGAACTTGTCCTCAACCTAATTAAAAATCCATCACAAGAACGTACAATACCCTCTGATCACGCAGTATTTTCCAGCGCTCAGAGCAAGGGGAAACAAAATGAGTGACGTCAGTTCAACCTTCTGGCCTCCCCTGCTTAGGAGCATGACTCCTGCATGAGTTTCCTGCAGAGCAAACTGCTCCTTATTTCAAAAGCAGCCTGATGACCACCCCACCCCCATAAAGACAAGGCAGGCTTCATGAAACCAGGTTGGAAAGGAGCCCGAAGGCTGAAAATTCTTACTTCCACTGTCGTCTGGCATTCCAGGTTGGGGGTGGTACGGTGGTTTTGGTTTTGGGTAGATATCTGCGGGGAAAACGACATAGCGTTTTTAGCGGAGAGAAATAGCCTTGTGTTACGAGCAGCCTATAAAACAAGGACATCTGCGCGGCTATAGATTTTCTATCTTATTCACATTTGTTGTTCACGGTGTTACAGATGACTATCGACCCGCTGGACATGACTGAGTCTAGAGACATAAAATCTCAAAACTGCAACTTCAAGAAAAAATCCACACATGGGTGCACATGTGCGCGCACACACACACACACACACACACACACACACACTGTTCCTAGAAGCTAGCTCTCCTGGCAAGAGGGTGCTAGAGCTCCAGGATGCTGACAGGTGCAGGCTTAATAAAAAGGTTCAGCGTGCAACTTAAAAAAAAAAAAAAAAGGCAGAGAAATTCTCCCGGTGCATTTGTAAATTGATGTCAACATTTTCTTACTAAACATATTCTTCTCCTGGTTGTTGGTTATCTCTCTCTCTCTTTCTTTTATTTTAACTCTATTATTTACTTATATATAATATATCATATGATATAATATCAAATAACATCATATCAAACATCATACAATATGATACATATTTTATGTGCTATTATATAACATATATTAAATATTATTATGTTATATAAATATACTATTTATTATATATATAATTTAATAATGTACTACATATAATATATATTGTGTGTTATATATATTACACGATACATAATCATAAACCATATAATATAAATATATCATTTATTTTATATATAGTGTATATGCTACAAAATATATGATATATATTATATATAATTACATATTAGTTTATTATATTATATAAATATATTATTTGCTTTACATGTGTTGTATATATGTCATATTATATATGCTATCTAATATATATGATTATATATTGTCTTTTATTATATGGTATATAACTATGTCATTTATTTCATATATAATTTAAGAATGTATATTACATGTGAGCCTACCTATGGGCTATATAATTATATACTATATTAGAATACATATATTCTATAAATCATACCTGTATTACTGAGGTATAATTGACATATGAGATTATATTAGTTTCAGGTGTACAACGTGATGACTAGGTATTTCTCCACATTTCAGAATCCACCTATCACTATACATACCAGCTACAACATATTCTTTTCTTCTTGTGGGGAGTTTTCAGATCTACTCTCTGAGCAGACTTCCAACACACAATTCGGCATTATTAACCGTGCCACGCGTGTTGGCGAGCCGTCTTCACTGTGATGCACGTGGACACCGTGCGTTGATACCCTTGATTCTGTGACCCGTCTCCCACAACCACCCCACTGATGGACACTTAGGTGTTATTTTGTATCTCAACTAAGAGGATTCTTTTTACCCAGAGCTCATAAGATGCGTCCCTCTATTCTTCCAACACTTGTAAAGTGTTCCTTTGCATACTTAGGCTTGTAATCCACTTTATTTTTAAGCATTGCATGAGGTAGAGAGTGAATTAGCTATTATCCAGAAGAACAGCCACTCACCTCAGCCCTGCTTACAGGACGTTCTCCCTTCCCACTGTTTTCTGGCTCTGACCTCTCTCAGGTACCAAGACACCCTAGCCCTGGTCACACCTCAGACTTCCACCCTCCCTGGGTTCTGTGTCTGGGCTTCCTTGTCGAGACCCCTGGTCAGAAATGTGCCCATCCCTGCAGAAGTAACAGACTGTCCTCATTCTTAAATCATCCTGTGCTACACGAGTATCTACCTCTGAGCTAGAAAGTGCACACATAATAAAAACTAAAGAGTATATTGCACGGTGAGATATCACCTCACACCTGTTGACTATTACAAAAAAGACAAGAAACAACAGATGTTGGCGAGGATGTGGAGAAAGGGGAGAACTCTTGCACTGTTGGTGGGAATGCAAGCTGGTGCAGCCACTGTGGACAAGAGTTTGGAGTTTCTTTAAAATATTAAAAGTAGAACTACCCTGTGATCCAGTAATTCCACTAACTGGATGTTTATCTAAAGAAAACAAAATTACTCTCTTGAAAAGGTATCTGCACCCCCATGTTCACTGAATCATTATTCACAATAGCCAACAGATGGAAGCACACCCCCAGGGTCCATTGATAGATGAATGGATAAAGAGAATGTAATATATATGTTACAATGTAATGTATAGATAGATAGATAGATAGATTGTATCTACATGTAATATGTATAAAAGAGAACATAATATATATTTTGCAATGTATGTATCACAATATATACAAATATAGATATGTTGTGTCTATATGTAATATGTATATTATAATGTAATATATATTATAATATATACAGATATAGATATATTTATATGTAATATGTATATTGCAATGTAATGTATACATTGCAATATATACAGATAGAGATATATTGTATCTATATGTAATATGTATATTGCAATATATACAGATAGAGATACAGATAGAGATATATTGTATCTATATGTAATATGTGTATTGCAATGTATTGTATATATTACATTGTATCTATATGTAATACGTATATTGCAATGTATATATTATAATAAATACAGATATAGATATATTGTATCTCTGTGTAATATGTATATTGCAATGTTATGTATATATTGCAATATAGAGAGAGATATATTGTATCTATATGTAATATAGATATTGCAATGTAATGTATACATTGCAATATATTCAGATATAGATATAATGGAATATTACTTAGCCACGAAAAAGAAGAAAATCCTGCCATTTGTGACAATATGGCTAGAACTTGAGGGCATTATGCTAAGTGAAATAAGCGAGACAAGCAAGACAAAGGCCACCCATCTCACTATATGTGGAATCTTAAAAAAAAACAAATATAAAGCAACGGCCAGGTCATACACACAGAGAACAGATTGGTGGTTGCAGAGATGGGAGGTCAGGGAGGCCAAAATTGCTGAAGCTGGTCAAAAGGAAATCATGAAAAAATACGTCGCTTAGGTGCACACATCCAGCAGAAATCAAAATGAAGCAAAGCGAGGGAGCTCACCTATACAAAATTCAGTGTCATGTTTAACTCTGATGGGGAGACGGGGAGATAGGAAGGGAGTTCGCAGGTAGGTGTAGCCTATCGCCAAGTACCAGTTCCTGAATTCTTCATGAAATTACTTAAAATACAATAAGACTCTCCTTGGACAAAGACAAAGGCACATAAAACAAGGATCACGATTCATTGAAATTTTGTGCAGGTTTTAGGTTTTTGGCGTTGTTGCATCGCTAAGAACTTTATTGACAATGTTTCCTTTTATTTTATTTTACTTTATTTTATTTTATTAAAAAATTTATGGGAACTGGGTCTGCCAGGTTTTTGAAGCCAAGGAAACACAGAGGGGAAATGACTTGCCATGCACAGTGCATACAGGTGGGCATTTTTGAACAGGACATAATTTGGAACCCTACAAACTTGTCCTCAGCCTAATTAAAAATCCATCACAAGAATGTACAATACCTCTGATCACACGGTATTTTCCAGCACTCAGAGCAAGGGGAAATGAAATGAACAATGTCGGTTCAACCTTCTGGCCTCCCCTGCTGAGGAGTGTGACTCAGTTTCCTGCACAGCAAGCTGCTCCTTATTTCAAAAGCACCCTGATGACCACCGCCCCCCCAGTAAAGACAAGGTGGGCTTCACAAAACCAGGTTTGAAAGGATCCCAAAGGCTGAAAATTCTTACTTCCACTGTCGTCTGGCATTCCAGGTTGGGGGTGGTACGGTGGTTTTGGTTTTGGGTAGATATCTGCGGGGAAAATGACATAGCGTTTTTAGCGGAGAGAAATAGCCTTGTGTTACGAGCAGCCTATAAAACAAGGACATCTGCGCGGCTATAGATTTTCTATCTTATTCACATTTGTTGTTCACGGTGTTACAGATGACTATCGACCCGCTGGACATGACTGAGTCTAGAGACATAAAATCTCAAAACTGCAACTTCAAGAAAAAATCCACACATGGGTGCACATGTGCGCGCGCACACACACACACACACACACACACACACACACACACACTGTTCCTAGAAGCTAACTTTCGTGGCAAGAGGGTGCTAGAGCTCCAGGATGCTAGCAGGTGCAGGCTTAATGATAAGGTTCAGCGTGCAACTTAAAAAAAAAGGCAGACAAATTCTCCTGGTGTATTTTTAAATTGATGTCAATGCTTTCTTAGTAAACATATTCTTCTCTTGGTTGTTGGTTATCTCTCTCTCTCTTTCTTTTATTTTAAATACATTATTTATTTATATACTATATATCATATTATGATATATGCTATATTATATCTTATATATAACTATATGTTAAATGTTATGTTATTTAAATATATTAAATATTTATATTATTTTTATATATATTTTAATAATATATGGTACATATAATATATACTATGTGTGTGTCATAAATGTAGTATATCATATATAATTATATACTATATAATATAAATATATTATTTATTTTATATATAGTATATATGCTACATAATATATATTGTCTGTAATTACAGATTACATTTTATTAAATTATATATATTATTTACTTTACATGTATATCACATATGCTATAATGTATATAATTATATTCTATTTCATTATATGGTATATAAATATATTATTTATTTTACATGTAATTTACTTTTTTATGTTTTAAAAGATTTTCTCTATTTATTTTAGAGAGAGAGAGTGGACAGAGGAGAAGCAGAGGGGGAGGGGGAAGAAGGGAGAAAGAATCTCAAGCAGACTCTGCTAAGTGTGGAGCCAGATGCTGGGCTCGATCTCAGGACCCTGAGATCATGACCTGAGCTGAAACCAAGAGTCAGACACTTAACTGACTAAGCCACCCAGGTGCCCCTTATATGTAATTTAATAATGTATGTACTGTATATAATATATAGCATGTGTGCTCTATTTGTGCTATATAATATATATAATTAGACATTGTATTTTATTGTATGGTATATAAATATGTTATTTATTTTATATATAATTTAAGAATGTATATTGCATGTGACCCACCTATGTGCTATGTAATTGTATATCATAACACGTATGTCGTATATGTCACGTCTCTATTACTGAGGTGTCATTGACATATAAGGTTATATTAGTTTCAGGCTTACAACATGACGATTGGGTATTTCTGCACAGGTCAGAATCTAGTTAACACCCATCACCATAGCTACCAGCTACCACACATTCTTTTTTTCTTGTGGGGAGAACTTTCCAGATCTACTCCCCGAGCAGCCTTCCAGCACGCAATTCGTCATTATTGACCGTGCCGCTCCTGTTGGCGAGCTGTCCTCATTGTGATGCACGTGGACGCCCTGCGTTCATACTCACCTGAGCCTGGCTTCTTGGTGGGTTCTGTGCACAAAGAGAAAAAAACAAATCCAGTCAGCATCGAAGATTTGTGCACAGCTCACAGAAAGAACCGTTAACACCCTTATAAAAAGGGAAAATTTCAAGGCACTGAATATGATGTGTTTTGAACACAAGTCTCATCGTGTATTGTTGTGGGGGGGGAAAGAAAGCAAACACGCTTAGAATCCATACCTGCCTGTCCTCCCCGGGAGCTGTGCAGGGTTGGGATGGTGGGAGGAAATTTAGTGAGGTGGTCCGCCCGGCTCATGGGCACATAAGTTAGAACAAAGGCTTTCCGGCGGCGAGGGAGAGATACTTTGCACAAAGGCCGACTTAGCCGAGAGCATCCAGGGCCGGCGGGCACGTATGTGGTGCCTCGTGCATCAGGAAGGCAGCCACGTGTCATCTCTCTTTCATGTATGTGTTTATTCAGTCAACAAACACTGCCTGAGTGCCCACGGATACCGGGGACTGTGTAATGGGGGTGCACACAGCCCCCGGGTGATTGCACAACCGTGAGGCCAGCATTCAAGGTTGTGGACATTGGCTGAGCGGTGCCTGGGGTGCAAAGCACAGTGTGGGTGAGCATGCGTGTGGGGTCTGGGGGAGCAGACGGAGAGCAAGAGGAGCTCAGCGGAGGGCGTGTGGGGTCTGGGGGAGCAGACGGAGAGCAAGAGGAGCTCAGCGGAGGGCGGACGGATGGGACGGCCTTGGTGCACGATGGCCGGGCTCCTTCTGAGCAGATGAGACCACGTGCTTCAGACGAGACCACGTGTCCTCCAAGCAGACCAGACCACGTGCTTGAACTCCCTTCCTGCAGTTAGCATCACGTGTGCTCACGGTCTAACCACGCGGTGGCAGGTGCCAGTGCTCCCTCCTTTCCGGGGCTGAGTCAGATTCCTTCCGTGCACGGACCATCTGCCCCGGGGCTACCGTGCCCTCCAAGCTGTGCACACCGGGGACAGTGAAGCCTGAGGACCCCACTGCAGCTTGACGGGGGAAACAGAGTCTCCACCCTGGCGTGCGTCCACCATTAGCTTCTCCCACTATGCGGACCGTCACCCCCTATCTGCTCCATGGTGGTTCAGATCAGCGAAAACCTCCGTGCATGGGGAAAATCCCCATGGGGGTGGGTGGTTTTGCATCAGGCAGTCTCTGTCCTTTGTAAGGTAGGGGTCTGTGTGCCCAGCCCGTCCTTGTTGTTACCACCCCTTGTCTACCTGCGCTGAGGGACCGAGGGATGTTGCCGGAGCCAGAACCCGCTGATGATGGTTCTCAGAGCAGACAAGCCTTTGTCTTTCTTTTAAAAGAAGACCCCCCTCCCCATCCCACCGTGTGTGTGTGCCACCCATCCAGGTGTGGACACTCCGTGCCTCCCAGCTGGACCCGATTCCGGACCCTCCTGCATGGTCCAGGAGCTGAATATTCAGCTTTCTGGCAGCAAGCACGTCCAGCTGGGCTCAAAAATGCTAAAGACAGGGCATGGGGGGCTCTCCAACCCCACGCCCCCTTTCCGGGGAAAGCGAGCAGCCCCGTCCACGGAGGTGGATGGAGAACCTGCTGGGAGGGAGATGCCGCAGACCCCCAGAGCAGTTGCCAAGCTGCGGCAGAAGCAACCCCCCGCCCGCCCCCCGGAATACAGTCACTCACCGGGGTCATCGAGAGCGTCGGCCAAGTCGAAGTCACGCTGACCTGTGGGGAGCACGGAGGGTGTAAGTGGACCGGACGGGAGACGTCAGGGGTCCTGGCTCTTGGCTGCAGGCTGCTCCCCTCCGCCCCATCTGCCCGCGCTCAGCCAGACAGGGGCCTCGGCGCAAAGGCCAGCCCACTGCGAGAGCTCCGCGGAGGGTCGCAGTGTCTCGACCTCCCCCCAGTGTGTTTGTCAGATGAGTATCTCATCTTTCCAAGCAGCTGGGTGCCCCTCACCCAAGACACATCTTACAGCAGATTATTACGGCGTTGCAGCCTCCAGGGAGGAAAGAATCCTTCTAGCTCCCTCCCGAGCAGAACACGGGTATGTGTCCGAAACGCCGAGCATCCGTGCGTTCTGCAAACACCGCTGGCTGTTGGGCGTGTGCCAGTGAACCCCCCAAGCCCTGCTTCCTAGCTCTTTCAGGGGAGACAGGTGCATGAGCACCCCCAAAAGGGAGGGACAGGTTGCCTTGGGGACCAGAAAAACGAGGCAGCGGGCAATTGCTCTTCTTGTGTGAGCCCACCTGGAGGTCTTCCCAGAGGAGGGGATGTGTGAGCTGTTTCTAGGGTGCCCGTTTTCTCACGACAACGAAACACCCCAATTATCAGACAGCAGCACTTCCGAGACAAGAGAAGTTCCCTCACGTCAAGGGACAGAAACTCATATTTTTAAAATCGGGCCGAGGGGTGGCCACGGCCCGAGGCTCACACCAGGACTAGCAAGGTGCACCCCGCTTGTCCCTCTGCTCCCGAAGCCACGGTTTGGGACGCGATCCTGCCCGACTGACCGCAACAAGGACTCGAAACCAACTGTTTTTCCCACTGAACCCGGAGCCCAAACCTCCCCCTGCCGAGCGAGCCAGGAAAGTGTTACTTTCGCTTTGCAAACCGGGGCCTGAGAACAAAGGCTTCTCTCACCTCTGACTGAGTCCTTGCGCTGTAGGAATTTGGGGAGAGGGTCCCCAGGAGCCAGTTCCCACCCCTGTTTCTACCTTAGAGAACGCCCCCCCGGGGGGGAAATGCATATGCAGAATTTGGGGTATTTTCCTTTCTACGGGTGGGTGTGCGATGCAGGCCCGGCCACACGCCACCCCCTCGCTCTCCAGGACCTTCCCCGGAAGGCTTTGCACAACACTCCGAACCAGGCCCTCCTCCCCGAGCTCACAAATTTCTGCGGGTTTCTGGCAAAGAAATCCGGAATCCTGGCAGGAGCCCAGACGTATTTCTGCTTTTTTGCTGGCTCAACTCGGAGAAGCTCTGGGTGGATCAACATGCATGGGGGGCACGGGGAGTGTGGGCTCTCCAGCTCTGGGGACGGGGAGCCCCCCGGGGCTGACGACTCGGATGCTCTCCAATCCCAGGGTGCTGATGCTTGGCACCACCTCCTGCATTCACCAAAACTCTCGGAATTTCTCCATCTGAAATGCTTCAGCTGGAGACCCTTATCCGTGTGTATTTTCTCTAAAAAATACCCAAAATCTTTTAAATGAGCTGAGGATGGCCCTGGGCCACCCCAGGTTCCTCTCCTGCCCATCAAGACTCTCCTTCCCGCACAAATTAGCCCCTCTCGCTGTTCCCAAAATTGCAAGAGCGACGTCAGAGGACGTTTCCGATTCTGGCCCATTTGAATCCCCTTTTGGGGGTGACAACTTTTTTTTTTTTTTTCCAAACAGGTTCGCTGAGATCGAATTCACCCTGCGGACGATTCGCCCATTTAACGCGCACACTTGGGCGGCATGGAGCACGTTCCCCGGGTCATGCAAAGATCACCTGTCTCTATTTCCAGAACATTCCACTGCCTGCAAAGGAGTCCCACCAGCAGCCCGTCTCCAGCCCCCTTCCGCAGACCCCGGTGACCACAGACCAGGAGCCGGTTTCCTGGGAGGCTTTATGGGCAGAGTCAGAATTCACACTGGACCCTCGGGCAGCCTCTGCCGGAGCTCCACGCCCTGGGAAGGAGTCTGGGCGTCGGGAACCAGGTGACCCCTGGACGCTGGGTGGCCTCCGCGTGCAGCAAGCTTTGCTCGGCAAGCCCAAGCCTCTGAGGGTGGGGGACCCCTACCCTAGGCTGGTGTGCAGTGAGCAGCAAGCCCCGCGGTCCACCCTGAAGGCCCCGGGGGACGTGCCCCCTTCCAGAGCCAATCACACTGAGCGGCTTCCAACTGTGGAGGCGTGGCTATGTCCCTGGGGGGCAGGGGGGGCCCCGTCTGCCCCGCCAGGGTCTGCTCTGCTCCAGCCTCTGACTGCTACTCGTGCAGGAACAGCCTGGGCTCCATCTGCCGCCCCAGGGGCTCTCTCTGGCCATCCTCGTCCAGGGCGGACGCACAACACTCCGCCTCAGGCTGGCTTCTCAGACACCCCCTTGCGGGACGGCTGGGGGCGCACAGGCTGGGGGCGCACACCCCCTTCCGTGCAGCTCCCATGCACAGGCCCCCCACCCCCACAGGCCCTGACATTCAGGAATGACCATCGCCATTCTGTGCCAGGGCCTCACCCCCCGAGTTCCAGGCACCCCCGCAATAACACCGGCGCTCTGAAAGCTGCTCCAAATGCCTCGACCACGCCCGCCGTCCCAGATAAGCAAAGGCCTCCGTGTTATCCGCCCTGCCGGCCCACACGGCTGGCCTCTTCCAAATGCCTGTGCCCAGCGGGTGGGGGCTCCACGCGCTGCATGTAGGATCCCTTTCTGCCTCCTGATCTCTGCGTGCATCAGGAACCAGGGTGCCCCCTCCCCGCCTTTGCAAACCTCCCCGGCCTCCGTGTCCCCTCCCTTGTCAGCAGTACCTTCGCCAGGATGGAAATGCTTCCTGAGCTCTGGGTGGGGGAGATGGGTCACCGCATGGGTCACCAGGCAGCCACACCTGGAAATGTGGGGTTTACCCTTCAAGGGCTGCTGTGTGAGCAGGACTTATGCATGCAGGGGGGAGGGACTCCCCGGGACCTCTTGCATCAGTTGGCGACTCTGGCCAGCATCAGGCACCTGTGTGGGGACCGTCCAGTCCTGCAAGCCAGGCGGGAAACGGCCAGGTGGAGCCCCTGCGGCCAAGACACGGCAGGGGTCCCACCCGTGGCAAGGGGTCCCCGTGCATTTCAGGTCCTAGCTGGGCTGGGAGCTCACTCGGGCTGACGAGGCTGCTCCTGGGCCTCAGTCTCTGGAGACACCCAGGCAGGGAGGGTGCTCACGAGCCCACTGCGCTCATCGGCATTATTTTTCCACTCGGAGCACATGACGTGGCTCGTATCCCGAGACCTGTTTCTGATCTTGTCTCCCCTTTTGCTTAGTGAGTTTGGGGACGTTTAATCAAACCCACATGTTTTGGATCCATGACCCCGGGGAGGAAGCAGCGTCCTGGGTCCTGGGGTTGTGACGCTGGTGATCCTGCTGAGATCCCGGGGATGTGGGCTCACAGTGGCTCGTGCTGGTGGGTGGCTGGCGGTCAGCATTATACACAAGACCCCCCTCCCTCCACCAAAAACAAAAACAAAAAGCCATCTGGGGTCTTTGAGTAGCGCTTGGAGGAATTTTGTCGTCTCCAGCGGCTGTCGTCTCCTGGACCGCCAACCCCTCGACCCCCACGAGACTCCCATCTGCTTCTTACTGCACTTTTCATGCCCCAAATTTCTCAGCTTTGCTGCAGACCCTCAAGTCAACATGACACACCGCAATCTGCAAAGCAAACAGCAGGACCCTGGTTGGGATAATCATCATACCACGCCGATGTTGTCAGAGTCCCCGCCGCCCACTCATCCAGGGCCGCCATGCAAACCAGGAGCCACACACAAGCCCACGCCCGAGCTCCTCCCTGCCTCACCGCCACAACCACTGAATTACCGACTCTGATCTAAAGGAGAAAATCAGCCCCAGGCAAGCTCCCAGTACAAGAAAGTGAAAAAAAAAAAAAAAAGCATGAATTTAATGACCGCGGACCACACTCATCGCGTGGCCGGTCACCCACTCATGAACGTGGACGGGCTCTAACATGCTATTATTCCAACCAACGTCCTTGTATCTGTGTCCCATCCAGGCAATTATGTGTCATTTCTTCACATAGGATTTGACTGATTTCCCCGAGTGGAGGGCTAATTGAAATCAATCCTTCCGGGCCGGCTGCCGCCGAGTCCATGGCTCACGTCTATAGGACCCGTTCTTGTCCTTGAGGATCGCCCCCATGGGGGATGGCACTGGAGCAGGGACGCCCAGAGAGTAAATTGTGACTTCCTCCAGGCAAATCCTTTGACTCTGCTCCATTGTTCTTAAATATATATATAATGTACAGAAAGCACGTTTTGGGGGCTCTTCCCCAGGATAGAGAAAATTAACAGTGCGTGCAGGTGAGCCGTTTAGGTTTGCACAGACCGTGATAAGGAGCCCAAGGGTGATGCGCCCAGGTGGGTGTGGGTGCATCGCCGCCGGGCTCCGTGTTCTCCCACTGGAACACCTGTGCATAAATCCGTAAGAGTCTCCAGGTGCTCACTAGGTTTCTGTTTCCAGCAGCAGCAAGGGTTATACAAGAGGGCTGGGTTCTCAGGATGCATGCCTCAGCATGCACGTGCGGGGGACGCCATGAGGGACTCTCTCCCCAGAGGTGGCAGTGCAGACCCTCCGTGGAGATGAGCAGGTGGTCCCTTCGAGCTCCACCCCATCCTGCTTGCCCTGCAGCTGATTACAGCTGAGCCGCTCTTGCAAGGTCAACCAGTTGTCCCGGTTCCTAGTGTCCCCAGGTCTCCTTTCGATGAAAGCCCTCCACTGCGATGACACGCACGGTCCTGGGAGGGGAAGTACTTCGTCACAAAGGACTAAAGGATGGACGCTCACCATAAAAGCCAAGACACCCATCGTGGAATGTAGACCGCCCAACAAGGCAGTGTCCCAGAATGATGCGTACACGTGGACCCCCAAGGACGTGGGTGACGTGCAGCCTCTACCACGGCAGCTCTGGGTGTGCCCGAGAGGCTGCGTTTCCCTCCAGCTCCTGGGGGAGACTGAGGCTGCGGGCTGTGGACTTCACTTTGCAGGGCAGGCGCTTTGTGTTCCCTCCGGGCAGGTCCTGAAGGCTGAGAGTCTGAGATCCGGGCGGGGCCGAGGCTGGTTCCTCCTGAGGCCTCTCTCCTTGGCGTGTAGACCCCGTGTCCTCCCCGTGTCCCCACGTGGACGTCCCTCTGTGCCTGTCCTCATCCTATCTTCTCAGAAGGACCCCAGTCCTATGGGATCAGGGCCCACCCTAATGACCTCATTATACCTTAATCTCCCGCTCTTTAAAGACCCCCACCTTCAAACACAACCCCATTCTGAGATCTTGGGGTTAGGGCTTCATCCTATGACTTTTGAGGGGACACAGTTCAGCCCATAACAGACTTAAACTGGCAGGAGAAGCTGAACCACCATGGAATCACCGCCGGACGCTCTGGTGGGATGGAGTGGAGGCCCTCACGCGGCCCCAGTCCTAGGAGGAAAAGGAAGGAGATTTTCGGCAGGCCACGCACCGAGTGCTGAGTCCACACCAGCGCTGTTCCTCAGCGTCAGGACTTCTGCCTCCGTGCCTCTCAGACCCGCAAGGGCATGCGGATCAGCCCACAATCTGCTTATGAGCAGATTCTGGATCAGCAGGTCTGGGCGAGTCCGAAACTACGTTTCTCCAGGGTGTTGGTGCTGCTGGCCTGGGGACCTCAGACTGCAAATTCACCATGTGAACAAGAAAGACATCCTTCCTCCCTGTTTTGTCCAGTTGACCCACCCCCCCCGGGATCTGAGACGTCCTCACCCCCTCCAAGAAAATCAGAGCCAAACAAGAGCTCCAGGCTGTTTCTTCCCAGCAGAAGGAGGGAAGGCAGCTTTGCACCAGCCACGAAGGACTCTGTCCACGCAGTGTGCAGATATTCCAAGTTGATGCCACGTGGGCCACCTTCAGAGCAGCCCTGTCAGTAACCCCAGGAAACTCCAAGGGATGGTCATGGGTCTTGAGCAGAAACAGCTCTGTTCTCTTGCAAAAGGAGATCTATCACCTTTTGGGTATGACTTGCATGCACATGGGACCTTGCTGCTTCCCCAGAGACCTCTGAATACAGTGAATCTGACCTCATATTTACACAGAGCCTTAAAAACTCGAGAGGCTGACGGATGTCATCTGGGGTGACGACACTAGATGCTCCCCACGTGCCCTGGATAAGAGGCAGGGGCTCCCCAAATTGCCGACGCAGGAGGACCACCTGCAAAGCTGAGAAAGCATCCAGAGCGGGGCCCAGGACTCTGCATCTTGACCCCGTCCCCCAGCAATCCTGATGCCCGCTGCCCAGCAAAGTTTCCCAACTACCTCCCCCGAGTATCCGCACTTTGTCCAGATCATATTTTATTGTGATCCACAAGGATAAAAACAAAATATCGGAAGAAAACGTTTTGAAAACTCTTGAGAATTTGCTCCAGGGTCGCCCCGGAAAGCCATCTGAACACTCACAGCAGAAGGCACAACACTTTGCACGCTTTGCCCCCTTGGTTCTCCAGAATGTGGCAATTTCTACAGCAGCTGTGCTCACCAGAGACAGCCCCCTAGGCGTAGCTCAGGTCACAGGGAAAGCCCAGGGCGTAGCTCAAGGTCACAGGGAAAGTGGGGATACTAAAAGATTTAACAGCCCTGGCTCCATTCCAGTCCTGCAACAGAAACAAACACAGGAGTATTTCTGACGATGCAGCTGAGGGAGCTTGGGGGGCTGAGAACAGGCAGAAAGACCTTGGAACCCTCTGGAAAACCTGCAGAGTTGGCATCTCAGGCACGGGAAGTGGAAACATGAACCCAGATGGTTCATATTTTGTGTCAGTGTGGCCAGGCTTCAGTGCCCAGATGTTTGGTCAAACGCTAGTGTAGATGTCACTGTGCCAGTAAGTTATCAATGGGATTGCCATCTGCAATCACGTGCTGGGAAAGTGTATCACCCTCGGTAATGTGGGTGGGCCTCTTCTGATGTGATGAGGCCTTAAACACAATGAATGAGGTTTCCTAGAAAAGAAGGGAGTCAGACTCAACATGGCAGGTCACATCCGAGCTGAGTTTCTAGCCTGCCCTCAAGGTTTTGGACTTGCCAGCCCCACAGTCCTGTGGGGCAATTCCTTAAGACAAATTTGAGTCTATAGATTGACGATGATGATAATGATGATGATAATGATAGAAGATAGATAGATAAATGAATGGATAGATGGGTGGGTGGGTGGATGGGTAGATGAATAGATGATAGATAGACAGATGATAGATAGATAGATAGATGATAGATAGAGAGATAGATATGATGGATGGGTGGATAGATGGGTAGGTGGGTAGAATGATGAATGTATGGATAGATAGATAGATAAATGATGGCTGGATAGATAGATGAATGGGTGGATGGATGGATGGATGGATGGATGGGTGGCTGGACGGATAGATAGAAAAGTGATGGATGGATGGATGGATGGGTGGGTGGATGGATGGGTGGATGGATGGATGGATGGGTGGATAAGTGATGTATGGTTGGACAGATAGATGAATGGATGGATGGGTGGGTGGATGGATGGATGGATGGATCAATAGATGGATAGATAGATAAATGATGGATGGATGGATAGATAGATGAATGGACGGATGGATTGATATATAAGTGATGGATGGGTGGACGGATAGATGGATAGATAGAAAGATGAATGGCTGGATGGGTAGATGGGTAGATGGATGGATGGATACATAAATGATGGATGAATGGATGAATAGATTGACAAATAGATGTATGTATGTACAGGTGGACAGATAATAGATGGATAATATTTAGATACATAGGTCAGACACACAGAGAGATGGAGTCTCTCGTGCTAACGTGAGATTTCTCGACCTGAGCACCAGCAACATTTGGGGCTGGATCACTCTCTGACGTGTGTGGCAGACATTGGGCAGCATCCTCAACCTCCACCCATTTGAGGACACCAGCCAACCCCCTCACAGTTGTGACAGCCCACCATGACTCCAGATATTGCCAAGTGTCCCCTGGGGGCAAAGTGGTCCCTAGCTGAGACAATGGAGGCTCCTACCTAGGGGATGTGCCTTCTGGCCTGGCCGTGCTGGCTGACGATGCATCACTGAATGGGGAACCCCAGAATAGCTGTCCCCTTATGCCATGGATCGGTGAGTCCCCCCCCAAGGGTATACCGGATGGCCCGGTGCTTGCTCATCATCCCTTCAAGGGAGCCTTGACTCTGCATGGAGTCACTCTGGGTGCTTTTGAATCTACAGGTCCCGAGCCCCACCCACATACCGTATGAGCATCTCAAGGGGCAGGGCCTTTAATCCAGCTCCCTCCCAGGTGACTCGGCACACCAAGGATTGAGAACCACTGCTCTACATAGCTGGGCAGGTTCGGGCCCACTGATGGGCATGGTGACAAAACAGCGTTAAATGACCCATCTGGGGCTTGGCCTTCCCACCCACAGATCAGCTAGATCAAAGGTAGTTTGGGGGCCATGAGGAAAGAGGCAGAATTAAGGGAGACTCTTGATTGGTTCTGGGGTGCAGCCAGCGTGGGCTGGAGTTCCGTGGCCCAGCATGGCCTGGCTTGTTGCCTTGGGCACGCCTCCCACCCTCCGAGTATCACCAAACCACAAGGCCCCACAGAGCTCAATGCAGCACGTGATGCAATAATATAATAATATATTAACAATAATATATATATACGAGATAATATATATTTAGGGGGGAAAAACACATAAAGATAGATATAAATAGTTCCTTTTTTCTCAACAGACCCAAAACCACAAGCTGGCCGTGGCAAGTCTCATTTCTGATTCTGCTTCCTCATCGTGACCTCAGGCAACATGATGGAACCTCACCCCATGCCTCAGTTTACCCATCTATAAGGTGGCGGCAAGCACGGCACCATCATCGGGCTGCGTGAAAATCAGCTGGGAAGCTGATGTGTGCGTGGGGTGCAGGAAGCGTTGCCCTCACGGAAAGAACTTGGTGCACGTGGGCCGGTGCCGGGGCCTCGCCAAGCGCACCTGCTAAACACCCAGCATCCGTTCCCCCAGATGCCCGACGAATCACGTGGCTCCTGAAGGAATTTGCCTTCCGTGTCCCTAAAGCATCAAATGGACGGCACTGTGAAGGTCTAGTTGTCCCGAGGGGGTACGCTCAACCTCCTGCTGTCCCCGCACGGTGACGAGAATCAAGTCTGGGACGCGCTTTCCTGGAGCAGGGGCTGGGTCTGCAGCTGGGCATCTCTGCGTTAACACTGGGGCTCTGCCCTCCGGCTCCTGGGCGGATAAATGTGGGGACTGGTCTCTTCCTGTACACAGGAGCTCCTGAATGCATTTCGTGCTGGGTGAGATAGCCAGCTGACCCTCAACATCCCATCGGCCCCCAGACAACCAACGCCTCTTCCCAAGAACACACCTCGAACACGATCAATGGGACGCGCCACAACAGGGACATCTGAATTCAACCCTGCCACTCCTAACCAAGAGCACTTCCCAATCCTCCAACCCACCCGGCCTTCCGTGCTTGCAAGGAGAATATTAACATGACCAGAGGGGCTGTTTTGGTCCCGTTTCTCATGAGTTCATTACAGTTCCTAAATAGCCTAAATAGCCGCCTGCCCCACCCTCCAACAAACCAAACACCACCACCACCCCCCCCCCCCCGCCCCGCATCTGGGAGACAGCCCGTGAGCTCCAGCTCCAGCTTTGTGCGTAAACAATTCACATGACTTTCTTTTGCAACAAGGAAGGATGACATTTATCCAGAAGGCTGCAGAATCCAAACCCGTGTACCCGACGAAAACGGGCAGAACTAATCTTTTCCATCGGGAACAAGGAATTTAAAAGACCCCTCGCATCCCGTCGAACTTAAATCACGGGGTAGGGCGGGCTGTGTTTGAAACGCAGAGCGGAAAAGCAAGAGAACTCCGCCTGCTTCCAAGCGCTGTTGGTCCGCATTGTGCACTTCCAGGTCCAGCTCCCCGGGCTCCAAGTGGCCCCCATGTCCCCTCTGCCTTCTCAGAAGGCACCGTTCCCGTCTCCTCTAATCCCCTCTGGCAACTTCTAAGTGTTTGTTCGGTAGAAGCTGCTTTGGAAGGAGTTTTGAGAAGGAACCGGACCGCAAGCACAGCACCCACGCGGCTCTCCCTCGGGGCCAAGACGCCTCTTACCTTGAACGTGCATCAGAAAGCCCAGCACCGTGACACAGAAGAGGCCCCAGCGGCTCTCCATCCTTGGCGGCCAGCAGGAAGGAGCCTCCGTGGAGGCCCCAGCCCAGCGGCTGGTGAGATCTGGCCCTCCCAGACCCCACCCTCCGTGTGTTGACTTCCTGTCTCTCAGCTTGGAAGGAAGGGAGGTGACTTTCCAAGCGGAAAGTATGAACGAAGCTGCAATCCCTTTGCCAAAAGCTAATGAGCCCTGTGCTCAGATTCCAAACCCCACAGCCTAGAGCCCGTGAGACAAGTGCGTGCGCGCTGAAGGCCGACCCAGGCCTCCCAGAGCAGTGCTCGCCAGCCAACGCTCAGCACGGCGGGGAATCAGGCACCACCTGGCGCCAATGGGCATCCTCCGCTTTGGGAAGCTGGGCACACCTGCTCGGCAGCTCTGCTCCCTGCAGGCGTGGGAGGCGCCACGAGATCAAAGGCTGGCCAACTCTGAGCACAGGGAGGACGCTCCCTGCCCACAGATTTGTAGATTCTAGGCTTGCTGCTTCCCAAGAGTAGGACTTCAGATGAGTTCATGCATTCATTCCACAAACATTGTGTTACGCACATCTGTTCCGAGCCAGGCCCAGGCTAGGTGCCGGGGTTGCGGTGGTGAAGAACGAATTGTTTACAAAGGGGAGGGGACATCGAAAGTTAAACCAGACGACGGCAGTGTGACATTGCATAATGCAGGGATGCACACAGAGGCCCTGGGGGGCGCCTGGCAGGGTCTGAACTCAGCCAGGCATGGCTTCTAGAGAGGGTGGTGGCCTCTCTAGAAGGTAGATGATTTTAAAAGCTGAGTAGGAAGGACACGAGATGGCAGGGACAGAGCGTTCGGGCAGAGGAAGGTGTGGGGTAAAGGTACTCGGTAGGAAACAGGAAGCCCGGGGCCACTGTGAGGGACAACTCTAGGGGGCGCTGTGCACACCGCCAACTGTTACAGACTGAAGGTTTGTGTCCCCCCCCCAAGATTCATAGATTGCAGCCCTATCTTGCATTCATAGATTGCAGCCCTATCCCAATGGGATGGGATTGGAGGTGGGCCCTTTGGGAGTGATCACACTGAGATCAGGTCATGATGGTGGGCACCAGGATGGGATTTGTGTCCTTATAAGAAGAGGCAGAGACACCACGTGAGGACATGAGGAGGACACGGTGTCTACAGCTCCAGGAGAGAGGCCTTAGGAGGAACCAGCCTCGGCCCCGCCTGGATCTCAGCCTCCCAGCCTCCAGGAGAGTGAGAAATGAGCGTCTGCTGTTTGGAACCGTCGCGACCTTGGCATCTTGTCCTACCAGTACAGACGGACGACCGTGCCAACTAGGATGAGTGCTCTAGAGGTGAAGAGTAGCCATTATTTGCCTCATTCCTGTTGACGTAGAGTGTGACTTAGCTCATGTCCATGTGACAGCATCTGATAGAGAACTCATGATATTCTGTACATCCTGCCGATGATACTTTCTCCGCTAAACCATTACTTGTCCATGTAGGGATGGGGGTGTGGCATTTGGAGGTCAATGGTGTTGCGCAGTTGACCCTGGGACCCCTTCATTGCTTTGTGGGCCATCAGAATAGGGAATGCATTTGTCCCGATATTTATGGACTTTGTCTGATTCTGCGTTTATGGAGAGTCCATATTCCAAATTGAAATATGCCATAGCCAATGTTGAAAGTAGCCCAAGGTCCACTGTCTTTTGTGTCTCATTTTGTGCCGCAGCAAAGGGAGCTAATGACCGTGTGGAATGGAGGGGCAGGACGTCTTCAAAGTTATCTTATGGCTGTTCCTTCCCCCAAAACACTCAGGACCATGAAACATCTGAGTTGGGCCTTCAAGCACAAGTACAAATTTGATGGAGAGAAAGGGAAGGGAGAACATTCCAGGTGAGCAAAGCAGGATGTGTGGACCTCTTCTGCGCTCTTGAGTCTTGTCTTTGATAATAAGGTCTGTGCTGGGTCCGTTGAGGATTAAAATGACAACCGGCCAGGTCTTGACTTTGCTAGTCCTGAATGCTGTATAAAGATTTCAGTTCTGCAGGCTGGGGGGACCACATTGTACATGTCATCAGGGGACGATGGACATGGGGACCTCGTGGTAAGAGAAGCCCAGGAGTGGCCAGGAGATGAGTTACAGAAGGGGCCGAATTTGACGCAAGGAGGTCACAAAAGACATTGATGTCATGCTGGGGGAGGTGACATCAGCAGAGGTGGGCAGATTTAACGGTCATGGGGTAAGGTGGTTTCAAGCATTCTTTAGAGAAGGAACTAATGGAAACATGGTGCCCATATTCAGTCACAAATGGACCTTCAAAATATTCTTCTATGGATCTGGAGAAATTTCAATCACTAGCATATGGCAGAGCTAGGATTCAAAACCAGGCAGGCTGGGGGCGTCTGGGTGGCTAAGTCAGTTGAGTGTCTGACTCTTGATTTTGCCTCACGTCATGATCTCAGGGTCATCAGATCGAGCCCCGTATGGGGCTTCCTGCTCAGGGGGGAGTCTGCTAGGGATTTCTTCTCTCCCTCTACACCTCCACCTGCTCCTTCTTTCTCTCTCTCTCAAATAAATAAATCTTAAAAAAAAATTAAATCCAGGCAGCCTGAGTCCAAGGCTCGTCCCTCCTTAACCTGCCCTGTTGATTCCTGGCCCAAAGCATGCGTTCAAAAATCACCTGTTAAGTTAAACTGAGGGGAAATCGGATGAAGGTGCCTGGCAAAGGCAATAGAGGTGACCATCCAGCCGTCCGTTTTCGGTCCACAGTGGGTCGGGTTGACCCCCAAAATGAGAGAGCGAAGCCAAGAGTGACGTCCGGCGCTTGGCGTCAAGAGAAAACTCTTGCTTGGGACGGCTTGGCTTTTCAGTGAGTAAGGAGAGCATCTGTTTCCCTGGTTTCATGAGTATTCTTCTCATCTCAAAGACTCCAGTCTGTCACCCATCAACTGTTTGGCAATGATGCGCTTGGTGTCAAGCACAGAGGTGGACTGTGACAGAGCGAACTCAACAGGCACCCTGCCCTTGGGAGATACACAGATCGGTGTTTTCGGCTGAGTTGTGTCTCTCCCAAAAGATATGTTATGGTCCTAACCACCAGGAACTCAAAATGGGACCTTATTTGGAAAGAGGGTTACTGCAAATGTAATTAGTTAAGATGACCCGGGTGGGTCCAGAACAGGATCATCACGTGGATGATCCAGGTGGGCCCTAAATCCAATGACACTGGAAGACACCGAGGAGCAGAGACACACACACAGAGGAGAAGCCACGTGAAGACGGAGGCAGAGATGGGAGGGACGTGGCCACCAGCCCAGGGACACCTGGAGCCCCAGAAGCTGGAAGAGGCAGGAAGGACCCTCCCCAAGAGCTTCAGGAGAGACTATGACCTTGCCCCGCCTGGATCTCAGCAGCCCTGCCCCGCCTGGATCTCAGAGTCTGGTCTCCAGAGCTGGGAGAAGATGAATTCCTGTGGTTTAAGCCACCTGATTGGTGATTCTTTGTCACAGTAGGAACGGGACATTCGTAGAAGTTCCTTTCTTTGAAAGAAAAGAAAAAAAAGGTACTAAGCATAAACATTTTGCTTCTAGCACAGAAATAACCCCCCAAGCCCCCACATGCTATGTATCAGCGGACCATCACCCCTGCCACAATATCAAAGCCTCATCACGTTAATCAGCACCGTTGCACAGAATTACACTTGTACCTCTTTTGTGTTGTTGCAGGGCTTCCCACCCCCCATCCCCTTTCCATCAGCATTTGGATTCAGACACAAGGTTAGAGTTGGAGCCAAACCGAATGCATTTCCAAAGTGCCCGTCACTCCTCCCTGACACGCTGACCCGAGTGAAAAAACACAGGCACTCACCTTAAGAGCAATTTCGGGGACACAGAGCCCAGCTTCCCCATGGCCGCCCCGAGGTGGAGAATGAATGGCGGAAGAAAGCGGGATGATCCCACCAGATGAATGGCGCAATCAGCCGCAGAAGCACTCAATTGCCTGGAAGAGGGTAATTACCCGCTCTGCCCTCTCCGGGACCATTCAGGATGGAAACCAAGGGCTGGAGCTTTTAAGCTCCATCTGACTTTGCGAAATTTGCCCTTCTGTTTCTTTCTTTCTTTCTCTTTTTCTTTCTTTCTCTTTCTTTCTTTCCTTTTCTTTCTTTCTTTCTTTCTTTCTTTCTTTCTTTCTTTTTCTTTCTTTCTTTCTTTCTTTCTTTCTTTCTTTCTCTTTTTTTCTTTCTTTCTCTTTTTCTTTCTTTCTTCTTTCTTTCTCTCTTTTTTGCCTCTTTCCCCACAAAAAACAAATATATAGATAGATAGATAGATAGATAGATAGATAGATAGATAAAGACGTATCGTTGATTTTGCAGGCATTTTACAGAAGCGCCAAATTCTTTACATCTCCTGTTTGGGAATCTGTCTGCAGAAGAAATACAGCTGGTGGCCAATCCAGGGATTTTTTTCCCCTATTTTCTCTGTAAGGCTCTGTGATTATGCCTCCCTTATGCACCTATACACACTGACTTACCCTTGCTAGTTGCCTCCCTCAACGTGCAGGAAAGACTACAAACCCACCATTTCCAAAAGGCTTTGAACCTCTCTGATCTATGGGATTAGTGCACAAGAAAGAAAAAAATACTAATAAATCGTGGTGGTGAAAGCTGTTTGTAAACCACTTCCCTTCCCCCCAAAAAAGCTAGATTTAGGCTAAACAGATATAAAAGGGGGAAATGAATCCTGACGTTTTCTGCATTTTTTTTTCTGGTACCTAGAAATGTGTGCATGTGTCTCGAGTGTCTGGTGTTCTGGTTTTCGTTCTTTACGTGGAGCATCATTATAAGGCGATGTTGGTGATGCAGACCAGGTTGAGGTGCACACAGGAGGGTGTGGGTCTGTGTGTGATGCTTTAAGGAAACCTGCCATGTCCAATCCCAAACTCCCCGTGGGAGAGTCAAGAGCAGTGGATGACACGCTTGGACAGACGTTTTCTCCCCATTTCCCCGACCATGAAAAGGAACAGAGATCTCTCTGTCTCTCTCTCTCACACACACACAGACACCCCGCAATGTGGATAAACTTTCAAAATTGTACGTTCGTGACAGACAACAGACACCAAAGGCCACATTGTGTGTGAGTCCATGTCCCTGAACCGTCCAGAACAGGCAAATCCAGAGACAGAAAGCAGATGGGTGGTTTCCTGGGTTGAACTGTGGACCCCTATCCCCTCCCCAAAAAATCATACATTGGAGTCGTCACTGGTAATCCTGCAGGATACGACCTTTGCCGGACATCGGGTGGGTGTCAATGCAATTGGTTAGGATGGGGTCACCTTGGAGTCAGGCGGGACATGACCATATGCGCGCTGGTCCTATAAAGAGGGGGACGTTTGGATAAAGATGGACACATGGAGGCAGAGGTGGGACCAGCCAAGGGACGCCCAGGACCTCCAGCAGCTCCCGGGAGCTGGGATGCAGATATGGAGCAGACTGTCCCTTGGAGGCTGCAGCATGGACCAGGGCTGTCCACAACTTGGTCTCGGACTTTTGATCTCCAGAACCAGGAGGCAACACACTTCTGTGATTTAAGCACCCCTCCTCCCCGTTGGTGGTGCTCGGTTATGGCCGCCCCAGGAAACCAGTACATGACAGTTTCCTTTGGGGGTGACAAAAATAACTAGGAACCAGACGGAGGTGGTTGGTGGTGCAATATCACGAGCATGCTACATGCAAGACAGACGTGAGTGTTTTTGCTTCCAACGTTGGCCCTCTGCAGCAGACGAAGGGGCTAAACGACCCCCATGCAAACCTGCTGAGGTGGGGGAGCTCCCACGTGGATGAAGGGGTGTCCAGAGCCTCCCTCGATCTCAACAGAGTTGGGTATAAGGACAAAAAGGTGCACAGAATATAAAACACCTGTTTCAATCGCCCCAGGTTAACAATAAAAAAGCAAAGGGCTGCAGGTGTCAGGGGACCTTCGGGCAGCCAGCAAAGAAATCACAGGGAGGTAGAGGAGCCCAGAACTGCCTAGAGGGACGCCAACCTCCAGAGTGAGACCTCAGACCACGTTCCTCCCTCCGGCAGCTAAGCATGCAAGATGCAGGGCAGGGATGCCAAGTTGGCTCCTGGGAGCAGAGAGAGAGGAAACTGATGCATTTGCTACGCCTGCAAACCACCATGTGCCCGGGAAGGTGGGTGTGAGAACAGAAGGGGATGGGCAGAACAGGAAAGGAGGAGCCAGCCCCCGGGAAGCCAGCTTGACCTTAAACCAGGGTGTGTGCACAAGTCATGTCTGCCATACATGGGCATCCCCTGAGCTGCATAACGACGCATGCCGATTCCCTTGTCAGACACTCGTGGCTACCCACACCTGTCTCAGCCTAAACAGCTCATGCAGAACACACACAGATGCCTGAAGAGACAGCTGATAAGGTGGATTTCACGTTCACATCCTCTATACCTTCAACGCTGAGAATCCACGTGTGTCTCCACGTTCAAGGAACTTCCTCAGAAAGAAAAGCTTCAATCCACTGGAGGGGGGAGAAAGAAGGCAGAAATGATATAGGCAACATTCTGGTTGCACACGGCAATCAAACCAGGAGACTGGTGACCACATCCAAGAAAGCAGAAAACACAAAAACATCACGTGGACGTTAAAAAACAAAACCAACAAAAAACCGTTTAAAACCATTGAGTTGACAAGAAAGAAAAAAACCGGAAATGGCGACTCTCTGGAAAATAGAAATAGGAATGATCCGTGTCTACCCTTCCTTTTCCAGGAAAAGCCAGAGCCTGGAATATTTACAATATTGCATAGGAAAGGATGAGAAAGCATATGGGAATTAGCGTTCGACTCAAGGCGCGTCTGCATGGAGGGCAGATAAACCCAAAGAACGCCAACAACCGGGACCACGAATGAAAAGCGCGGAAACGGTGAAGCTTATCACCCAACCATTATTCGAGAACCGAAACCAGAAACATAATAACAATACAAAATCACAAGGACATAGAGTTCCCCACAGACCCGGAGCACAGTGAACAATTAGAAGGAAATTCTGTGTTCAAATCTACGTGGTGACATTTTGAAAACTCAGGAAACGTGGATGATTTTCAAATGAAGAAGTGGAAATAAAGTTTTTTTTTTTTTAATTATAAATCTCTGTTTCCCTAAGAAAGAAACAAAAGACTGAAATCACTTATCCCCTCTACACACACATACACACAAGGCCCAGGTAGCTCCAGTCAAACCAATTTCTCATGATGACAAGAAGAAAGTCTATCAGAATCGATGGAAATCATGCAAACACAGAACACAGAGCGAGGTCACTCTTGAATATGGACACAATAACCCAAACCAAATGACAAGCCCGCCACCAAATAAGACCCAAGTCAAGGACAACAGGATGTTTCTACATCACATTAGGTATGATCATGCATGTAATCATCCTGAATTCATTATATTCATAGAATAAACCAGAAAACCCTACGATCATCCCCACAGATCCTGAAAAAGCACTTAATTCAATTTAATACCCACTCCAGGTGAAAGCTCTAAAGAGCGATATTCTCTTTTTTTATTTTTTTAGACATAAAGAAGGATATTCTCACATGATTACACATATATATTAGGGACATGGGTTGGGAATAATAGCATGATACCCTACACAGAGGGTGGGAATTGCATAGCAGAATCTCTTCCTCATCCCTATACAAACATGCATCTCTAGGGAATCAAGTATTTGAATGTAAAAAAAAAAAAACAACCATAAAAGTGTTGGAACAGAATATGAGGTTTTGGGAGAGGTTTTAAAGATTTTATTTTTAAGTAAATCTCTACACCCAACATGGGGCTTGAACTCACAACCGTGAGATCAAGAAACTCATGCTCCACCGACTGGGCCACCCATTTGCCCCCTGATGTTTAAAAGAAAAAAATGTTAGTAAGATTGATGTCTTTCTAACAGCATGCCCAGAAACCATTAAGTAATTTCACTACATAAAAATGATAAAAATGAATGGAGAAAACATCACTTCAGTTAAAAGGCTAAAAATAAAGTGAAAAAGCTTATTGGCTGCCTATTTCAGAGTCAAAAAAATGGCAGTGCCTTTAATATGTAAAGAGTTCCCATAGATCAATAACAGCAGGAACAATGAGGCATGTAAAAACGGACAAAGGCCGTATTCAGAATGGAGCGAACATGGATTTTCCACACACACATTCCCAGTCCCACCTGTGTTGAGAGAAATGTAATGGAAAACCGTTGATTCGATACCATGTTTTCAACAGGCTGGCAAGGCCCATAACGTTTGCAAGGCTATTTGAGGACAGCTGAGACATCACTGGGAACACCATAGATTTGCACAACTTTTGTGGAGGACAATTAGGCAGTGCCCATCAACAATCTCACACACACACACACACACACACACACACACACACACACACACATCCTAACAAAGCTGACTTCAGACAATAAATGTACACACACACACACTCGGACAAATGTACAATATCAGCTCATGTTGTTTGGCTAAATACATTATGACCCAGGTTTAAACCCTCTGTGTTACTGTCTCCTGCTAGCCTACATAAATTTTTCTTTTTTTCAAAGATTTTATTTATTTATTTGACAGAGAGAGACACAGCGAGAGAGGGAACACAAGCAGGGGCAGTGGGAGAGGGAGAAGCAGGCTTCCCGCCGAGCAGGGAGCCCGATGCGGGGCTCGATCCCAGGACTTTTTTAAAAAAGATTATATTTATTTATTGGTTTGTCGGAGAGAGAAAGAGAGAGAGAGAGCACAAGCAGGGGGAGCGGCAGGCAGAGAGAGAGGGAGAAGCAGACGCCCCGCTGAGCAAGGAGCCCGATGCGGGACTCAATCCCAAGACCCTGGGATCATGACCTGAGCCTAAGGCAGATGCTTAACGACTGAGCCACCGTGGCGTCCCCCTACATAAATTTTCTAATCCTGATTTCAAAACCGTGACACTAAGACTTCTTCATACAAAAACTCAGAAATAATTAAACAAAGCCATTTTTGTCAAGGAGGAAGAGTATGCTTTTGGTTCATTTCAAGTTGTTAAGAAACATAGCAGGAGCTCCTGAGCCACAAAGCAGTTTTACCCCAAAGGTAAAGCAAGCTCTCACACCAAAGCAGTTAAGACATTTTGTAAAGACATTACAGTTAACACATTTCCACAAAAAAACCCACATGGAAGAAGAGGGCAGTATCTGAATGTAGAGGAGTTTCTGATTCAGGGGAGTAGCTGAACTGAAGAGGAGTATCTGATTCAGGGGAGTATCTGGATGCAAGGAAGTATCTGATTCAAGGGAGTACCTAAATACAGAGAAGTATGTGATGCAGGGGAGTATCTGAATGCAGGGTAATATCTGATGCAGGAGGGTATCTCATGCAGGGGAGTATGTGAATGCCGGGGGACTTTCTGAGTATAGAGAAGTATCTAATGCAGAGGAATATCTGAATTATAGGAGTATCTGATGCAGGGCAGTATCTGAATGCAAGGGAGTATCTGGATTCAGGGGAGTATCTGCATGCAAAGAAGTATGCAATGCAGGGGAGTATCTGAATGCTGAGAAGTCCTTGTCCCCAATGTACTAAGACCAGTGGAGGGAAGTAGGCAGAGAAAGAAAATCCCAAAAATGCAGGGGATACACACGGGTTGATTGTTTGTCATGCAGCCCCAGAAAAGGGACCACAGGGTCCATTCCACTAGTTTCCACAGCCTTCTTTAAACTGATGTCAGCCCATGATAAAACATTTAAGTAAAAAGTACTTGGTTTCTAATTTCTTTTTTATTAGTCTGGTGTGAAAAAAAAAATACTACCCAATGAAGGACATTTGGAGGACACTAATGAAACGCTTATCTCACCATATCCGAGGGTCAGTGCCAGGGCTGGTTCTGTTTGACTCACATCTTAATTGGTAAACGGCCCAGAGTTCCGGGTGGGGAAGCTTCAGTGGGGTCGGTACTGGAATGACTTTGTGATGCACAATCGGCCTTTCACACCCCACGGGGAAACCCTTAAAGGCCATGGACAGGGGGAGCAAAATTCCCCTGTCAGGGCGCAACACTCGGCGTTAGTATCCCTTGTCTACCCAGCATGGTGCAAATGGGCACAACACATCTCAAGGTCTAAACAAAGAGTCTCAACGTGAGCACAGGCGTGGGCAGGACGGGGCTGGATTCCACCGTGGCCACCGCTACCCCGGTGCACGTGTTTCTTGGGAGGATGCAGCAGGCGAGTCTTGTCCTCCTGCTGGGAACGTCGAGGATTTGCATTTGCAGTCAAGCTCCTACTTTTCGAGAAGACTCCACTGAACTGCCAAGGACAAACAGACAAGGAAAGACTTCACAAGGCATCCCCAGCTCCCCCAAAACCCGCACGTCACCGACCGCTTCTTAAAAATTTCAGACGCAGGTGACTCCCTTGCTATAGAAGATGAATGGGCGGGCGCCTGGGTGGCTCAGTCGGTTAAGCGACTGCCTTTGGCTCAGGTCATGATCCCGGAGTCCCGGGATCGAGTCCCGCATCGGGCTCCCTGCTCGGCAGGGAGTCTGCTTCTCCCTCTGACCCTCTTCCCTCTCGCGCTCTCTATCTCTCGCGCGCTGAGAGAGCGCGAAATGCATCGCTGATTTTGCTTGCATGCAGCAAGCAAAAACTGACTCTAACCTGCTGGGGGAAAAGAATTCAACAGATTTTAGAGTCCAATCAACTCTAGCTAGGAAAAAAAAAAAACGTGCTCCAGGAAAAGTAGGAAAAAAAATAGGAGAAGGCATTTTCTCCTAGGGAAAACAAAACAAAAAAAAACATACTCCACAAAAAATATGAAAAAAAATAGAGAAGGCATTTTTTTCCTTGAAAAAAGAAACACATATTCCAGGAAAAGCAGGAAAAAAAAAAAGAAGGCATTTTCTCCTAGGGAAAAGAAAAAAATACTCCACAAAAAATAGGAAAAAAATATAGAAGGCATTTTTTTCCTAGGAAAAAAACACATACTCCAGGAAAAGCAGGAAAAAAAAAAAATAGGAGAAGGCATTTTCTCCTAGCAAAAAAAAATACTCCAGGAAAAAAAATAGAACACATTTTTTCCTAGGGAAAAAAAATACATATTTCAGGAAAAATAGGAAAAAAAAACAGGAAAAGGCATTTTCTCCTAGAAAAAAAAATACTGCAGGAAAAATAGAAAAAAAATATAGAAGGCATTTTTCCTAGGAAAAAAAGTATATATTCCAGGAAAAATACAAAAAAAAATAGGAGAAGGCATTTTCTCCTAGGGAAAAGAAAAAAAAAAACATACTCCACAAAAAATAGGAAAAAAATATAGAAGGCATTTTTTTCCTAGGAAAAAAACACATACTCCAGGAAAAGCAGGAAAAAAAAAAAAAAATAGGAGAAGGCATTTTCTCCTAGGGAAAAGAAAAAAAAAAAACTCCACAAAAAATAGGAAAAAAATATAGAAGGCATTTTTTTCCTAGGAAAAAAACACATACTCCAGGAAAAGCAAGAAAAAAAAAAATAGGAGAAGGTATTTCCTCCTAGAAAAAAAAAAGTACTTCAGGAAAAATAGGAAAAAAAATAGAAGGCATTTTTTCCTAGGTAAAAAATACATATTTCAGGAAAAATAGGAAAAAAATAGGAAAAGGCATTTTCTCCTAGAAAAAAAATACTCCAGGAAAAATAGAAAAAAAAATATAGAAGGCATTTTTTTCCTAGGGAAAAAAGTACATATTCCAGGAAAAGTAGGAAAAAAAATAGGAGAAGGCATTTTCTCTTTGAAAAGAAAATACTCCAAGAAAGATAGAAAAAACTATAGAAGGCATTTTTTCCTGGAAAAACAATGCATACTCCAGGAAAAGTAGAAAAAAATAGTAGAGGCCGTTTTTCCTAGAAAAAAAAATACATATTCCAGGAAAACTAGGAAAAAAAATATAGAAGACTTTTTTTTTGCAGAAAAAAAAATACATACTCCAGGAAAAGTAGGGGGAAAAAATAGGAGAAGACATTTTCTCCTAGGAGGATGATGCACAAGGAACCTCAAGAACGTGACACAGAGTTGTGCCTCAAGCCCCGGAGGGTTTGTACCCCATCCCCCGAACTCGTGCCGAACTCGGGAAGGAAGGGGACGCGGAGGATCCCATGCAACGCCCCGCGGGAAGACATCCGTCCCAAGGGCCCGCAACCCACCTGGTTGGTCGGCGCTGGTGCTCTGCTGGTTCTTGGTGCTGGCCTCACCTTGGTCGGCTGAAAGAAAGCACAAAAGATGCCCCAAGGGGGTGAACACAGAGAAGGCCCCCTCATGTCACCGCCAAGCGGAGTCAGCCCCCAACCCTCCTCCCCACCCGCCCAAATCAGCGGGACCTGGAGGGACGGAGACGCAGACCCACCCAGGGCAGCTCCGTCCATAGGGAATCGAAGGCTAAGGGGGCCTCCCGGGGTCCCACCGGCTTGATTTCAGGTTTTCTTGTTCTCGGTCAATTAAAAAAATTTTTTTGTTTCGAAATTTCTCTTTGGGAATGTGTCAAATAGGGATCAGAGGAGACACGACCATGGCCGCCAACCGTCCCCCCACCGAGATACACAGCGCTAGCTGATGGAATTCAAGACTGGCAAACACAGATTCACTGGCAAAAGGCATTTATTTCTCGATTACGTCGTGTAGGGGCCCCAAGTGAAGCATATCCAAGACCGTTCACAGAGCTTGAGACTTTGTGCAAAGTGCATCGCTCGGGGCGAGAATACCGTTGCAAGCAAACACACCACGCGCCTTCAACTGCAGGTCACGGAAGAACCGGTCCCGGTGGGTGAGCGAGGAATCCTACTGTCAGTCGCCCTGTCCCCACTCCCCGGCCCCAGACGCGGACCCCTGCTGGAGACCCAGAGTTGCAAGAGGACCCTGACCGCACCAGTGGCGTGTCTTCTGCTGGAAGGGGGTGGGTGGCGGTCTGGGGCACACACGGGTTTTCGAGCAGATTGCAACAGGACAGCTCATCCGGCTACATTTAAGAACAAAGGGCAACACGGACCTTTGGAACAAGGAAGCGCCGTCACGGCAATGGCCGTTTGGGGACAACACGTGGAAGGGCATGTTCCATTGTGACGCTTTTCGATGTTGGCGTCACACACTGCCAACTTTTGGAGAACCTTCCGAAGACGCCGGTGACATGGCTGCACTTTGGAGGGAGCAGGGCCCCAGAATCCACATGCACGGAGAGCAGGGTGGATGCTGCAGGGCTTCTCCCAGATCCTGCTGACCATGCTCTTTGCTGGAGCTGCACGTAGCCCTTGGTGGGGGGGGGTGACACTTAAGAGGGAGGCCAGGCCTTGTGACGATCAGGGATGCACAGCCAGATTCCCCATCTCCCAGATGCCCCGGAGACACCACGCACCCCTGACCCCTAAGGGGACACCGCGTTCCACAGGATGCACTCGGCATCCCACCCACTTCGCCCTGCCCTCCAAACAGAAAAGGGCACGCACACCACATCTCAAAATAAACCCAAGCAATGCACATGTTTTTCATCTGCACTAGGGACCATTTGTCCCTAGTAGACCCGTCATGGAAATGGCAGCTTATTGGGACTCCGTGCCTGGGGACTATTTATGTATATACACAACATGCATTTGGAGCCAAGACCGCAGCCCTGCCGGACCACCGACCAGCAGTGCCTGATTTTAGGCCACATGGAGGACTTCCTTCTTGGGGGCAGTGGGCACACACACACTGGACTCAGACCTACCCTACGCTAACTGGGGAATAAGCCTTATTTTATAAGAACCGAGAAATCTGCAGGGACATCCTCCAAAGAGCCAGGCGGAGGCCAAGGTGACCACGGAGGGGGGACCCGACCCACAAGAAAAGCATTTAGAGCAGCCATGACAGCTCACCTCCCCATTAACTACCCATGCTAACCCCCAAACCTGCCAGCAACCCAGCCCTCACATCATCACCACCCCATCCCACCCCCGGGGCCGGACATGACGCTGAACCTCGGCATGAGGTCGAGACGAGAAAAGCAATGTTTATGCCCAAGGGAAGGAGGTGGCTGAACATGCAGGGCAGGGGGTGGGGGACATCCACGGACGACTTCACATTTATGGGAAGGTCCAGGATGCGCGGATGCTCGGACAATCTCCACCCTGTTCTCGACGGACTTTAACATTCTAAGATCGTGAGATTTTTAAATGGTTCCTAAACAAGTGGATTTTTTTTTTCTTTCTTCCCCTGGAGAAGTGGGTCAAGCGGGACATTCACGTATTTTTGAAAAAAAAACAAAAAACATGGGTCAGAGAGACAGTGAGGAACTGCCTCGTGGGACACGGAGTGGGCAACGCATCAAAGAACTGCAGAAGCTGGTAAATCAGATGTTGAAAGTTGCACGGCAAAGTGAAACCCTACGACCCGGGTGGGCTTTGCCTCGGGACCCTCCGGCTGGCCCAGTTCACTGACTGGATGGACGGTCGCAAAGGGGATGAATGCATAGAAGCGCCCCCTCCCCACCCCCACCCGCCACCCAGCCCGCCACAGTTTCTTTCCCTCGGATTTAAGTTTATGAGAAAATATTTGCATTCCTCTTCCCGTCCTGAAGCTACCCGCGCGTTAATGCGACATAAGAGTATGAGCTTCCGTGCATCTGCAGGGGGAGGGTGTGGGGTGGATACACTGAATCCGGGATCTGGGAGGCATCCCCATCACCATGGCAACGGACTAGCCATAGGGAGCAGGGCAAACGCCAGGGTTTGCTTTAGACTCAGCATCTTAGCGGACGAGCACTGATCATACAGGAGCAGCTCCAGGCTCGCACACGGTTTCTTGCTCGTCCCTACATCCTCGGCTCATCTGAAACGAAAGGTCGAGAAATGGAAACAAAACAACAACACAAAAAGCAAAAAGGTAAACTTCGGAGAGGTTCAGGCGAGTCCAAAGGCCCAGGCAGCGGTCACCGGGTGTGACAAAGACACTCTTCGCGCTCGGGAAGAGAGTGGGTTTCTAGGTTTGGTTTTCTTTTTAAAGCAGCGCTGAAAGCCCAAGGTGCAACGGGCGGCCGCGGATCAGAGACGGAAGCAGACTCAAAGAGGACAGGGAGGTGGAGGTGGGCACAGACGGAAGCAGGGACGGAGGGGGAAGGCGAGGGACACACCAGCAGGTCGGCTCAGGAACGCCTCAAGCACCTACTGGAAACCGTGAGCACACGAATCAGCCGCTATGCACACGGAAGGCCAGAAAATCGTGCCCACCAAGTGACAGCCACCCAAAGCTGCGCTCTGTCCAAGCAGGTCACCATCCATGCCATTCGCTGCTCAAACCCGTCACTTGAAGCCAACACCGCAAGCCACGAACATGCACGTCGGCCACGAGCCCACGCCCAAAATGGCTCCTAACAGACCAGCGTGCACCATTTGCAAGAAAACCACATTAAACTCATCCAAACACATCCAAATGTGCAGGAATGGAGGTACACATCGGAATCTCCAGGGATAAAGGACAGATGCACCAAATTTCGTGGGCCACGGATACTGTTCCGGAACATGATACTAAAAAGCGCTTCAGTAAATGTATAGCAAAACTGCCAGTATTTGATGGATGCATCTCCGCGTTGAGAGAGCACCTACTTGATGGAGACTAACCTTCACGCACAACTCAACAGACCCTACAAAATTCAACGCGATGACGAGGTCCTGGAAAACCACCCTCTATAAAAACAACCACTCTTGTAAAACAATAGTTTTCCCCCAAAACCATGGTTTCTTCAAGCACTGGGACACGCTGTGGCCACATCCTGCTTAGGAAATGTCCAAGCTCACAGCTACACATGGGTATGCGCTTCTTTAAACCACTATCCCAACAAGAAAACCCACAAACAGTCCTGCACAGACTCCACTGAAAGGCCTAGGATGTTCATGATCCCAATGCCTGGATCCAACACTTCAATTCTATGTCTGTTCATAAAAAGGCATCACGGACACAGACACTGAGTTCATCTACCAACACAGGTCAAAAACACCAAAATGTCTCTTGGCGGACTCAGAAGAGAGACTCATTCTCCTGCGTCAGTGTCCTGCGGTTTACAGAAAAATAGCACCTAATTTTCTTTGTCTTAACACGGGGCATTTTATGGCTACAGACAAAGGCACCTAATGACTGAAGTCAGAACTACTAGCTTCCTTCCCTCGTTGCGTTTTTTTTCCCGACATTTTCTTTGTGCATCTACATCAGCGAATATCATAAACCCCATAAAAACCAGAAAGCAAATCAAGACTGTAAAGTCGACCCCAATGTTCATTTGGCTCACGCAGGATGAGAGACTGTACGGAATTCTGGGTAAATGAATTTAGCTAGCTGTTCAGGAGCATATGTTGAGTCCCAGACTGCCCCGAGCCCATTCTTCAGGAAGGATGCTGTTATTTTTTGAAATGAGGGAATTCAACTGTATCTACCTGAGGAAATTTCTGTTTTCACCCCGTTAGGAAAAAGACCAAGACCCAGGAATAGGGTACAGGGGGATGGAGAACACTTGGGTTTCCAAGTCCCTAATCCCATTCCAAGCATGGGACAATGTCAAGTCAATTAAGATTCTTGAGTCATTCCCCAAATCCCTGTGCCTTGGCATATGAATGTCAAATTGGCATCATAACATCCAAGGGGGTCATATATCCCAAACCCAAGGGGACAGAAATGCTTTGCAACTCCAGAATCTGAATGGATTTGGAAATCCAAATTGGATTTGAAAGTCACCTACAGATTTTCAGAAAATCGCTGTGCCCGGACTTGCCATGCATCCTTCCTCAGCAGGCATGCCTTCATCCTCTCCTGGCTGGGCGTCATGCTCTGAGCTGAGCCTCTTCAGAGAGGGGGGCAGAAATGAAGTCCATTTGGGCACATCCTTGACCTTGGTCATCTCTCCATTTGGGCATGTCCATGACCTCGGTCTTCTCTCCATTTGGGCACATCCTTGACCTTGGTCTTCTCTCCCTCTGGGCACGTTCTTGACCTCAGTCATCTGTCCATTTGGACATGCTGGATGCTCAACATTCAGGCAACCGAGCACGGTTTCCTGAGTGCCCCCGATGGAAGGCACCCGATCACATGTGGGAAATAGACATATTCAGGCAACCTTCCCCTTCGCTGCAAGAAGAGAGATGCCAAACAGCAGCTTATGTTAAATCTCTGAACCCACAGTCTTTTTGGGACTTTCAATTTCGGGTTACAACCAGAGTGTGTGAATCTGAAAGTCTAGAATGATGGGAGATTTAGGGTAGACTCCCTCCCTATAGTAAAATTTTGTATCACCATCTATTCAAATCTTTTGTGAATTTCCCTTGGCAGTGGTCCTTGAGGATGGAGGTCAACAGCTAAGTATGAATCTGGACTTGAAACCACAGGCAGGTTGAGAAGTTTAGACACCGTGAGGCTCCATCCGTAGCCCATAGGACTCCTAAAGCCACATCAGAGTCCACCCTTCGCGTTCATCTTGCAAGAAGGAAGGCAGGACTTCGAGCAAGCCAGAGATGCATGAATAGGAGCTATGTTCAAAATACAACTTACTGATGTCAGAGCAAATCCTATGTAATTCAGGGACTCTTTTGCCCATATGGTCCCCAAACATCCAACGATGGAGTTCCAATCCCTATGTTGGTGGATGTGACATCCTCCACATTCCCCTATAAATTTTATATCCCACCCAAAAGCCCTCCGGAGCACTTGTCAGTACGGGGTGGTACCAGAAAAGGAATCAGCTGCCCTGCCTTTAATTTTTAATTCTCTTGTTTGGAGAAAGCAATATGGCGCCCCCCACCTCCCCAGCCATTGCTCTTGCCCTAAGCGGGATGAAGATGACAGCAATTATAAATAAGGATGAATAAACATTTCCAAGAGCTAACATTTCTTCAACCAGCCTGTCAAGACTTTCACACATAACCCTATGGATCCATACAAAAGTCCTGTGGTGTGCCAATAATCACCTCCCCGCTTTAGAGACGGAAAACCCAAAGACAGGGGTGGTTAGTGACTTGCAAAATTTGCACAACTCCACACGGGCGGCGCTGGAACGGAAGCTACAAAGTCTGATTGCAGTATCCCAGCGATCTCTTGAACCATCAGCCACCTCACACGTGTCTCATGCCAAGGGGACTTCTGGATTGTTTTAGTTTTGAGAAAGCACACCTTTCAACTTAGTAAGGCATGAAGAGAAGGAAGCGGCCCCACAAAAACCTTACCATTTTCTTTGAAGCACAACTTTTTCTTCTGGTAGGCGATAAAGCTAGAGATGGCTCCGGCCACGGCCACCACAACGGCCCCGATGATGCCAGGGACTACCCCAGGGGAGTCAGCTGTGGGAAGAAGCACAGGGCACCATGACAGGGAACACTTGTGGAGAGCAGACCACACACAGGACACGTGGCTGGAGGCCCCTCCCACAGGAAAAAGATAGGATTGAGTGTCAAGACACAGGGTCCCAAGGTGTCCATGGAGGAAACCCCACTCTTGAGCCTTGCCCAACTCCCAACAATGCCTCCAATCCATTTGCATGACACGAAGGGCCAGCCATACTGCTCCCCAAAAGTCCCACCTGGAATTGGAATTCATTTGACTACACATATCACTTCCAATGCAAAACAGGTTTCAGGTGGATGACACACTCTGCCTCCTCCCATCCCTGTGGCCAGTGCAGGGGTCCTAACAGTCAAAGGTGGAAGGTCTCAGGCAAGGCAACATGGCCCACAGTGCATGGCGCCCAACTGGGACCACTCAGAGGCTGTGTGGCATCATCCTCTTCACGCATTTTCTGAAAATCAAAGCCACTGACCCCTTTTGCTACTTTCATTTGATTTACTGGAATGGAGTTTCCATGCACTATTAGTAACTCACACTACGTGCATCTGTGCCACGTGGACACCAACCAATTCTCAGCATGGCAGGTGCCCAGGACATCCCGCTCCATGAGTCAATCAAGGATGGTGTGATGGTTAACTGTGTCCACTTGACTGGGCTCAGTGGTGCCCAGATAGCTGGGAAAACATTCTTTCTGGGTATGTCCATATGGACGTTCTCAGAAAAGATTAATGTTTGTATCTACAGACTACGTGAAGCAGGTGGTCTTCACCAATGAGGATGAGCATCAACCAATCCACAGGGGGCCTGAACAGAAGAGAGCATAGGCATGGGACATCCATCTTCATCTGCCCTTGTGCGTAAGCACTCCTAGTTCTCGGGATCTGAGACTCAGGTGGGGACTTGCACTCCCAGCTTTCCTGGTTCCCAGTCCTTTGGACTGGGACTGAACCACACCAGTGCCTCTCCTGGTCCTCCAGCTAGCAGTCAGCAGATCATGGGACTTCTCAGCATCCATAATCATGTGGGACAATTCCTTATAATCAATCTCTTTCTGTATATCTACACTTACATCTGTATGTAGATAGATCCCAATGGTTCTGTTTCTCTGGGGAACCCCAGGTAATATGGATGGTATTCCTTCTTAGGACACTGTGGGAAGATGAGTAAACTTAACCTGTGGGTCACATCAGCACCCCCTTGCTGAGTCTATTAAAGATGTTCAACCAGCTACTTCAGCAGAGCACTTGGGACATGCACGGCGCAAAGCAATCGCACTTTGATGCTTCAGGCCATTGTCTTTAGGATGACAGAGCCAACACTGTAGGTTTGATCTTGACGGCTGCATTCCACTTCCTCTCAACAGTGCACATAAGAAACCCAAGACATCAGAAACCATGGGTACGTACCCTGCGCCCCCCCATCAGGCTTTTGGCTTCCTCCATCACCACCGCCACCACCTCCTGCAAGGGACAAACAGGCTTGCAAACAAGTTGCATCGGGAAGAGTTTTGGTAAAGAAAATCTCATCCCAAAGATCAACGACTGGGATCCTGAGTTGTAAAAGAACTCACAGAGTCCTTTCCCTTTGTTGAGTCCCTGCTTTGCTAAACATATCACTGGACTTGCCCTCATATGCCTGACACCCAGGCTCAGCTCCTGACTCCAACCATTCCTCCCATGGTGGGCTGCAGGTGAGCCAGTAAGTCCTGGGTGCCTCACGGATTCTGACCCCTCTTGCTGGGCGTGGGAAGAATCCCAGCCAGGGCCCTGGAGCCCACCTGAGACCGGGCCCATGGCTATGGGGTGATCCAAGGCACATTCCTGTTGAATCCCAGGATATGTACCTGTGACTCACCCTTGAATAACTCAGGAGGATTAGGGGATCCAACCCCCTGTACAGTCGAAAATCCGTATACGACTTTTGATTCCCCCAAAACGTATTTACTAATAGCCTATCATTGACTGGAAGGCTTACTGATAACATAAACAGTCAATGACATATACATTGTATGTTCTGGCTATTATATACTATAGTCTTACAATAAAGTAAGCTAGGGAAAAGAACACGCAATTAAGAAAATCATAAAAAAAAAAAGAAAGAAAATCATAAGGGAGACAAAGTACATTTACAGGACTATATTGTATTTATCAAAATAAATGGACCCATGTGGACCAAACCTGTGTTGGTCAAGGGTCAACTGTAAGTATACGTGAAGACAAACTACATGTAAATATAATAAATCTTAATATATACTAACTACTATAAACACATATACCTTTATATCTATTGTATACTCAAATTTTTATTTATTTATCCAAGATATATTATATCTAAGTACTGCTTTGGACCCTACTCTAACCTCAGATTTTAAAGAGACAGGTGGAAAATCTGCATTTCAAATTGTAATGCTGCCAACGAGGGTCACATGACTTCATGCTCATTTCTACGTTCATTAAGTAACAGAACACATGTCATTGGTGACACCCAATAGTCATCCAAAAAAGAAAAAAGAAAAACTAACAGGTGATTGGGGAGTTCAGGCGATGTCTGAGAAGTGCCCGATCACCTGGCCTCCAGCCCCATGCACATGGCCGATAGATAGCTCCCTGAGCCATTAACACAGCTCCCAGGGAGCAGCCTTGGTGGGGCAGGTCTTACCGGCCACGTCCTTGATGCATCTACAAATGGCAGAGGTGGGAAGAGATTTCCAAGCAGCTGACTGTGATTTCCCCGAGGGTAAGACTGTAGACCCTCACGTCACCGTGTACAGCAGGTGGGTGACAGAGAGAAAAGAGAAGAAGTCTTAACTCTACCTCCATCTGAAGCTCCATCGATGAGATCGGAATCTGAAAAACCCCCTAGGAGACAGAAACACAGTGTCATCCGCCATATTGGGACTGTCAGGGAGGTCTCGATGTCTTGGAATGAAGGAAAACACCACTAGAATCAAAAGCAGATCTGAGGCACAGGGAATCCAACAAGGGTTCTACTTTATAGAAGAAATCTCTCAAATATGCAATGACAATTGAATTCCCAATTCTATTTTAAAACTCCTAAAATTCGTCTTACCAAAAACTCTGCTAGGAAACCTGAAAAAGATACCAAGAGAAATGGAAAGCATATACCAATCTTTTGGATGAATATAAATAAGATAATCCCAAAGGGATCTGTCTGGTATAGATTCAGGGGACTAATGGCCCCAGGTTTTAGTTCTCCCCATTATGGGTGGCATGTTCTGCCCACCTCTTGACTGTGGACCCGGCCACATGACTTACTTTGGGCAATGGTAAGTTGGCAAAATGGGAGCCGGGTCAATATTTTAAAATAGGGGTTGATGCTCTTGCCGCTTGAGAGGGGTTCATAAAACCTAGTGGCAGGGTGTGGGAGACACATAAGGGAAACCTCAGTCATCCCAGCTGAGGTCTCCCAGACAAGCCAACACCAGAAGACCCACCAGCTGACCACAGACGTGACAGCCATGCAGAGATCGGCCAAGCCTGGTGCAGACTCGTGACACATAACCCATTTTTCAAAGATTTTATTTATGTGTTTTAGAGATTGAAAGAACGGGGGGGTGTTGCAGAGGGGGAAGTCTCAGGCAGACTCTATGTTGAGTGCCAGCCAGATGTGAGGCTCGATCTCATGACCCTGGGGATCACAACCTGAGCCAAAACCAAAAGTCAGATGCTCAACTGACTAAGCCATCCAGGCACCCCGAGACATAACAATTAAAAAAATTTTAAACCACACTGGGTTTGGGCATAGTTTGTTATGCAGCCTTCGCTACCTAATACATGTCAGATTTAACCCATCAGTTTAACAAAACCTATCATGACCAAGTACGGTTTATTCCAGGAAGTCAAGGACGTAATGTGTAGAAAGACATCCTTCAATATACCTTGTCATATTCACAGGTTAAAAGAAAACTAAATGCTCATATGCATTGATAAGCACATGCACTTGATGAAATTTAATATGGGTTTTCTAGCCAAGGCAAAATGATTCAAATACAATAAAACTGGAAAGAGAAACTAGAAACATAAAAATATATACACATTTGATTTAAAAATCATTTGCTAATACTGTGATAGTCTTTTCATAAAAGCTAAACAATGAAGGCAAAATTATTAACAGGTAATAAGGATTCATCATTAAGTGGCCAGTGAGGAAAGATGTACAAAATTCCTTTCTGTATCACAGAAATAAGCAGAAAAATAATGGGCATAAAATGTATTCACAGAAACAAACATTAATAGGGAAAAGCAATTTAGAAATAACGTTTATAGGAACAACAAGAAAAAAGGACAGAAAACTGAACGCAAAGCAAAAAGCTCAATTTTGCAAATGGTCGGCACTCTTCAAATCGATTTCTCGTTGGAAACCTTTCAAATGACAATAAAAGGACGGTTTTCTTTCTCCCAAGAGGGATGAGAGACAATGACTAAGTGAGTGTTAAATTAAAAGGAAAAAAACAGAGAGCTGCAAAAACGCAGGGAAGCCATTCAAACATCAAAGACCCCACGGGGAGAAACACATACCCATATGCACACAGATTTAAAGACTCACTTGCCAAAAAAGCACTGGGAAAAATACCCAAAGGCTAAAATAAGGGGGGAAATGTTTTCATAATAAATGGCTGAAAAGAGTATCCGTAAGTGGATGAAATGGGTTTCTCGATCAGGAAGGACATACCAGTTACCCTCGAACGTAACCCACAACCAGAGACACAAGCAAGCAACGCACACAAGAGAAACTGTACGTGGCCAACTGACACTCCAAATTTATCTCCTTTAATTTCCTAAATAAAGACGTGAAATTAGGACCAAGGGCTGTGTAACCTTGCATAGGATACATCCGGCAAACTTTTCCAGGTGATAACAACCAGTCTCAGGAACGGTGTGCAGGAGACATGCACATTTGCACCAACAGCTGGACTGGGATGCACTGGTATAATTTTGACAGCAATTAAAAAAAATGTCAGGGGCGCCTGGGTGGCTCAGTCGTTAATCGCCTGCCTTCGGCTCTGGTCATGATCCCAGGATCCTGGGATCGAGCCCCGCATCGGGCTCCCCGCTCCGCGGGAAGCCTGCCTCTTCCTCTTCCACTCCCCCTGCTTGTGTTCCCTCTCTCGCTGTCTGTCTCTCTCTCTGTCGAATAAATAAATAAAATCTTTAAAAAAAAAAAAATGTCGAAAACCACAGCACACACGGACCTAAACAGTTTGAATCCCACCATCTCTTTTAAGGAATAAGAAAAGAAAGGTATGAAGGCGTCCTCAGTTTGCTTTCTGAATCATATTTCTCCAGCATCAGAAGACACAGCACTTTCGACGTTAAGGATGTTGCAACGGAATGGGTGCCATGAAAAGGCACACAATAAAAACAACCAAACGGAATGAAAAAAAATGCTTATGAAATATTAATAAGCACAACATGAGGTAAGGAAGAGTATGAACAGAAGACTGACATCGGGTCTTAGAATTCTATTCATTTAAATTCACGTCTAAAGCACTAGGGAAGGCAACCGCCAAAATGTTGACGGTGGCACAATATGGAGACTATTTATGTTTTTATGTGTTAAAAATTAAACAAATCTGAAGCAAGAAACCCACTCAGAATCTGAAGTCTTCACACAGTCGTCCAATTCAGAAAACAGGTGCTAGTCGGATTATTCTAAATATACTGGAATGTGTCAGAAAAAGGAAAAAGGCTGAAAATCCAATAGCTTCTCCAGCAGGAAACCAAAAGCTGATACTTTTGTCCAAATCCATTCTATACATTTAGGGGCGCCTGCGTGGCTCAGTCGGTTGGGCATCTCTTGATTTCAGCTCAGGTCACGATCTGGGGGTCATAGGATGGAGCCCCATGTTGGACTCTGAGCTCAGCACGGAGTGTGCTTGGGATTCTCCCTCTCCCTCTGCCCCACCCCCTTCTCGCATTCTCTCTCTCCCCATCAAAAAAAAAAACGTAATTAAAAAAAATAAGTGAAATCTTCCATTGCGTTTTTGAAAGGTCCACAAAACCTTGGAAGTCAACCCCAGCCAACCAAAAGTCAAATCCAAACCGAAAATATCGTTTCGAAAACTCATTTCCCACTCCTGGAAAACCGGAATGACCTTGCACTAAAGAGACCCCAGGAAGCCCACGCTAATCTGAAATGACCTGTTCTCGGCCGACAGGGAGACCACCGCTCTCTGAGAAACCCACAGCACCCCTGCAGGGGACGGGGGTCTTACCAGAAGATCCAGGCTGGTTGGGGTTCGGATGAGGCTTCGGTTTGGGTGGTTTAGGTGGCACTGGGTCGTCTGCTGGTAAAACATAAGTGTTGCGTTTGTGAGCAGTCAGCAAAAAAAACCCCAAAACCAAAAAAACAAAACACATCACTTTGCCTACAGATGGTTTTCCAAACAGCTGGAAAGTGGAGTGTATCCTTTCTCATGGTGGGGACCCGCAAACACAGCCACCTGCCCATTTCTTTCCATCATCATCCAGCTGCCCTACTTACCTTGAAGAGAACTGAACAGTTCCAATAGTTCCGTAAATTTCCGTTAGAAACTAAAGCAGGTGCCTGGACCAGCTAACAGAATTCGTGGGACCCAGTGCGACATGAAAATGCAGGGCCCCTCGTTCAAACCACATTGAGAATTTCAATATGGCGGCAACAAACCATCCCAGCGAGGGTGGGGCTCCTGGTGAATGAGTGCACCGGTCACACGCCCGGGGTAAGGGTGCTCACATCAACCTTATGCCATTCCAAACGATGCTCGCCCGTTTTTTAAAATAGAAGCAAAAGCACACGGGTGAAAACTAGAAACCCAACAAGGGCCAATAGCAATACGCCATTCTCTCTCTGTCTGTGGTAACAGCTAGTTCTGACTTGAGAGGGACAAGACTCTTGGGAACGATGATAATTTGGTGATCCTAAGCAAGTCAGCCACCCAGGAGAATTCCCGAAGGTACTCACTCTTTCCTCCCCCACCGATGGCATCTTCCAGACTGAACCCATCATCGTCTGCAAGGGAAACAGGCCATTAATACCGAGGATCCAGGAAGGAATTCAGCTCCCTAAACACACGGAGGAATCCCTGCGTCTCCACCTCCCCAAACACGTCTGCAAATACCAGTCTGACCAGGTCTGAACAGAAGAGCCAAATTCCTCACCTCTCAGAGGAAAGGAGCAAGACACAAAACAAAACCCACAAAATGGAACGTACCAATCAATGGCGCCACGCGGGCCAAGCTGGGATTCCAACTCTGCCCGCCGAGAATCCCCTCCCGTCCGAAACCACCCCTCCCGCGTGGCCAGCGCCCTCTGTAAGGCAGACACAACGCGGTGGGTGCAGATACGAGGCACGGGATTTGCGCGGGCATGCACCAACACTGGGGTTCCCTCAACGCAATGACGGGACCCTTCCTGGTGGCATCACGGGTTGCCTTGGTTTTATGAACCCTTTCCAAGTTCCAGCTACGTCTAGGGATGTTGGCGGATCTGCCCAACGCAAGGCACCGAACTACCGTGAAAATTCAGGTTTTCAATAATCTCTTATCCAGCATCCTCTGCACGTCTGTGGTGCGCAGGGACGTGGATCTGAACACAGCAGGTGCTATGTGTTCACTCCTGACGGGACGTTCTGGCTGCAGTGCCCTGTTCTCAAACAAACCTAGTCAATTAAAAACAAATTAAAAAAAGAGTCAACAGTGGTAAGACCTCCATGATTTTGGCATCAGTTTTTGCCTGGGTGGCTCAGGAGCAACGGATCAGACCCTTGTTCCCGATTCCCGACTTTCCTTTGAAAGGAACCCCCACCAAGAACGGGAGGGTGTGTCCTAGCGGCTGGAGACTGGGTTCACTCACGGGTTCTACGGGCATCTCAGCCCCCAAAATTGCTTCTCCTAGGCAACGCACATCCAAAAGCAGAGCAAAAGCATCCAGACGCGCTGTCCAAGCAACCCGAAAGCATCCCCGAGACACATCAGCCCCCGGTCTTGCCCAAAAAACATGGCACCCTGCAGCCAACGTTGGCAACATCGTTCCAGTAGGAACCAGTCTGCGTCCAGAGCCCCCGAAACCACTCGTCTCTATCTCGACCAGCTCTTGGGGTGAGCGGGAGGGCGCGCGTGGTGGGGATCTCTCCTGTAGGCATCGGCCTGTTTGCTTCTTACCAGAGCTGGGTCTCTTGGGGGTTGCCGTGGGCTTCTTGTCGTCCTCTACAGAGAAGAGACACTGAATCAGCAAGACCTGAAGGTAGAAAACTGTGCCAAGTCTCGACGATGCTCCATGAGCTTTAAAAAAAGTCAGAAAATGTCCAAAGCACCCCTCCCCCTGATAGCTCAGGCAGCAGCCGGGGGTCAGAGCGTGAATTCTGAGCCCACCAGGACCGCCACGGACAGGTGCACAGGCTGGTGTTGGCCACGGCATGTGCTGAGACCAAGAGCATGGGGGTCCTCCCACTGGGAGAGTTTACTTCCCCTACCCAGAGCGTCTGGCTTTTCCTCCTCCTGCGTGAGTCCCTTTACCCCGGTACATGCTTCGATATACTTACCGTGTTCAGACAAAACACTCATTGTCCGTTTTAAGTCAAAATTTTACTATTACATCTGTCACCTTATAGATATTAAATTTCAAGAGGACTCACCACCGAGGGCATCCGACAAATCGAAATCTTGGCCTATGAGGACAAAGAATCTGGTTAGAAATCGGGGAAATAAAAACATAAAAATTAAGAAGACAGTACAAAAGAAAGGGGGGGGGGTCCTGAAATTTTTCTGGATTGCGTGATGTTTGCAACAGTTAGCCACTCTTTAAAACGTATAACGGAGGCGGAACTTCTCATCTCTTCACCACGCTCACGTTTACGCCGAAACGTTAGATGATAGTTTACGTTCGAAACGGCTGGTGATCTTAAAATTTAGTAGCTGTTACAGCAGTAGGAAAACACGGTAATTTTGCCCGTGCATCATTTATGAATAGCAGACCCTCTGCAAAAATGACTAATAATTTCCCGTATGTGACGGAAAACACAGACGGACAGAAAAAAAATCCCCTTTTATGCCCAACTTCTCTGACTACACAGCCAACCTGCATCGCTCGCAGAATCACTAGACAACCCCAGAAAACACAGAAATTGTTTTTTGACCTCTTGGGATCGCAGAGAATGGGGAATCTGCGGAGCTTTTCCTTGTTTTTCTCCCCGGTCCCGAGTGTTTTTATTGAAAGCATTTCCGTGCTGTTGCCTAGTGCCCACTTCGGATGGGCTGCAGAAAAGGCAGCATAAGGACATTTTGGAGAAGCCCGCGTGGACTGTCTGGGCAGCTGTGAGGGGACTGAGCGCAGGTCGGACAGTGACTGGAGGGTCCAGCAGCTGAGGGGAACGTCTGCACCACCTCAGGAAGTGCCGGGTGTTTAACGCTCTCCAAACATGCGTGAGAGCCGCCTCCATGTGGGCATGTGCTCAGTTGTACGGGACGCCTCAGACAGGCGGCGTTCTATTATTGTGTCCTTTCTCGCGTGTGCGTGGGGCATGCACGTGCGTGTGTCCATATATGTAGGTGTGTGTGGGTGTGGTTTGTGTGTGTGGATGTGGACATGTGTGCGTGGTTTGCATGTGGGCACGTGTGTGTGTGTGTGCTGCTTGTGTGTGTGCATATTTTGTAGGTTGTCTGCGGTCTGTGTATATGACTACGTGTATGTATCTGTCTACTTCGGGTGTGTATATTGGTCTCTGTGTGCACGGGTGCGCGTGTGTGTTTCTACGTGTGTACTAGGAACATGCCGACAGAAGCAGGTGGTCTCGGGCACAACATACACGGGACCCCCAATAGCACCACAGTGGGGCCATACTCACCATCTCAGACCCTGGAGTGACGGTGTCTACACCCACGTGGTCCAGACCCAACAAATGCAATTATACCTCCTTCTGCACACGGCAGGTTTCCCTGAGGCAGCAGGTGGGGATTTCACCAACGCCGAAGACCCCACTGAGCATGTGCATTAACACGCATGCGTATACACATCTGCGGTCATGTGTATTTACACAGAAATCCACACCTGTCCACTCCCCCCGCACACACTTCACCTGAAATCACCATGCCGAGGCTTAGTCAGACATCCGCCTTCCCTCGCCCTGGGGAGGACTTCTAGCTCCAAGGGCACATGGCCTGACACAGATGGATTCCAAGAGGGGATGATGCCATGCTCGGGAGGAAAGGGGGACACTTAGAAAGGAGAAGCAGACAGGGCTCTTTGGGATGCTCAAAAACCAACAGCGACACACGTGAACGTAAATAGTGACTTTCCCGTGTGACGCTCCCAATTCCTGAGATTTCTGCCTGATGAGAGACGGTGATGGATAGAACCCGCAGGAAACCAAACAAAAGAGAAGACTCTGTACTGACTCACGTATGTGTGTGTATGCGTGTGCACTGCATGTTAGCAGGTGTCTGTGTGCACGTGGGCGTGTGTCTGTGTGCACGTGGGCGTGTCTGTGTGCACATGGGCGTGTGTGTGTGTGCACCAGAACCACTGACCAGGACCTCACTCTCCCTAAGACCATTCCTCTCCTGCCCCGCCTTCCTTTCTACTGCTGTGAGGAGGTCATGGGTCCCCTACACGCCCCTTCCATTGACCCCCACATGGTCCCCACACAAACCTAGTAGGAGCAGACCAAGCAGGGACGGGGGCAGGCTCTCCAAACACCCTGCAGCCCCCGACACCCCCAGGCTGCCCTGTCTGCTGGGGATCTCGTCCAGGGCTCTCTGCTTCAGACCACGGCCAAGGTTCCCATCCAGTCACTAAAACCAACCCCAGAGCCCCACTGCCCCCAGGACCCCAAGTTCACTCAAGGGCAAGTCCGACAGTGGATGGGCATAGGAAGAATACCCACTTTGCAGCCTCCTCCCCAACCCCCCCGCGTGCCCCAAGAGAACGCACTCAGCCCCGGAGCGAGAGCTTGGCTTCCAGCCCGACCTCTGGGCTGGAACCCCTGCAACACTGCCATGGGCTGAGGACACCGCACAAGACTCCCAAGCTTTCAGCTGAGACCACGTCACCCTGGATGCTGTGTCTCAGGGCTCTCCCTGACCTCTGCCCCCTGGGGACGCTGCTTCCTGGTCACAAAGCCACACCCTCACCAGAGACGACAGAATCCAGGGGACTACTCCCCCCCCCAAAAAAGGGAGTGCTTCCCACACACAGCTGCCCAGAAATTCTGGGGCATGGAAGGGCCAGCTCCCACATAACTCAATCATGGACACGAATCTCTCCCCACCCAGCCCATTGTGCAGATACATTCCGAGATTGTGCTGATGTTTGCAAAAGGGATGCACACACATCACCACCAGCTGAAACCCCCACAGGAACATTCAGGAAATGCAATGATTCAACAGCCAGCAGCACTGACCAGCAATAACCCCTCCCAAACTACTTCTAACCTAATCTAGTCTATTCATCTACACAACTGGTCTACCAGGTCGAAGCCAACACTGCTGATTCTGTGTCATCATCACGGGCGACCACATCAGGGAGCTGCCGTGTCCCAGGAGAAACTCTCCCATGCCGACCCCTCCCCACACTGCCTCCCGGGGCCAACAGCACCAAACGGGGCTGCCACCACCTGGACCGGGAGCCTGGGCCCCGTGTCCAACGTTCAAGGCATGTAGCTCCTTGGTCTCCGCTACAAGCAGACCACTGTGCATGGCAGCCTGTCCAGCGCTGTGGGCTCCAGCACCCCTCAAAGCTGCAGATGTTGTGGGGAACTCAGGGGTGAGTCACGCAGGGCGAGGCTGCCCCTGGCCGGACGGAGAGAAACATGAGTCACCCTGATGGCACCACGCCTCCAGCAGCCCCTCCCGCCCTGTATCAGCCAGTCACGTGGGAACACGGGATGAGCCACGTGCAGTCCCTAAAAACTCCCGTGGGTGTGTGGGCAGCTTCTCCTGAGTGCAGATGCAACCCTGCCTGGATCTCCATCCGCCCCAGACCTCCATCCCCCCTGGACCTCCATCTCCCCTGCGTCTCCATTCCGCCAACCCAGCCAGAATCGGGTTTCTCTGAAATTCTATCACAATGGTGGAGCATTGCAGAAATATAAAACAGGACGGGATATGCATAATACTAAATGACAGAAATGACAAGTGACAGGATTCATACAGGGAACTTATAAATTATAGGAATACATAGTAGAAATAATTTATAGATGTAAATCCAGAATAAATTGTGTATATTTACATATATACAATATAGAACTCTATATAGAATATGGAATAAATTATAGATATATATTTAAAATAACATATATTTACAGATAAAGAATATAAAATTCTATAGAGAATATGGAATAAGTTATAGATAAATATTTAGAATGAATTATACACATTTACATATATACAGAATATAGAATTCTATGTAGACTATGGAATAAATTATAGGCAAATACTTAGAATAAATTCTATATATTTAAATATATAGAATATAAAATTGTACATAGAATATGGAATGAATTATAGGCATGGATTTGGAATAAATAATATATATTTACATATATAGAATACAGAATAAATAATGTAAATTTAGAATAAATTACATATACAATAATGTTATATAATAGTTATATAATGTTATAATAATAAATGATAAAAATTGCAAATTATATAACTTATACACAGACTTTATAAAATCTATAGATAAATTATATTAAAAGTAGAAGTAATTTATAGAAATAAAATTGCAATAGGAACAACATATATTGATGATGAATTATAGAAACTGTAAATTATGTAGCTTATAATTATACACAGAACTTTTAAATTATAAAAATACATACATGATAAAACAGAACAAGTTATAGAAGTAAAATCAGAATAGAAATGAAATGTAATTATAAGAGATTATAGAAATTACAAATTATGAAATGTATAATTTATACACATATAAACTTATAGACCCTATAAACGAGACAGAAATAAGTCACAGGACGAAAATATGATTATTTGTAATAAAGTACAGACGTTCGTTAAACATACTTACACATTATAATTTATACAGAGCTTATAAGCCATATAAACATATGAATAGAATACAATTACAGAAATACAATGAGAATAAAAACCAACAACGACACGCATTCCCAATAAATTATACAAAGTGCAAATCTTATAATTTGTTCACAGGGTCTGTAAGTCGTGGAGACAAATACACACATAAATAAAATAAATTAGGGAAAGACGAGAGGAGAAATACCGAGGAGGCAGTGAGTGGACTGCTCACATTTCCAGATATTTTTTCGTAGGAGTAACGGGACATCAAACGTCGGCAAGACCTCCGGGGTGACTCGCTTCAGAAATACCTCTGTGCTCTTTGCAGACACTTCATTGAACGTTCTCCCTTACAGATTTCGAGATTTATCGATTTTAGAGACAGAGAGAGAGAGCACGAGCAGGAGGGGCAGAGGGAGAGGGAGAGAGAATCTCAAGCAGACGCGGGACTCGATGCCACGACCCTGAGATCACAACCTGAGCCGAAACCAGGAGTCTGATGCTAAACCGGCTTTGCCACCCAGGCGCCCCTGCATTCCTCGGGTTTTTTTGAGTCCTCAAGGCTTTGGGAGTGTGCTGGCCCCAGGTCCAGCTCCCCAAAGACACCCGACATCATGACAACGGATGAACAGGCTGTGCACAAAAATGCACTCGGCGGCTCAGCGACAGACGGGCTAGGAAGACCAAGGTGGAGCCAAGCTGGAGAGCTGCACGCACGTGTGGGTAAACACACGGCACGGCGGTCGCCCAGCCCCGGGGGCGCATTCTTGGCTACACAGAGGAGCCAAGCTCAGGGCCACGGCGGTTTTGGGCGTCATGACACCCTGACGGCTCACGTCAACTCTGTTCCATACTTCAATCCCACGCGGGTTGTCGACCTGGCCCAGATTCCGCGTGTGCCTGCAGGTGAAAAGCAGCTGGTCCGGTTCATCCTCCCCGGGACGAAGGCGCTTCGGGGCTGGGATGGGCCGGGTCCTTTCATGCTAAGTTTACTACGTGGTGGAGGAGGAGGGGAGAGGTCTTTCTCACCGTCACTCTGGGGACAGCCCTGGTAGGTATGTCAAGTTGTGCACAAACCCTGGGAATCTGGTAAGGCCGTGGGCAGGGTGTTGGGGACCATCACGGTCCCCTGGGGTCCCTGTGCCAACGCATTCCTGATAGACCAGGCTGCCATCCGTGCACCTGCCTTTCTATTACCCTCTGGCCGGGACCCTCGGCTGTCTGCCCGTTGCTGCAGGGGCTCCTTCCAGGCCCCCTGGAGACAGGCAGTCTCTCCCCTACGGGAAGCCAGAGCATTGCTCCTCAAAGGGCGAGCTCCAAAACCAGACTAGAAGCCCCCACTCCAACCCCAGCTGCAGGGGGCTGCTCCCAGGCCCCCGGGGGCATCCAGTCTCTCCCCTACGGGAAGCCAAGGCATTGTTCCCCAAGGCATGAGCCCCAAAACCAGACTAGAAGCCCCCACTCCAACCCTAGCACCTCCCCAACTGTGTTCCCTTCACACCAGTCCCCTCCCTGCCCACCTGGGCTGGCCCCAGATGACCCATCAGACTGTCCCAAACTTTGTCAGCTCATGGAGCCCTTTGTGGCTCTGGAAACTGGCCCAAGGTCGCCAAGCAGACTCAACCGTTCTGTTTATTAATTACAGTCAATTCTCATGCGTCATGGAAGTTACGTTCTATAAACTGTTGGGAGTGCTGAGTGCACGGATACTCCATCTTCGCTCCTAGGGGTGGATGCCGTTAGGATCCCACAGCCTTGAGTCACGTGTTCGCCAGAGAGTCAACGCATGACCTTGTTTTCTGCATGTTTCTGCTTAAACAGAACTTACTGGGTCTGTGTTATTTATTCGTCAGCATTGCCAAGCACAGGACACAAACATGCAAAAGATGTGCCCCTGCACAGAGCATGAAAAGGACACTTGTTGACACCCTGGAGGCTGGACGGTGACTCAGATACTCTGCACTTCTGCGCCCGTCCCTGAACACAGGCGGTGTTCATCTGGGAGTTCCAAATAGCACGCGGGCGAATGCACAAATAGGGGACCCGTGAATATGAAGGAATCGCCGTACTTCAGTTCAAACAACGTACCCGCAGGAGTTCCTGCAGTGTCTGACACGTGGTTGTGTGCTCCTCAAAACTTTAAATCTTACCGCCCCCGCAACAAACCCGGACAGCACATTGTGTCCTGGAGTGGGAACCACACACTTAGGGCACCTAGAGCTTTGCTTCGGATCCTCTCCTTGCCCACACCAGGAGAACTCCTATTCACACCTCCAAGCCCCAAGAAAATGCTGCCTCCTCTGAGAAGCCCTCTGTCATTCTTTCTGAGCACACTGAAGCATTTCCTCACCAGAGATTGCTTCTGATCCCCAGCCGTGGGTGAGTCCATAAGTCCTGATGCTCAGCCCATGCTCCCGGAGAATTAAATCAGAAATTTTGTGGGCTGAGATTCAGGCACCAGTGTGTGAAAGGCTTACCGACATGACACCAACGTGTGGTCAACATTGCAGGCTTTTAATTCCCTGATCCAGGCTCTGCCAACGACCTCTGCCCTCCAACGCGCTCCCCATGCTCTTTACCTCTCTTGCAGCTAAGTGTGAACATGTACCTGTCGGCTCAAAACCCTCCAGGTGAGTTTCAAACCCATATCCTGGCAACCAGGGCCACCCATCCCATAGCCCTGCAGGGAGCTCTACAGCTAGAAACAAACTACGTTCTTTCAGCATTAATCACTGCTTCTGCCTTCTCTTCTCACCCTCCAGACAGCCTACCTGCAACTTCCCCCACAGGCCCACGATCTCACACACCTAGGTTTGCTTTCTGCAAGCCACGCCCCCAGCCTGAAAAGCCCTCTCCCCGCTTCGTCAGGCTTCCACTGCTATGAAGGTCTGTCTCTTCGTGGAAACTCGGTGCCCCCGAGGTTCCCACCTGCCCACGGAGGTTCCCACTGCTATGAAGGTCTGTCTCTTCGTGGAAACTCGGTGCCCACGGAGGTTCCCACCTGGAAACTCGGTGCCCACGGAGTTCCCACACGGAGACACTGTGGGTGCAACCAGATGGACCTGGTTAGAAGCTGTTACCCACGGAGGTTCCCACTTATGCAAGGAGACTTCTCTGACCCTCTGGGGGAGAGTGGTCCTTGATCCCCTTCATGACACTGCACCAGAAGGGATACCTTGCTTGTCACTCTCCAGGCAGAGAAGAGAGGATGGGGTATTTCTTCTCTGGACCCCCAGCACACAGCAGAGAGAGAATACAGATACCACTGGGAATTCAATCTATGTTAGCTGAAAGCATGCATGAGAGCCAGTGGCTGGGAGTGTGGGTAAGTGCACAGATGGACGCATGAGTGGGTATGTGGGTAGGTGGATGAGTGGATGGATGGATGGACAGGCAGATGACTGGACAGATACATGGGTGCATGTACGTGTGGCTGGATGGATAGGTAGATGGTGGGTGGGTGGATGGATGGATGGATGGATGCACACATAGAGGGCTGGATAGTGGGTGGATGAACAGATGAACGGGTGCACAGAACATGGAATCCATGAGGAGTTGAACAGGTCTGAGTGACCGGTCTTGGGTAAGTTCCCTATCGGACTCAGAGGAGTTCTCTTCCATGTGGAGTTAAGTTTCATTAAATATAGGATTATCTCCTGTATTTCCCTGTCAAGCCACATTACTGAGGCAGCTCCCTCTGTGGTCTGCACAGCAACACCTGGAGAGCTCGCTGCAGCTGCCAGGCACCCATGGCCCTTTGGCCCCGAGGCCACCGGTCTTGCCAACCAACATAAATCCGATGACACGGGTAGGCCTAGGCAAGAGTGATTTCTCCAAGCTGCCAGGGGACTCTGCTCTGGGGCCAGGCCCGAGAACCTTGGATCTGGGCCTCCACTGGCCACTGAGGGCTCCTGAGCAGGTGTGCGATTGCAACCATCGCTCAAGCATCAGGACAGACAGCAGAGGAAGGAGGCAGGCAAGAGGATGGACAGCCCTCAGCCTGGGATCTTCTCCACCCGAACACTAAATAATGGATTTAATATAACCAGCTCCCTCTGCAACGTTATGTTTTATCTTGTGCATTAAAACATGAAGTAATCTGAGAAGGAGTCCCCACTGCCCTCCTAAAAGTGCCTGAAAAGTCCAGGGAAGAACGCAGTTAAGGGTTTTTCCATTCATGTGAGAAAAATGTCAGGAGTAGGGGTACAAGTCTCCCCCCACCCCCCCCCAAAAAAAGACAGGAATAGAGAAAGGAGCACGAATCAAGGAAGATCCAGAAGATGAAATGAACAGGATTTGGTAATAGATGGAATATGGGAGGAAGGAGCTGCCGGGAGTGAAGGGTGGCTCTTCCATCTGAGAGTCTGGGCAAATGGCCATATCACAAAAGATAGGAATGAAGGAGGAGATGTAAGTTGAGGAGAAAATGATGAGAAGTTCCAGATACAGAGCATCGGAGACACTGTGGGTGCAACGAGCTACACCTGGTTTAGAAGCTGTTACCTGCCTAACCCTAACCTGGAGAGAGACTCGGGGCTGGTAGCACTGGCATCCCAAGACGTGGACGGGGAGACTTCCTGTCCCGTAGCCGCACACAGGGTGCCAGGCTAAGGCTCATCTTCCTCTCTGCCATCCCCACTCCCAGATCCCTTCCCCAACTCCATTCCAGCTTCCTCTTCTCAGAATGCGTGGATTCTGACCCGTTCGTCACTTGGTGATATGCTTGTGATTCGCTGTGATGAGTCCAGCTGCTTGCAGAGCAAGGAGACATGTACACCTCCACCTGGGAGCCACTTGGGGCAGCCTGGGGCATCTCAGCTACACATCTATCACCCAGCTATCTGTCTGTCCATCCTCTACATCATTCTAGGCATCCATCCACCCATCCATCCATCATATCTGTCCATCTGTCTATCTATCCATATATTTGTCTACCCATTCTTTTATCTAGGTATCTATCTTTCTGTCACTATGTATCTATGCAGCCAGCCAGCCAGCCATCATGTGTACTATATCTATCATTTATCATCTACCTATCAGTCATCAATCAGTCAATCCTCTATCTCACCCTTCGAGTGCTACCTCACTCCAGCCAGGCCGCAAGTCCTTAAGCAAGTTTCCCGGCAGGAAGAGGCCGCGGCCTCACCTTTTACGCAGCACCCAGCCCAGATCCGAGCGAGAGTCAGCTGTTCACGACCACGTCCTGCTTAGCGAAACCCCAGCACATCTTTCCTTTCCTGCCACACCGTGTTGGTCTGCCTCAGATAGCTGACCATTCCCCTTACGGTCTCCCTTCATCCTGTTGGGGTACGTTGGGGTACACTCTGTGCCGAGTTTGGGGCAAACACCACAGTTTCCGTTCGCACTGAGCACAGAGCCCATGCCCTCCACTAAGAGAACACAGCTAACAGCCTCAGAAGGAAACCGGGAATAGATGGGTTCTTGCAGGATTTATAAAATCGACACGGCTCCAAGACCCTCTGCCCTCAAGAGAACATCATCTATTTATACTTTGTCCATGTGTAACACTGGTCCATGGTGCGCCCCAGCGAACGCATGCATCTTCCACGCTGCATCCCTTACGCTTGCCACGCAGCAATCAGACCAGCACACGGGGGCCGTGGCAAAGGCAGCGCTGAAAAAAAGCAGCCAGAAATCTCTGGCCGTGCTGTGTCGGGATGAGTAATGCCTTCCAGAGCATCGGAATGCAGCTACTCTGCTACTTCAGCCCCCTTCTCCCGGAGGGCAGTTCATTTAAGGACTTACAATTATTATGTTGTTTCAGAAAGCACTCCCTTGGAGCAACTATGTTCCTCTTTGCGAAGCTCCTGATACAATACAATGCATCCGAAAACGAAGGGGACCTATCCAAACCTTCCAAAACGAAGGGGACCTATCCAAATCTTCCAAAACGAAGGGGCCTATCCAAAACTCCCAAAACGAAGGGGGCCTATCCAAATCTTCCAAGTGGAGAAAGGAAAGTGATTTGCAGGGGCTTTGGATCTGCAAGTATATTGAAAGCCTTCTACCTGCCGTCCAGGGCAATATATCCGTTTTATATCTTGGCCCGGGCCACCCAGACACAGAGAAACGGAACAAAAGCCTCACGGATGCTCACTCCGCCGGGCTCCCAATGAGACACATGGCTGCTTTAGCCTCTAGTGAATTTTCTTCTTGTCATCAGTGCTGCTGGCTGCCCATGGAACTCTCGGCCATCGGTGCATCCCAAGCTACCGTTGGAGAAACACACTGGTTTGCGGGCTTGCGACCGACTCGGGGGTGGGGGCAGGAAAAAGGATGTATCTGGTTTCCTGTTTAGGGGATTTTTAATAACACGGCTAGCGAGAGAGGGCACACGAGGGATCGTGGCAACGTTGAGTCACTCCAAGACAAAGCTGAAACACACCCATGTGCCATCTGCCTAAACTGGTCTAACAACCACGCCAGTGAAGAACAAGAAACTCAAGAAAGGGAAGTGTTGTGTCTCTAGGCGTGTGGAAGATACTACGAATTCCCTAAATACAACTAGAACTTTGGTGAGTGACCATCTCTCAGTCCCAGACACTGGCACACAGGGGAACGCGCATCCCTCTGGTGTTGGATGGAACCACCCAAGGCGTCCAGGCAGCATGGCAGCACCAAGATCGCCGACAGTCCACACGGCTTTCTCTCCCACAGCGGGGCGGACATAACCGAATCCTGACAGCCGCTAACTGGGGTGGAAACGCCCTGTGGGTTACGTGGGTCCCTGCACTGTAAGGTTTCAGGGCGAATAGAAATGAAAAAGAAGAGTCCCCGTTGCAAACACAGGAGAAACATAAGAGAAGGCCTGCCCTTCCCTTCAGACGTTCTCTGTCTTTGTCAAACATATGGAAATGTTTGCAGTAGCTAAATACCCGCTCTCGCATATGACAGGGCATCTGCGCACAGCCACGTGCAAGCAGGAGGACTTGCTGCGAGCGTCCGCCACCCCAGCGGATCGCCCGCGATTGGGGTTTCATGCGTGTTCCATCCTCACCCTGCGTTCTGCCCCCTTCTACCTCTGTGGAAAAGCCGTCTGGGTTGGGAGCTGTCTCCTGTAATTACCACCCCCCACAACAACCTTCCTGTCCCCTTGCAGATTTCCCCGACAAATACCACCACCAGGAAAGAGTTGGCAAGCCTGGGTCCTATAAGTTCCGTGTGGATGCCATTGTTCTTTGGAGGCAGTTCTACCCATCCTCAAGGGTGTGTCCTCAGAAGTTCAGAAAATGCACCTCTGTCTGGAGAAAGCACTTCCCAAAGCACTGTATCCCCCTTGCCCCTAAAAGGACTTTTGGAGATCCCTCCCTAAACACACGCTCCGTCATCCACCACGAGAGTCGGCAAGGGAGCAAAGGATGTCCCAGAGCAGTCCCTGCTGATTCACTTGGGACAGACGCCCAGACGTTAAAACAAAGCACACGAGGACACATGGACATGTCTTGTGTCCCGTGTGTCTCTCCGACCCCCACAAAGGCTGGGCATCCTACAAAACACTGCTCCAGTCTCTGGGCATCCGAATGATCCCAGGTAGAGCCACAATGTTGACTAATTTTCTTTTTTAAGAAGAGGGGTTCCAACTCACGATCCCAAAAATCAAGACCTGATTTGAGATCACGAGTGAGATGCTTCACTGACGGAGCCACCCAGGCACCCCCAGAATGCTGAGTAATTTTGAGCCTCCAAACACACATCCGTCTTAAAGCTCTACCCTGTCTGTAAGTCGTGAGACACGTGGGATTGTTTTCCCCTTAAAAGAAGCCACCGTGCATTGGAAAATCTCAGGAGGTGGAAACACCATGATGCCCACATGTGTGCTACTCAGGGTCCCATGGGCGGAAGCCATCCCCTGAGAAAAAGGCCAGATTCCGTCCACGAAATCCTGCTGGGACCCCTTCATGTTGAATTGGTTATACTGCTCTATTAGCCATATTCTGTTCTAAGTCAGAGCAGGCAGCCAAGATGTCATCCAGATGGAAGGAAAAAAAATCTACAAAAATCCAGTATTTTCCTATCTCGACATGAAAAAAAGAAAAAAAAAAAAGCATTAGCCTCCTAAACTGAGAACAGAAAAAAGCACCAACGCACACAGGTCAACAAAGTACAATTAAGTTTTATAAGAGCCCAAAGGGCAGGCAGTCAGTGTCCTTGGCAAACAGGCGGGACCGCAAAAGCCATACCCACGAGGCGGAGACCAGAGCCTTCGTCAGGAAACTGGAGAAACCAAGCCCACATTCTGACATTTGGGGCGGCCTGACTCTCTGGGGTGGGGCATCCTGTGCATGGTTGGGTGTTGAGCAGAGTCTCTGGTCTCCACCCACCACCTGCCATGCACCCTTTCCCCCAGGTGTCACACCTCAAAAAAATAAAAAGACAAAACCAAAAAAAAAAAACACCCATCCCCAGGCATTTCCAAGTATCCCGGGGGTGGGGAAGACCCAGCTCCATGAAAGGTGAAACCGCCTCTTTAGGTCGCCTTCATCCCTCCCACCATTCCATGGGAATCTCCGGAGAAAGACAGGAACCGAGGGGCCCTGGGTCCTGAGGACTTTGAAATACGCCCCCCCCCCCGCCCCGCCCATGCTAGTAAAAACAAAGGTCTGTCCCCGGGCTCAATGGGCTTTTATAGCCATTGTGCAAACTACGCCAAACATGTATTTCTATAGGAAAGTGTGTTCTGACCTTCACCATCTGGAAAGCACTTTCCTGATGAAGACAAACAAAAAACCTGCATTTGTATCTTTTGGAAGAGCTGGTTCCTGCCCCCAACCCCAGAAGGATCAGGTAGGGAGGTCTGTGTTTGTGTGTGTGGGTGGGTGGGTTGGGGTGGGGGTTGTGCATCCTCAGAAAGATCAACAGGTACTAAAGCTCCATCCTTCCAACCTTTCTCTGCTGTTTTGGCGTGAGGCTGGCTTTCCCTCCCTGGAACCCCGCACACCGGAGGTGCTCAAGGCAAAGTGCAGAAACACACACCCAGAGGGATCAATGAAAACTCCTCTGAGCAGCTGTCATGCGAACCAATAGCCGAAAGACAGCCATTGCGGGGGATGGGGAACAAACCCATTGCTGTTGGACCAGCCACAGCCGAAGGAAGAAAGGACATTTCTTCAGGACGAAAGAGAGAAACTGGATAGCCATGCCAGGCCCTCCCCGGCGGGCTGTAAAATGTTCCAAGATGTACCGCCCCCCCCCCCCCCGACCAGGCTTAACCCCCCTGAAGCCACCAGAGGGCACCGGGCTTATTTAAAAAGCGCCCACATCAATTCACAAATGGTCCCCCCAAACAACCAGGGTGCCAAGGACGCAAAAGTCAAGCCCCAGCACACAGCTGGAGGTGCCCCAACAGAGGGGGAAATTCCCAGCACCACGCAGGCCTTGGGTCATGATTCCTGGTTGCAAAACGTGTCCACCTCGGAGCAGACGGGTCCTGAAACTACTCTGCCGTGCGCCCGGCTGTCCACTTAACAGTCTGGCCACCGTCCCCCGGGGGGGGGGGCTGCGACACAAGGAAATAACCGTTAGGTGGGGGAAAGCTTTCAAAATGCTACGCCCAGGAAAAATCCGAGCTTTCCTTTTCAAAGGACAGAGACAGAAAGAGCATGGCAACTTCCCCTTTAAAAGGAGAGCGACAGGAAAACAGGCAACTGCCAGAAACAGGCCTGGGCCGCCTGGGCGTAAAGTGGGGGGGGGGGGGGGGTAGGGAGAGGAGGTCCCCGGGCCTCCCCTTGTCCTGACACTTGTTCTGTGTTTTCTGAAGTCTCCCCTGGAGCACACCCGGCAGTCTGCAGAGAACACGTTTCCTTCCACCGCGCGCGCAGCGAGCGCCCCAGTCCCCGAGGAGGCTTGGGCACACAGTGTTTCCGAACGCGTCCAGCGCGCCAAGTTGTTCTAAACTACCCCCATCCCCCGCTCCGCGGGGTTGCAGGCTGCACAGCCGCGTCCAAATTTAGGCCCGAACGCAGGGCGTGGCTCCCCGCGCACAAACAAAGCCGGGGGCCCGGGGTGCGCCGGGGGGGACCCGGGGCCGCTGCAGGGGTGCACAGGGGCGCACACGCGGGCCGGGGGCACCTAAGCGCCACCGGCTCCCAGCCAAGTGCCTCCAACTACCGGAGTTTGTGAGTTTGAAAACACACGCTGCATTTCGCCTCTGGAGTAAGTCCAAACCCGCCCAGGAAAAAAGTTGGAGGGCCCTGAGGCCGCCTCCTTGGGGCGTTGGCTACCCGCTGGCACGGCGCGTTCCGCCCGGGCGGGGAGGAGGGCCCGGGGTCCCCGCTGCGTTCCCCTAGGCCCGCCTCCGGCAGGGCGCCCCCGCGGCCTTCCCTGGGGTCCCGGCGCGCGCGTCCGGATGCGGGTCCCCAGGCCGGCCGGCGCCCCCGGGGCACTCCGCCAGCTCCCCCTCCCCCCCCGCCCCGAGGTCTCCCAAATCGCTCACCCCAGGCGGGCACCAGGGTGCTGAGCAGGCCGACCAGCAGCAGCGTGAGGGCGGCCCGGCGAGCCATGGTGCGCCCCGCGCCGCGCAGGAACTGTTCCGGTCGTGGGGCGCGCTGGCGGCGGCCGCGGCTGCAGTGCCCACGGGGCGGGGCCGGCGGAGGGAGAGGTGGGGGGGCGCCCTGTGGCCCCGCCCTGGCCTCCGCGCGCCCCGCCCGCAGCCCAGGACACCCCGGGCGCGGGGCCCCGCGCAGGGGAGTGGACAAGCGGGGGAGACCTGGTTACTCAGAGCGGGGGTGACCCCCTCCCCATTCGGGAAGTGAGGGCCCCCTACCCGCCCCTAACGACCCCAGGCGGCCCCGAAGGGAGCAAGTGATCCCCTCCCTGTTCAGAAGGTGGGGGCCCCTCCTTGTGTCTACAGCCCCTAACGGGATCCGCGTTCTTGGGGGCGAAACCTCCGTTGTAAACCCCCTCCGTGCTCCTAACTCCTAACGGGGACCGCGTGCCACCTCCAAGGGGGGCAAAGAGAAATGCTCTTTTTCCCTGGAACCGCGGTTCCCTGGCCGGGGGCGGGGGGGGGGGCAGCCCCCAGTCCCATCCCAAAGTCCAGGCTGAACTGACAGGGCCTGGAACAGGGGTGGGGGCTTTGGAGGCACACGGCAACCCCCTCCTCCCCAGCCTCAACAGGGACCTCCCCGGGAGGAGCCTCCCCGAAGCCTCTCCCCACCGCAAGCTGGGGGGTGGGCACGCAGAAGGGGGGAAGCAGGAAACCCCTCCCGTTCCCCTTGGGAGGCGGCTGGCGCCCTGGTGGGTCTCTGGCCAGGGTCCAAACCCCAGTCTTGGGGCTGGTCCCTGTCCCAGACTATCAGTATTTTTCTTTATTATTGAAATGTTAGCTTAATATTCTCTCCGTGTTCCTTCAGGGTACAGAACATCTCAGAAGCGGGGAAAATCCCTGAGTCAGATTCCTGCATTCCACCCTGCACACCCTACCCCCATACCGGCGAGCTCCAACCCAGCGCGCTCTCCTCACCCTTGCAAGAGTCAGGGCCCCTCCTCCCCGGGCATCCGGTCACCTTAGGGCCACCTACCTGGCTCAGACAGACACAGCGCAGGTCAGACGCACTAGACTGCACCCCCCGGGGTCCGCCTGGGGCAAGTGCAGGGACACTTAACTTAAAAAGGCATCCGTCTGACCACACACAGCTGGAGGCTTGGAGGTGTCCTGTTTTCTACCCGCCAGTGCAGCGTGTGGACCCTGGGCCTGGGCACACGGGAGGCTCTTCTTGGGCAGCAAAGGGATGCTGGAGCTGCTGCAGCCATTTTGGCACTTTGAGGTAGGTCAGCACCCTGAAAGAAACCACAGGTGCTTTGAGCCAAAGTCGAAATGCAAAGACCCCTCCCTCGTCCAGGGAACCTTCCCGTTCAGGCCTGTCACCCCTTCAAAATAAAACCTAAACCTGGACAATCTTTAACCTTGGTCCCTTGGGCTGTACCATGGCTGAAATTGTGCTGTCCACACCACCCTAAACGTTCCGGCACATTCTGCAGCCTGGTCTCGCCTTTTATCCTGGAGGGGCTAGGTCCTCATCATCAGCTATCATAAATATGCATTGTCACTTGCACTAAAAGCTAGGCTTTCACTTTTTTTTTTTTTTAATTTATGTTCAAACCGACACGCATCTTGGTTACTTCTCTTTCTAATTCATTAAGTTGACTTGGCCTTTTTTTTTTTTTTTAAGGGCCACCTTCCTTGGCTCAAAATGAAAATTTCCGTCATCTTTTGCAGATGCTCTGAGAGCATCAAGAAGCTCTAAGCTCCAGAATAAAAATTAAATTAATTGAAGAAACCTCCTGAGTTGTATCCAAGTGCCGCAGAAGAGATCTTTGAAGGGCATATGTCAAGACCTAGAGAGGGAGGAGGGAGGAAGCTCCTTTTGGAGCAGGCGTCTTGCTATGCGTGCATTATGGGGTTCGAACTCAGGATAGGAGGGAGGTCTGAGCGGTTTTGACAGTCCCTGTAACACACACACACACACACACACACACACGTGCACATGCACACATGCACAAACCTACAGACTGGCCCTTTTCCCACCTTTTACAGAGCATCCTTTGTTGACCATTGGACTTTGTCTATTGACCTGGAAAATGGGTCTCAGTGGGGACCCTAAGAACCCAATGGACAGAGAAAAAAGTAAACTTACAAAGCAGAACAGAAAAGACCGTATCCACGGAGGGCGTGAGGGTGGGAGACAACCTCGGCTGTCCAAAGAAAAGTTTGCAGAAAGGAAAACCTGTCTAGGGGAGAAATTCCAAGAGGCCTTTCCGGGTTGCAGGAAACTGGGGACCTGTCTCCATCTCCTCGGGAAAACTCTGTCCCCACTGTAACCCAAAACTGAGGTCTCCTCTTTGTGACCCTGGAGTCAAAAGAAACAACCAAACCAAAGAACAGCAAAAAGAAGGGTTTTACTTGCAATTTCCCAAAGCCGTGCCTTCTCTGAACCACAAAACGGGGAGAGTTTGAAGCTCAGGGTGTATGCATGATCACGACAGGGCTTGCGAGGTGGGGGACCCGGGGCAGAAGTCATCTTAAGGTGTCAGAGTCCAGGTCCTAGGCGATGGAACTCACAAGGGTCAGTGAGGCTCAGTATTATCAATACTCTGGCTCTGGCCAGTCTGCTGTTTGGGGAGCTCACAGGGGTTTAAAACCCCGTCGAAGGGACTCAGGAATGTGCACCAGGGCAATCTTGACTCTTCACACAATGAGGGGAGTTGTACACCTGGTTTCCTTTCTCCGATTCTATTGGCTGGGTAGAGACTGTTTTTCCATTCTTTCATTCCCCTAAAAAAAAAAAAAAATCATTAACTACTGAGCCTTTGTATATTTTTGTCATGCTGATGTCCTAGGAAGTTCTGCAAGAAGTGTGCAGGGGTGGGTCGAGCTGATTGGCAATAGATCACAAAATGGTTGGGGGGTACCTAAAATGACGTGTCTTCTGTTTTTTGTTTTTTTTTTTTTAAAGATTTTATTTACTTATCTGCGAGCACAACAAGGGGCAGAGGGAGAGGAAGAAGCAGACTCCCGACTGAGCAAGGAGCCCAATGTGGGACTCGATTCCGGGACCCTGAGATCGTGACCTGAGCCGAAGGCAGACGCTTAACTGACTGAGCCCCCCAGGTGCCCTATGTCATGTCTTCTGATAAGAAAACTGTGCCTAGTCTTTCTTTCCCTGGGGACCCCTCACCGTATCTGCCAACACCTGTTCCCCCCTTCTTGTCTCTCTCTCTTTCTGAAAAATGATTTTGGGGAAATCGGTTTCCAGGGAGAACAGCCTGCTCTCACTTTGGGGCACGTCTCCCTGTTTCTCTATCACCCAGGATGCATGGTTTGGGGTGCACTGGGCAGGGTCCTGCTCTCATCAGCAGCACTGGATGCTCTAGGTATGTGCCTTCTCTTTTGTTTGCTTGGTGTTGCCATTGGTTTTCTGTCCAAACAAGGGGTCCCAAAGTACTGCTTGGCTCCGGGGAGGGGATCAGGGTGGCATTCCTACTGCATGCCAGGGAATGGGTCAGGGAGGCAGCAGGGAGCCCAGCATGAGACCAGGCACTTGGAGTTGGAAGCAGAGCCCTGCCCGGGCTGGCCCAGGTCTTCAGCATGAACCCCACAACCCCAGGCTCCATTTACCCAGCTGGACAGAGGGGAGAACAACACTCTGTTCTGGTTCTGGGAAGGGGCACTGTTGAGCTGGCGTGGGCTACTGTTATTCCAAAGTACCGCACATATCTGTCCTGTCACCTGTCACTGTTCCCCACCTGCTGATACCCACCCACTGGGCTCAGCGCTTCCGCACGTGAATTTCTGGAGGGATGCAACCATTCAGTCCCTGTCAACCTCTGCTTGTAAGAGTATTATTTACAACAAGAGAACAGCAGAAATGCACAAACGTCCCACAACCCACACATCAAGCAACAGAAGCGATAGGCGATCCATGTATGCCAGGAAATGGCATACTTTTGAAAGCACTGAGGTACATTGAAGGGTTTGCAAGTCCTCGTCAATGAAAAAAGCACAGCCTAAACCCATCCACATTGCATCAAAACACTCTCTGGTGTGTAGGAGAACATCGCTGCATACACGCCGAACCTATAGCCCTGATTATTTGTTGTAACACGAGGGATGTCTTTGTTATCTGTACTTGCTAAACTCTCTGCACTGCATCTGCATTACTTTCAAACTTGGAGGTGAACGGATTTTAAAATTGTAAGAGTGAAAATGTGGGGGAACGCCACCAGAGTGTGGCCCTAACTTCAGGAAGGAGCTAGCTCCTGGAATATGATGATGGCCATTTGAAGAGATGGAGCCTGATTTCCCTCCCGGGTCACCTCTGGACAGGTCAACGGGGAGATGGGTGGATGGATGGATGGTTAGTATCCATGGATGGTTAGTAGATAGATGGATGGATGGATGGAAGAATGGATGAATGAATGATGGATATATGGTTAGTAGGTGGATGGATGGATGGATGGATGGAAGGATAGAGAATGGATGGATAATGGTTAGTATCCATGGATGGTTAGTAGATGGATGGATGGTTAGTAGAAGGATGGATGGTTAGTAGATGGATGGATGGATGGATGGAAGAATGGATGAATGAATGATGGATATATGGTTAGTAGGTGGATGGATGGATGGATGGAAGAATGGATGAATGAATGATGGATATATGGTTAGTAGGTGGATGGATGGATGGATGGAAGGATAGAAGAATGTGTGGATGATGGATGCATGGTTAGTGGATGGATGGATGGTTAGTGAATGGATGGATGGATGGATGGAAGAATGGATGAATGAATGATGGATATATGGTTAGTAGGTGGATGGATGGATGGATGGAAGGATAGAAGAATGGATGGATAATGGTTAGTATCCATGGATGGTTAGTAGATGGTTGGATGGTTAGTAGAAGGATGGATGGTTAGTAGATGGATGGATGGATGGAAGAATGGATGAATGAATGATGGATATATGGTTAGTAGGTGGATGGATGGATGGATGGAAGGATAGAAGAATGTGTGGATGATGGATGCATGGTTAGTGGATGGATGGATGGTTAGTGAATGGATGGATGGATGGATGGATGATGGATGGAAGGGTAGAAGGATGGATGGATGATGGATGGATGGATGGATGGAAGGGTAGAAGGATGGATGGATGATGGATGGATGATGGATGGAAGGGTAGAAGGATGGATGGATGATGGATGGAAGGGTAGAAGGATGGATGGATGATGGATGGATGATGGATGGAAGGGTAGAAGGATGGATGGATGATGGATGGATGGATGAATGGATGACGGATCGATGGCTCAATCAATGTTCTTAGCTCCTAGTCACACCAAATCTTGTCTGCCAGACTTTCTCCTGATATCTGAATTATTCTTGGATAGTCAGTGAAAACTGACACATTTCCAATCTGGTGCATATATAACCAGCGTCTTACCCTGAATCAGATCGGCTCTGCTGCTCTTTCAAAGTTCAGCTTTTGATCTTCAAGCCTGGGCAGCGCTAGACATTTTGGCCAGGATGCTTTCACCAGGGCAAAGCCCCCCAGCACTTCCCTCCTCTGAGTCCCGACCTACCCAACTCCTACTCCCTCTCCTCAGGCTTGCCTTCCCCAAGTTCCTGGGGGTCCCTCTTCTCAGTAATTCTTTAGCACCCTCAGCCACTCATCAACGACCCGAAGGCCCGCTCTATGGAATACAGCAGTGAAATCAAG